>NC_050485.2:29860305-30176055 GCF_012460135.2 Molothrus ater | reverse complement strand
GGATTGGATGGGGCCAATGGCCTTGTGAGTGATTCTCCCCTATTCATAAGCAGAGAGTTTGTGGAGGGACTCAGGCAATCAATTTGCATCTCTTGAAGGAAAAGAAATTGAAAACACTAAAGAAATTTATTGCCTTTTAAATTTGGGGATGAGGGGGAATGTAAGTAGCCCTAAAATTTAACTACCTGCAAAAGCAAATAAAAAACCCCTGCAATATTTCACAAAGTCATAATCCACTATACTTATATATAAGTGCATTTTCAATTTCATTGTGGAAAATGTAAGTTGCAGCTGCTTTCTGCTGAAGAACTTGCCCATAAAACAACATGTAATTGGTGGATTCTATAGTGTTTCTGGTATTGTGGGGTTTTTTCCTTGCATTCTTACAATTTGCATAAAATATTTAGACAGGATTTTTTCCCCCAGACCTCATATTGCAGTATTCCAAATTTTCAATACAATAAGTGTTTTGCCTGCAAGGCCTATACCTAATATTGGCTCCTTTTGAATGTCTTTTTCCATTTAAATATTAGTCCAGGAAACCACAGTGATTGTAATCAAATGAGTATGCTCAATATACTGCATCTTCTATGACTACAGGGTGGCTTTCTTGGTCTAATTCAAATGATCTTAGAAATCAGGAGAGATGATTCAGGAGCTCTTCTAAGAGGAGTCTTGCTCTTGGCAATATTTACTCCTAGGTAGACTAGAAAAATAAGAGGTGGCATCAGAGAAAACAACAAAACCCCAAATGGGTTAATATCTGCTGATTACAAAACCCCAAATGGGTTAATATCTGCTGATTACAAAACCCCAAATGGGTTAATATCTGCTGATTACATGAGGGCAAAGCCACTGCCCCCAGTGCAGCAAAAAGCTGAATTTGCCCCCTCTGGGTGGCACAGCATTGCAGAGGCTCCTGGAGAAGGTCATTGTATGAGAGAGTATAGGAAATACAACCTGAGCTTCATCCAGGCTACAAATCCTCCCTGTTCATTTTTCCCATTCAGGAAAAGTCACTCTCAGCCCAAAGCCTGCAGTGTCAAGCACTGGAACAGGCTGCCCAGGGAAGTGGTGGAGTCTCCATCCCTGGAGGGATTTAAAAGATGTGCAGATGTGGCACCTGGGGACATGGTTTAGTGGTGGGCTCTACAGCCCTGGAAGTCTTTGTCAGCCTGAGCAACTCTGTGATTCAACAGTTCAGGATGGTTCAGGATGAATGGATGCCTTGTTTGTGACTGATTGCCTGTTCTGGGACAGCTGCTGCTCTACAGGTATTCTGCAGTGGGTTTGTGTCCAGATAAATCCAGCTTCTGAGCTAAAGGGAACTTCTTCCTGGCATCAGTATTTAGAGAATGGTTTTTTTCTGTGTTAGAGCAAGTTCCCTGAAGCAGCTCTTGGGGATGGAAACCTCCTTGCCTGGAGAGCTGAGAGCTTGTCCATGTGAAAAATCACTTCCAGCTACATCTAGGCCAGACAACAATCCTTGTGTGGCTCTGTGAGCCACAGCATTCCCAAATCAACAGCAAAATATTTGTTTTCCCAAGAATACATTGGCTTTTCACCCTTCCAGGCTGCCCTAGATGGGATCCCAAAGCCTCTGCTTATCCTCACCCTCGTGGGGGAACACAAGGGGCTGAACCTGGCCATGCCTTAATCACAGGTAAATGAGAAAACTTTGTAACAGCTCACATTTACCTAACCATAATCACATCTTTTTGTTCCTGCTTCACACACAAATTTCTCAATTTTATTAGCTATTTATAAATACCTGATTAATTTATGCAGATGAGGTTGGTTATTATGGCTCTTGAGGCACTGCTGGTGCTGTAGCTGCTTTGTGCTGGGCCTATTGAGTCTTAGCAGGGAGGGGAATCAGATGTATTTTTCCTTTTGGGGATGCTCCAGCTGCTCTCTGTAGCTGTCAATCTACATTTGAGCAGAGGTATTGCACTGACCCAATCCCATCTGCAGTTCTGTGCATCAGGGGGGGTTTAGCTCCAGGGCTGGATAATTTAGAGAGGATTGAGTTTTCCCCTTGTATAAATCCATTTGCATTCACTTCAGAGGCTGAAGGGAGCTTCCAGCCCAGGTGTGCTCCAGCAGGGTGTGCTCACAGGGGTGATTTTACCCACCATGACAGTGCCTAAGAGCCCTGCTCAGATGGTAACAGAAAATGACTGTGCAGAGCTCTGCCTTCCTCCAGAGATGAACTGCCTGCCTGCTGCTCCAAGGACATGGGAATCCTTTTAGCCCACTGCAAGATAAAACCTTCAAAATTTAAGACCCACTCAGGTGCTGCAAATTCTGAACTGTCGTGGGCTGTGCTGCTGTGGGATGATGCAGCTCCACTGCCACCAGCCCTTCCCTGGGGCTGGAGCCCAGGGCTCCAGGGGATTGGAGCAGGACTCTGCTGATTTACAGGAGAATCTGGCTGTAAGCTCACAAACCAAACCTCTGATGTCTTATAAACATGCCTGGGCATTAGGGCACAGCTCAACCTGAAATCAAACTGTGGTGGTGTTCACAGGGGTCTGAGGATGAGGGAAGAGATGAGGATCTGACTCCATGTTTCAGAAGGCTGATTTATTATTTTATGATATATATTATAATTAAACTATACTAAAAGAATAGAAGAAAGGATTTCATCAGAAGGCTGGCTAAGAATGGAAAAGGAATGATAACAAAGGCTTGTGACTGACTGAGACAGTCTGAGGCAGCTGGGCTGTGATTGGGCATTAATTAGCAACAACCACATGAGCCCAATCCCAGATGCACCTGTTGCATTCCACAGCAGCAGATAATTATTGTTTACATTTTGTTCCTGAGGCCTCTCAGCTTCTCAGGAGAAAAAATCCTAAGGAAAGGATTTTTCAGAAAATATCAGGGCTACATTAAACCATTGAGAAATACTGAGACCACAGCTCTTGCCCATCCTCACTGTAATTAGGATTTCTGCTGCTTTGCTTTGCTCTGTTGCAAGGCCCTTGGAGCATTATGGTAACTTATGGTGACATAAACCCCAGATTTACTGTTATTTGCTGTAAACATTGGAGCACAACAGAAAAGAACCTCAAAATATTAATCTGTGCTGTGGCATAAAACATACATGCAGGTCATAACAATTAGCAATAATTTTTCACTCTGTGCTGTATTTAGTGGCTAAACTATTGGACAAAATACTACCAGAGCATGTACTGTGGATTTTTGCTGCAATAGCTGCCTTCTGCTCCAAGGAGCAGCAGCTCCTCCTGTCCCAAACCAGCCCAGAGTGCTTGGCATGGGCAGACCTCATGTCTGTACATGAATTTGGGGAAGGAGAGAGTTGGAAAGTTTTTGCTTGGTGGAAAGTTTTTGCTGTAGATCTGGCCCAATGATTTAGCCAGCTCCCTCCCACCCACAGAGGGGTCTTCTGAAGATCTCAGCAGCATCTTTCTTGCCCACAGGATCTGCTCCTGGAAATGAAGTGAGCATTGTCCTCTTTCTGGGCTGGCAGTTTCTCCCTAGAACTGAGGTGGAAGGAATCAGGGCTGGCATTGTTGTCTTGAGATAAAATCACTTGAGTTGAACCTTGCTGCCTTCAGACCATGAGATTCTCTTGAGATAAATCACTTTAAGCAATATTGGTTTGCAAATTTTGTCTTTTCAGTCACAAAATATCTTTTTTTTTAGTACTACATCATGATCTTATTGAAACATTTTCTCTTTTCAAAAACTTACCTTACTCACTCCTTTTTCTTTCCTAACCTGAAATATCGGTGCTCTGTAAAATATTATATAAAAACACGAATATTTGGAAAATAACCATTTTTAAGCCTATTTGTATATTGCCAATTTACTTAGAACGAACTTAAATTGTTTCCTAGCTCTGATGACTGGAGCAGTGTAGTGATACATCACATGGTGTGGCTATACTGTCTGGAGCTTGATTGAAAATGTGATTCCTGGATTACAGATCTTGTTGCAGCTTTGAAAGTGGGTGCAGCCTGAGCAGTGGTTTCCTCTGGCTTTTGAGAACAGCATTAGCTGGGGTTGGAGTCACTATGGATTTCTGGCACTGATGAAGGGCTCTACAGTTTGAAAGGTTTCCTGTAAACCAGAAGACTGTCTAGCCTGTGGGCTTGGCTTGGGTGCAGCCTTACCCCAATAACTATTTATTGGATATAATATTTAGATCAGCTGAGGAAGGTCTGATCCAGTTCAGAAATATAGAATAATTCAGAAGGAGTGAAGGAGGAAATTTTATTTTTTTTTTTCCTTTTCTAGATGAGAGTTGTATCAACAAATTATCTAGGAATTTTTATTAAATTGTCTTGATCTGAAATATCTGAAAATCCCATCAAGCTTATTTTCCCTGTGTTTTTTCCATGCCCAAAGTGTCTTCTCCCTCTACCCAACATTATTTTTGTCTGCAGCAGTGCTTTAGTTCCAGCTCTCACACAAGGAATGAGGTGGGGTCTGATGTCCAGCCAGCTGCCTTCCCTCACTGCCTGAGCCTGGCACTTGGGAACTCACAGTCCCAATCTCCTGAGCCTGGCCTAAAACCCCAAAACTGGCAGATGTGAGAGTACTGCCAGAGACTTTAAACACACAGGGGCCTCTCTCTTGGCAAGGTGGCTGGCACAGGGACAAACCAGGACTTGTGGGGAGATCAGATGAGGACAGACAGCACCCTCTGAGCTGCAAGGGTTAACAGGAGATTGCTGCTTCTCTTCCTTTGCCTTTAGTGGGATCATGATTTATATATTTGAGAGTAGGGGTGATTAATAATCCACAACCCCTCAGCCTGCCAGGAGAGCTCAGGCACTCAGCATACCACAGCGAGCCAGGGTGCAAACAGCGAGGGATGATTAACAGCACTAACATTCACCCTCCTCCCCAAAGAACTCAAGAGCAGCATCAATGGTCCCTGGCACTCCCTGGCTCCCAGCAGGGAGGGAGGGCCACCAAAAGCCTCCTGTAGCAAAAGGTTGTGGCTAAAAGTCAGTGCACTGCAGGTACCATGGTGATGAGTGTGGCACAGTCACCTGGAAAGATAAATACAGTTATCATGCCATTCCTGGAGCTGCATATAAATGTCTCCATTCCATATGCACTGTTACTCTGGAGATAAGGAAAAGCTGGCCCATGGAGTCCTCACTGACCTCAGAAGTCAATTAAAGCACAGAAAGGATTCATTTTCTATTTATCAGCTTGGACCTCAATGCTGTCCCTCCTCAGCACTGGGACAAGAGCAGAGGAGGGACAATGTGGCCAAAGAAGAGAGGAGCAAATCCAGGAAGGTAAATTGGAGGGAATTTGTCTCTGGGGAAATGGCACATTCAATACTGAGTTGCATCAGTTCCTGATATCTTTGACTTCATACAGACCAATCACTACCAGCTTTGTTCTGTGGTTCCTGGTGAAAAAGAAAGGATCTACTTAATTCATAAAATCCTTTGGAGGTCAGAAAGTGTTTTTCTTTCCTCTGTGTTTTTCAGTGCTGGCAGGGGGGCAGATTAGGTTTCTTAAATACAAAGAGGCAACCTAACAAGGTCCTGTCTCTGTGCTGATACAAAAGGGAGGATGGGAAGTCCTGGTAAGCAGGCAAAACATATACAGAAGGAAACCCAAATGGAGATGTGGGCAGCTCAGCTGTCCTTTCTTCCTGTGGTGGAATTAAACATGAGAAGGTCATTTGCAGCCTCACATAGAAAAGAGTAACGTTACTTTTTTAGTGCTAATCCACATCAGCAGCAAAATGAGTAGACTGGAACACTGGTAAGGGATGTCTGACCTACTTATTTCAAAATGCTACAAACAACCCTTTTAAATGAGATACAATGGCAAAGCAGGACCTCGGAGGGGATTCTGAATCCCTTCCCTTCCCACCAGGGTCTGCAGGACCTGCAAGCCTCCAGTGTCCTGCCAGCTCTCCCTGCAGCATCCCTGGAGCCAGGATGTCCCACCATGTGTGTGCTGCCTGCATGGAGGGCAGGGGACAGCAGAGATGCAGCTCCTGCAGCAGCACCCATGTGCAGTGATGAGTTTTCTGCACTGAAGGTGTGAGCAGGGCCCAAAGCAATACTCTCACTTGTTTTAATCAAATGTGCTCCATCCCCAGGTACAGGCAGGTGTTGTCCTGGCCTATTCTTTCATGGTCAGTAAGTTGGGGTGTTTTAAGGTAAGATTTTCTTAGCAAAAAAAAGGGGGAAAATTCTGTTTGTGTTATTTCAGTAGGCACCTCAGTCTGCAGAGCTGCTTCACCTACTTGGCAGCAGCTCCTCCTCAGACCCTGCCCCTGCTGCACTCCCCAAAATGCTCACACTCTGCTGCTAGCCTTAAGAAACCTGTTAGATTTGCCTGAAAACATCCTCTGACACTGCTTTTAGCAACAAACTGGACTTCCTGTCGAGCTAAACTTTTCTCAAAAAGTCCCTACTTTGTCCTTTACTCACCTCTTTTTAGTCAGATAACTGGAAATAACATTTTATTTAGAAATATTGAAAGGCTGTCATGGGATTTTTATTTCCCAGATGGACTGGCTGTTCCCTCCTGCACCACAAACAGCTGTCTCCTCACCCTGGAGAATATTTTGCAGTGTGTGATGGGGATAGAAGATGACAGGGTACATGGCTTCTGGAGAAACCTGGAGCACAGGAACTTTACTCAAAGGGGGTTCTGTGGTACTACTTCAGTTGCAATATTTAACTTTTTACTTTTTCTTTCCCACAATCAGCTTCAAGTTTGGGTTTGTTCTTTTTTCCACTGTAAAGCAGCTTAGGTCTGATGTCAAACATGCTGCACACATATTTGTTCTGGCATGCCAGCCAAGCTGAGCAGTGAAGTTGATTTTCTGCTGTACAGCCATTGAGCTGCACAGCTCTGGGAGAAGGAGCTACAGGGCAGGTGGAGCCAGATGGGTTATAGACAAGGGAGGTGTGCATCACCCCAGTTTTGTTCCTTAGGATGGCTTCACTGAGCCCCTGCCCCTGTACAAGGTCCTTCCTATAGCTCTTCTCACTGCATTTTTGCTCTTTTTTTTTTTGGAACACCAGAGAAACATCCTTTCTGTGAGGTTATAGGGGTTGTACTGCAGACATTGTTACTGAGACTAATCCTGGAGGCCATCAGGACAGTTTCTTTGGCTGCACAATTACATTTCACCAAGTACCATATGGTGGTCTAGTCCTTCCACCAGGCTGTTAATGAAAAGGCTGAACCAGGCCAACACTGGCATAAATGTCCCTTGGGATGACGACTGGCAGAGGACAGAATGATCTGCTATCTCTCAATACCCTCCTCCTCCTAGAAATCACTTGAAAGTCTCGTTGAGATAATCAGCACAATGTAAAGATCTGAAAATGTTCTGCCAGAAAGCAACAGTGTTTAAAGGCAGGGCCAGGTCCTCCAAAGAGTGGCTGGAGGATTGTAGGACATGGATTTGTGTTTCCTGCAGAAGGAAGGACAAGGTGGCACTGCTGACCCTCTGCAGGACAGAGGGAACAGCACAAACAGAAAGCAGCAGCATGTCAGGATGCTGGGCAGCTTCATCTTCCAAGAGATTTCATGGACATGCAGCCCCTGCCTGGAAAACTGCACCCAGCTCTGATTCACAACAGAGAATAGCACAGGTCAGGGGTGGCTCAGGTCACTGGGGTAAATCTCATCCAACTGCAGTGCTTGTGGTGAAAATGAGACCAGCATGTGGCCAGCAGTTCCACAGCAAGGAAATATTTCAATCAATCAATTCTGTTTGCTTATCCCTCTGCCCTGTTTCACTTCTACTTTTCCTGTTCCCCTTTATTCTCTGCCACCTCCTTGCAGACCTGACTGCTTTCATTACAAGGTTGAAGGGCAGTGCCAAGTGAGCACATTAATCTCACACATTTTCATGAATATCAATTACAAGCTGGATGCCAGAGGATTTTTCTTATTTTCATCAGAGTGGAGACCCAATTCTATGTACAAACCCTGTCTCAGGTAAAATCTGGGGGTGTTTCTTCCAAAGTCAAGCCTGCCATTTCTTTTTCCCATTCCCTCCCACCATGCTGATAGCCCTTGGCTTTTTTCCTGTAGCATCTATATATACAATGGTTATCAGGAAAAGCCATTCCCCTTTCTGCCCTTGAAAGGCAATATCCACACAGGCTCTCAGGCAGAATTTGGAGAGCAGAATCTCTGCCATTCAATTACCATGGAGCTTATCTCTTTCATGTGTGACTAGATATTGTATTTTATTTTTTTTTTTATCCAGCAAGACTGAAATTGAAAAGGACAGAAGAATTTCTAGTGCTTGAGATGGAGGAATATGTCTGGTGTTGAAATGAATGGAGTTTATGGGCTACTGGGAAATAGGACTGTTTCTGAGGGAATAATTGTGTCTCTTATTTTTGCACTTGCACATGACAACAAAAGGTCAGAATCATATAGCAAACTTTACAGTTATTCTTTTCTACACATGAAACCACCTTTTTCTTCCACAGAGTCCATTTTACCCATGGTACAGTAAGCTCTGGCTGCATGGCAGTAAAGCAGGGCCAGATAGAGCTGCCTGCAAGTCCAACGTACTCTTTATTTGAATTACAGAAATGCCAGTGAACTTTACTTATGGGTTAGCATTCCACCTTGCTGGCTGCTCTGCAGAAACCCAGCGAGAAAGCAAATCCACCCCAAAGGGACTTTGGTTGAAGGCAGAGGTTTGTCAGGTGCCACTGCTGGAGCAGGACCCTGATCACCAAGGGCAGCAGCTCTCCCTGGCACCCCCAGCCCTGAAACCGCTCCCTGGGGAGGGCACCAAGGGCTCAGGGGTGCCCTGGTGAGCAAACCAGCAGGGCTGGCACATTCCCTGCTGTGGCAGCTCTGCCTGCTGAGCCCTGCCCGAGGGATTGGTCCCACTGGTGGTGAGAGCTGTGTCCCCAGAGACCGTGATCTCAGCCGGCCACAGCATCTTCCAGAGAGCTCCTAAAATGGCTGGGAGTGTCTGTGACATGCACACAGCTGCAGAAAGGGGGAAATGCACGGTATAAAATACATCCATTAATTTTGGGTCAAGATATGGCAGCCTACCACGAAGTTTTGTGGCTATAGATAGTAACAGGAGCAGTGACCTTTAATTAGAATGAGATAATGGGCACTGCTCTAACACAGAAACAGCTAAAAATAAAAGCCAGTGTAAAAATATAAAGTATCTCAGAATGTGATCACATTTTCCACTAATGGAAAACATAGCTCAGCTCGCTGTATCACTGAAAAATGTTTTGTTTTACAGACACTAAGGTTACATTTAGATTCTGAGTTGGTGTGGTTTAATTCAAAGTACCATATTAGACTGGTAAATTTAGAGTAGCCAGAAAACTGAGTGGATATTCCCACTTCGGTTTAAGCTGGAGTTATTAAATTTTGGTTGAGTTTAATTTGATTTAGTTCGAGTTTAAAGTAAACGAAAACCCCCAATGTAAAATTAAATTCACCACCTGTAAATTAAAACAAGAGAGATTTTTCAATGCTTTTGTTTAGCAAGCTATCCAGTGCTGCAGGTGTGTAGGGAGAAATGGTGCTGAGCCCTGATATCCACACTGTGTGTGTTTCTGGGGGGATATTTCAGAATAATTTGTTCCTGAGAGCTGAGTGCCTGCTAAGGGCTGGGGCATTACTGCAGGTGGCTTAGCTCCATCTGAGAGGAACCCAGAGCAGTGCTGCCAGACCCCTTCCTGGACACCAAAAAATGGGAGTGGTCAGGATGGCTGGTTTGAAAGCACGTTCCTGACCTGGACTGAGATGTAGGTGGGGTTTCTCCTGGCTCCCTGAATGGCTTTGGATGACTTGGTGCATGTTTGTGTGGCAGAAAAGAGCTCCTAAAACCTCAGTGGGACCCAGTCTGTGGAATGACTGCTGCTGGGACTCCACGTGAGCAGCTGCTAAAATACCTGTGAGCTCACCAAGCAGCACATTCAATTTCTTTCCTCAAGGAAGAACTTTTCTAGTATTCTATTTCTAGTATTTTCTAGTATTTCTTCTGGGAATTGAAAATAATTTGATTTGCTCTTCACATATGCCAATCTGCAGCTAGATCTGCTACTAACACACAGAACGTGGCTTCATTTTTCTCTGAGTTAAACTGGCCCATTGGAATTAAACCTATCTTTCCTCAAGATAGGAAAGAACTGTTTACAACCCAAACTGGCTGAAAATAATACAGGCTGTGGCTCTCAGCTTAGAAATGAACTATTCACTATTATAATAATTTGGGCATCTCGCTTCTTGTGTGAATTTGGGCATTTATCTTCCTTTATTGAGGAAAATTTTCCACTTCCCAGGTTTTGCTGACAAACTTCCTACACCCATTCAGATAATGTGATTTGTGAACTGTCTTGAAATGCCCCAACAATTACAAGCTGTGAATAGCAGCTCTATTACTATGCAAGTCAGAGCTGCCATTATGGCACAAATTATAGAGAGAGCTGGAAAACATTTCAAGAGTTGACTTGTGAGCATTGAGAAGCAATCACAGCCCACCCCTGCCCCAGCACATATCCTTCCACAATAGGATCTTCCCTATATCTGTTGACAAACTTTGGCTAATGTTTCTGCTCTCTGAAAGGTTTTCTGCCAATACAGCAACATATTGCAGATAAAACCTAATGAGCTGAGTTTAACAAAAAAATGCCATGTGGCTTCCTTACAGTGATGCCCATCTGTCGGCTCAGTGAAGCAGCAGCGTGCTGCAGCTGTACTCCTTTGCTTTTTATCAAATCAGAATAAAGCTGTGCACCCCAGAGTCAGGTATGATAAACAGGCCAGCAAATTGCCTTACATGGGTATCACACAGCTCCTTATCTGCCTCACTTTTCAGAGCAGCAGAAGCAGATGGCTCCTAACGGTGGGTGAAATTTTCTCCGTTATGTTTTTGGCATTGAGCTGGAGGGATGTGGTCCAGAAGTCCACCACCAAAACAACAGATATTTAAATTGGACTGGGACTGAGATTACAGCCTGCAAACAGAACTTTTGAAATTGAAACAGATTTCATTAATGGCAAACAAAATGCCTATTTAGAGTGGGTCTGTTGGAACAAAACGGACACAAAACAATTTAAAAAACAAAAAAAAGAGTCTTTGTGAGCAGCCTCACAGAACAATGCGGGGGTTGGCCTTTCTCCAACCTCCCTCCTGGCTGGTGCAAGAGATCTGCCCTTTCCACACCCCACTTATCTGTCACAGGGGCAATGGGAATAGGGAAGAGATGCCTGGCTGGTGGCTGGAGGCTTTGTCACCCACCAGTCCTCTCTGTGGCCAAGGGTGCAGAGAAATAATTTCTGCTGTGATTGGAACTTGAGTCATTAAGAGGGCTTGGGGGATATGGAGCATCTGTCTGTGACAGAAATCCCTGCTGAGAGCAGGATGTCATGGACTAAAGGCTTCAGTTTCTCCTGTCTCATCTTTTCCCTTTTTGCTGATGTTTTTCAGACCAATCTGAAGTTTGAAAGGAGTTTGCTCTTCCTTTAACTGGCTACTAACCAAATATTGGTACTTTTGTCTCATCTGTGGCTTTGGCATCAGTTCCAGGTTTGGGGGACAGTCAAAAAGGGTCTAGATTCAGTGTAGAGGCAGTTCTTGCTTGGCTAATTTGGAATGGAGAGTCTTTCTTTTTTGTAGGTGAGTTTTGAGTCCAGCTGGTTTTAAATCTCAAAGCTGAATGTGAAATCCATTTTTTGCTGCCAAGGTGTGTGTGAGCCCCTTCTATTGCTGGGAACATGCAGCAGATTTGCATGAGGTTTTGCTGTGACCAAGAGAAACATATGAAATAGAGCAGATTGAAATACTTTAAAAATGTGACTGCTGTTGAACTCCTCCAGCACATTCAGGTTTTTTAGTGAATTTAGACTTCCCTGAACATTTGTGTTATGTGTGTGTGTGTGTGCTGGTGTCTCCATGAGCTGTCACCCTGCAGCTGTACCAGCATTTCAAAGGCTAAACCTGGGGCTGCTCAGTTGTCTGCACTCCGGTGAGACAGAAAATAAAAATGTCATATGTAGAAAACCAACATAACAGAAACAGAACTGGCACCTTTTTCCCCTGGGTCATTAAAAATTATCTGAATGTACCACACTTCTGAAGAGCAGATTGTTTGTATTCATGGGTATTTGCATGTAGGTAGATGATTCATTTTAGGCACAGATATCTGGAAAATCTGTCCTCTTTTCCCCCAATGCACTCTCTACGTGCCTCAGGAAAAGATGAACATGAATGAAGCAGTATTAAATAAACTGCAGAGATGTTGTACTGGGACAAAACCCTAAACTTTTTAATTTTTGTGCATAAGACATTGCAGGATTGTGATTACTGTGAATTGTGGTAATTTCTTTTTGTGTGCATGAGATGGTGAAGGGTGTATCCACCTCAAACAGCTGAGGCAGGACGAGCATATGATCAATGCCAGAGCCAGGCAGCTCTAATTCACATTCTTCCTCTTCATTGTGTCGTGTCTGCATCCTGCAGATATAACAAAATGAGAGGGTGCTTGTCTTGGAAAGACTGTCAGGACTAGCATGGCAAAGGATGAGTTATGTACAGTGCTGTGGCATCTAAACGTGGACAAAGGGAATTTTCTTGTTTGGGAAGTGGTGACAAATGCCATGTTGAACTAGTTTTGCTTGGGCAGGGCTGTACAGTGGTAGGCAAAGTTTGCTGGGAAGTATTCTGGGAAATCTATACTCTGGAAGTAAAATCTGTACATTGGCCATTGCATCTGCTGTCCCCTGATTTGCAGAAGCAAGCCCTCAGCTTAGAACAAGAGTAATTTTACTGCTCTCTCACCACTGTTTCAAATTCTGCCCCATTTCCTAAATTCCTAATTCCCCCATTCCACTTGCAAGCAGTAAGGTGGATGAAAATCCCTCCTAAACAGAATGGACAATGTTTCTGGTGCTGGAATTTGCCTAGTAGTCTGTGGTATAATTTGACTTTCTTCCTGGTATTTTATTCATGGCTGCATTTCTTCCTTTTAGGCAAGCTGCAGATGAGAGGAAGAATGAACAAGATGGTCGAGTTAAATATAGCACTGGGGCTGGAGCATAACAGACTGTCCAGGGCTCCAGTCATAAAAGAAGAAAGAAATTACTTCAGAGAACATTAAGCACTCTCTTGCTATAGAAGTTGTACATGATGTCAAAGAGTGGAGAGTACTGAACAGCATGCTAGGAAAAGGAAAATCCTGGGATGCTGACCCAGAACATTAACACGCTGCTCAGTGGTTAGCTCAAAATGGAAGAGGAGTTTCACTGCTCTTTTCCCTGAACTGGTGACAGCTGTGACAAAGCCATGCCATGGAGTTACAGCTCCAGCCTCATCCTCAGTGTGTATGTGTGTGCCTGTGGGTAAGGAAAAGTCAAAGTGGTTTTGTACAGCTGCAGTGGTGCCCTGGAGTGAGCGAGCTGCAGGCTGGACACACTGAGGACTGCACCAGAGCAAGAAACTTGGCCAGGTCCCCTCCCACCCTGTAAATCTCTGCTCACACTTCCAGGATTAACCCTCTCATGCCAGCTCTGTACCTCCTGATGTAAGGAGGCATGAGAAAATGAATATTGGAAGTACAGGATGCAACATGACCCCCATGGCAGGGAGAAATGACGAGAAGGACTCCATGGATATCAGAAGGCTAATTAATTACTTTATTATACTATATTATTCTATACTATGTTACACTACATCTAAAATGAAACTGCACAAGCACCCAACTCAACTCAAGTGCCCAGAATCTGGTGGCTGTCAGCCAATAGTCCTGACACACACCTGGGTTCAATTGGTCAGTGAATCAAAACACTCACTCCAGAATCCAATCACCAATTCCCTTCAGGTAAACCATCTTCCATGATGCATTCCACTTGTGAACAGCACAGGAGCAGTAAATGAGATAAGAATTGGTTTTCTTTTTCTGAGGTTCAGAGAATGTGAATCCCAGAGATATTCTTGGGAAGCTGTGCCTTGCTTTTCTCTGTGAAGAGAAATGTGGCTACACTGGAAGTACAAATGTAACCCTGAACTGGAGGGGATGTGTCTGGATGCTGTCCCTGAGCCTCTCTGGAGGCAGAGGTCTGCAGACAGCCTGGACACAGTCTGTCCATTGGCTATGGACAATCTGTGTGGCCACCTCAGCCTGTGCTGCTCAAAGAGCTGGCTCACCACTCCCTAGCCATGGTGGCAATATTCAACCTTCCAAACACAAAAATAACAGCTGGACTGCCCCAGAGCTTCTTCCAGGGCAAAGGAGGCAGAGCTGGGTTTGGAGCTGGCACTGGGAGGTGCAGTGGCTGTGTGTGGTGGGTGCCACATCTCTGTCCCCTGAGCATCCCCTCCCTTGCCACAGCAGCACTGAGGCTGCCTTCAGGACTCTGGCACGGGATGTGGGACCCTGCAGCTTTGCAAAAACCTGTTGTTGAGCAAGTGCTTTGTCTCCTGAAACTGTGGGTAGAAAAAGACACAAACCAGGGGTGTCATTGCTTCTGCTGGGAGTTGTGCAGCCACGAGGGATGGGATGTGATGGGGGCAGGAGGTGCTCAGGATTTCTGGGTTAGTGCTGGAGATCTTCCTCAGTGGCCAACTGTGAGAAAAGAGTGGAAATAGTTTCCAAACCCTTGCAAATGAAACAACCCTGGGTTTTGGAGAGGTGACAGGAACTCAGTCACCTTTTTTTGGTTGACCAAAGGGTGTGAGCTGAAGTAGGAGAGGAGTGAGTTCTCTTTTCCTACGTAGTGGGAAGCTTTGCTTTGTTTTTAGTATCACAGTTAAATTGTGCTCTGATGAGTGCAAGAGGGCCCCTGTGGTGAAAATCAAACTGTCCCCTCCCCACCATGCTGACGGGTGCTGTGTAAAGGCTTAGAATTTTATATTGCACAGACATTCTGGGAATTGGGTAGCTGCAGAGAAGAAAATGTTAGATCAGCAAGGAATCTGCTCACTCTGCTGCCTCCCCCTCTCTCGACATGAATACAAGAGCCCCTTCTGTGATGAGAGGATTTAAAGAAAACTGGGCATCCAAAGCAGAACAATTCACCTGCTATCATTTGTTTATTAAACAACCTCATAATAGTGATGATTAGGAAAATATTTCATTGAAATTCATTCAATACCTTTATCTGTAAAGAAATTGCTATAGTAAAATGCTACTTATGCTGAACAAATAACAAAATCATCACAGGACCTATTGAACAATTTACCCCACACATCCACTAACTCCTAGAAAAAAATTCCCCTTCAATATCTGCCTTTTATAAGGAGAAAAAAATGCTGGACACTGGTTTAATTTCAGTTTGTATATCTCCAGATCTACACAAAAGGCATTTGCCCAATGAGTTTTGTGCTTTTATTAGGAATGACTTACTGAAAAAGAATGTGTTTCACTTTTAGTCACCCTGAGCACCTGGAATGGATGAAGAATTGATTTTTTGGTTTGCTGAGTGAACTAGGAATTTGTGAGGAAAATGCTTGTGGGTTGATCCCCCCAACTTTTTTCATCTTCCCACAGAAGTGTAAAATAAAAAAGCAAAAAAGGATTGCGTTGGCCCAAGCATTTCTTTGACATAGAACACAATATGTTGTTCAGAAAATGTAAAAATGAAAGGCCTGGAATTCTTTTAGCAATAAAATAAAACATGTCAGCTTCTACTGCTGGGAATGAGTAAGGTCAGATCCCCTACTCCCTTCATCCTGAACCTCTTGTGTTGGAGCAAACCAGCAGTACCTTCAAACAAAACAAGAAACTACTTTATAGTGCAATAAAGAGAGTTGCTTGTGCTCGTCTGTAGTGATTCACCTGAATTTTACAAAGGAGCAGTAGTGTCAGCAACAAAAAAACCCCTTTGCCAGAATTCCCAGTGGCAAAAGCTTTGACAAAAATGGAAATTGCACCAATAATACCTTTTTTTTCAGATTGCTTCAGTATTTATTTGAGAAAAAATATGGAAAAAGTGTTTTGCAGCTACTAAATCCTAGGCTTTTGTGTTTTAAATTAAGGAAAAAAAGAGCAATCTTTGAGTTTTTCAGTGCAACTTCAAAAATGCTCAAACATTTTTAAAAAGAGAAGGGAAAAAGGTTTGACTTTTTCTCAAGATCTTCTCTAAACCAAGTCACATCTCTGCAGCTTCTTAAATGCACTGTGGTCACAGACCCCAGCTTCTTGTGGGCTTATACTCACAGAATTAATCACAAGGCTTTTATTTGCTTTCAGCTTAGAAAGGGTGATATAACTGCACATGAAGCTTTTGTACCCACTCTCAGAGAAGCTGGAACATTTTATAACACTTTCTGGTCTATTTTCCAGCCCTGTAACAAATAAATAAACTCTTTGATGTTACCAGCTGAAAGCTTATTTGTTCCTATAATGAATCTTTGTTAAGTTACCTCTTTGCTCCTTGCCTGTGAAGGTGTTTTCCACTGCCTGGGTTCAGGATGTTCTCTGAAAGGCCATTACGTGATCCAATTATGTGACACATTACAGGAGATTTTTCATAAAAGACTTTGGAAATTTTGAATCTTGGTTATTAAAAGATGAGGTGTTGCAAAGGAATATCTTGAAATCCAAGCGAGATAGATTTGGGAGTTTCACTGGAATGAAGCTGGTCTATTTTAAGAGCTGTCCATTCTGATAATTTTGGGGAGGGGGATGCTGTTAATTGGTGAGGTATGAATAGAGAATGGCTTTCTTTAAAGAGCAAACCACCCAGAAGGGGAAGCCTTGTTTGCTGCAGGGAAATGATCTTTTACACAATCCAGGATGTTTCTGGCTGGGTCCAACCTGGGCCCTACCCAACTCCTGAACCTTGGTCCTTCTCCTACAGAATCAGACAACCCTAAAAGCTCTGGCTTGCTTGGCATCAAGACATGACCTCCTCATGTTCATTTTCCCTCTGCAGACCACAGGAGGTGTAACTTCCCACCTCTAATTCCCAGGGATTATTCACTGAGTTCTGCCATGTTATTCCAACAACAAAAAAAAATTGCCACCTTGGCTCTTTCCAACAATTTAATGTCTTTTTCTCAAGTCTTCCTTCTTCCCCAAAGCTGGTTCTCTAGCTGTATTTGTTTAGCCCAATAAATACAGCTTTGAAACAGAAGTGGCCATTGTATGATATTATTAATGCTGTTCCATTTGCAGGGAGATTCTTGTTTTGTTTCATACTCATAGGTCAAATTTTCTACTTCTCTTTATTTATTTATTACATGGAAAGCTGCAATATTCAGCTCTGGGCTATTCTCTACCTTTTGCCCCACCCTTTCATAATTGATTAAAGCTGCTGCGGTGCTGGGGTGATGAGTTTGCCCGGCTCACGTTCAGCCCCGATCAGCGGCGAAGGGGCGCTTGAGGAGCCCGGAGCTCCTATCGCGCCTATGGGTCCCGATGAGATCCACGATGCGAGAGCAAGGAGGGCGGCAGACGCAGGGAGGCGCAGGCAAGGAAAGGAGGACTCAGCCTTCAGGAAGGGTTGGCAGGTTTATTGGAGGAAGGTCAAAGGGGGAGAAAAAGCAGGGTGGAGGGAGAAGGACTGAGCACCGAACTGAGGGCAAATGACAGCTTATAAGGGAAGGGGGAGGGCCTGGGAGGGGCAACACGACGGCAAATGAGGGTATGAAAAAACTGATACATAGTTTGATGAACGTATGAGGCTAACAAATCAGCAAAAAACTGGGGAGGGGTCCCTGCCCTTGCCCAATCACTTGACACCCTGGGGAGAAGGTTCTAGAAGGAAAGGCAGGGCTGCCAAGTGATGGACAAAGGCCAGGGGTGGGGACAACAAGACACATCTGATGGATAGGGGAGGGGAAACATGATAGACAAATAACGATAAGAAATTGGGGATTTCCAGGGAAAGAGGGGGAAACTATTCAGGATGAACCAGACCAAATCAAACAACGTTACATCACACACCACCACATCTCCCCCTTTCGCAAACAACAAAAAAGGAAAGGGGGGATGGGGGGGACTAACTTATTCAGGGAAGGAGAACTGGGTTTTAAGAAACGTGAACTAAATATTCGAATGGTTCTGGCTCATCACTGAATAAAAAACAGATAGGCGGAAGAAGGGGGTCAGGGGGCTTTCTTCGGCGCCTCCAACTGGCGACACGGACTTGTTGCTCTTTCGCCCGGTGTTTCGCTTCCCTGGGCACAAAAGGCCGAACCCACTTTGAGGGCACCCACTTGGGACCAGAAGGAGTGAGGACGCAAGCGTACCCTCTCCCCCAGGTCACCAAGTCAAAGGGTCCTTGGGTCTGCCAAGTCTCCGGGTCCTTGATGAGGACCGGAGGCTGGGCTGTAGGTTGCAGCGCGTTGTGGCTCCCGAAGTGTCTAACCATGGGCGGGTTCAGGCTCTCAAAGGAACAGTTCAAAAAATTCAAAGTGAACATCGCCTTTGAGAGTCTGATGTGAGGGGGATCTACCTTTGTGGTGGATTTCTGGTGTTCTAAAGTTTTCTTAAGGCTTTGGTGAGCCCTCTCTATCATGGCTTGGCCTGTCGGGGAATAGGGGATGCCTGTTCGATGTTCTATTCCCCATTGCTGCAGGAACTGGCGCAGTTCCCTGGACTTGTACGCAGGCCCATTATCAGTTTTGAGCAGCCTAGGGATGCCCAGAACAGCAAATGCCTGAAGTAGGTGTTTTTCGACATCTGCTGCCCTTTCCCCCGTGTGGGCGGAGGCGAATACTGCGCCGGAGAAAGTGTCTATCGAGACATGAACAAAGCTCAACCGGCCAAAGGAGGGAACATGAGTGACATCTGTTTGCCACACTTCACAGCTCGAAAGTCCTCTAGGATTTGCCCCCAGGCCCAATGATGGAAGCTGGTGGGACTGGCACTGGGGACATGTCGCCACGATAGCTTTGGCCTGTTCGCGCGTCAGATTGAACTGGCGAACAAGGCCAGGCGCGTTTTGGTGGAACAGCTGGTGGCTTAGTTTGGCCTGACCGAAGCGATCAGGGAGCGGGGCCACCTGAACAGGAGCGGCAAGGGCATCAGCGCGCCTGTTGCCCTCCGCAATGAACCCCGGCAAATCGGTGTGTGACCTAACGTGCATTACGTAGAAGGGCTGCTCTCGGTGGGAGACTAAATTTACAATTTTGGAGAGTAGCTCGAAAAGACGAACATTCGAGACGTCCTGGAGGATTGCTCCCTCCGCTCTGGACACTACACCGGCTACATATGCCGAATCAGTTACTAAATTGAATGGCTCAGAGAACCTCTCAAAAGCCCGGACGACTGCATCTAACTCAGCCACTTGTGGCGATCCTTCCACCACAGTGATGTCTGCCTCCCACCGCTGAGTTTGAGGATCCCGCCAAGTCATCACTGACTTGTGGGATGCTCCAGATGCGTCAGTGAAAACGGTCAGGGCATCGAGGGGTCTCTTGCTCTGTACTGACTTGATGGTAAAAATAAATTCTTGATTAAACAATTTATGGGCCGGCCGATCTATCGTAATTTGGCCCGTGTAGCTGTCCAAAGCTAGTTGTAAAAGTTCGTTCGTCTGAAGGACGTTCTCAAACATTGTTAATTTGAGGTGGCCCGTGCCAAATTTAATGGGAAGATGAATGCACGTCAAGTCCTCACCTGCCAGCTCCCTGATCCGTGATCTCGCTTTCCGGATCAGGTCAGCCACCAGCTCCAGTGGCGATGTCATTCTCTTGGACCTGTGGTGGCTCAGGAATACCCACTCTATAATCAAGAGAGGGTCCTTCGCCCCGCGGTCCTTGCTCTTCCCGATGACTCCGTCCCACTGGAAGAGCATGCCGTGAAGGTGTGGCAGTTTTCCCAAAACAATAAAACGGAATGGCAGGCCCGGTTGGTACCGGTGGGCCTGCCTGGCCGAGATTAAACTCTGAATTTTCTCCAGAGCGGTTTTGGCCTCCGGGGTGAGGGTCCTGGGAGAACTCAGCTCCTCTCCCCCCTTCAACAAATTGAAGAGAGGGGTTAGGTCTTCCGTGGGAATACCCAACCAAGGTCTCACCCAATTTAAAGAACCACACAGTTGGTGGGCATCTGCTAGGCTTCGGATATTGCTTTTTATTGCCAATTTTTGCGGAACAATGGTCCGCTTGGTAATTTCAAGGCCGAGGTACCGCCAGGGTGGCATCCTTTGAATCTTTTCCTGCGCCAGCTCAAACCCTGCAGCAACCAACGCAGTGGTTGTTAGGTCAAGCGCATGAGCCAACAGGTCGTCGTCTGGCGCACAAATCAAAATGTCATCCATATAATGATGGATGACGGCTGACTCCACAGCTGCACGAACAGGGGTCAGCAGGGAAGCGACGTACCATTGGCAGATCACCGGGCTGCACTTTAAGCCTTGTGGCAATACTGTCCAATGGTAGCGCTTGCCTGGGGCTTCACGGTTGATGGATGGAACCGTGAAGGCGAAGCGCGGCGCATCATCAGGGTGTAGAGGAATTTGGAAAAAACAATCTTTTATGTCAACAACTGCCAAATTCCAATCTTTAGGGAGCATCGCAGGGGACGGCATCCCTGGTTGGAGGGGTCCCATATCTTTAATAACTGCATTAATTTGACGGAGGTCATGCAGGAGTCGCCATTTGTCTTTGTTGGGCTTTTTAATGACAAAGATGGGAGAGTTCCAAGGCGACATGGACTCTACTAAATGCCCTTTCTGTAGTTGTTCCTGCACGAGCTCGTTGAGCGCCGCTAATTTTTGTTTGTTTAGCGGCCACTGCGCCACCTGTACTGGTTCATCCGAAAGCCAATCTAGCTTCCAGGTGGGGCGCTCAGCAGTGGTCGCTGCCCGAAAAACCTGGGGAGCCACTGGTAGGTCAATTCGGGCTCCCCACTGGGCCAAGAGATCCCTCCCCCACAGGGGTTCCGTATAATCTAATACAAACGGACGAACAGAAGCCAATTGTCCGTCGGGCCCCGTAATTTGTACGATGCCTTTCGATTGCCTCGCCAATTGAAGCCCTCCTACACCTCTGATGTGGCCAGGGACGCTTTGCAGTTCCCAACGCGACGGCCAATCCCGAGAGGGAATAACCGTGACGTCTGCCCCTGTGTCCAGCAAGCCGCGTAGTGCGACTTGCTCTCCCCCCTTTTTTAATTTACAAATAAGTTTGGGCTTTTCATGCCCAAGGGCTTGAGCCCAGGCTACTGTAGGTATGTTTGAGGCCTGGGCCGCTGATTGAGGTTTTATAGATGGTAAAGTGGAAACAGTGGATGGTCGTGGCACGACGAAGAATTGGGCTATTATCTGCCCCTTCGGTAGGAAGAGCGGGGGGTGGACACAATGCAGCATGAGTGAGATTTGTTCCGAGCCAGCGGGAAGCAGGCTCGGGACAATACTCACTTCTGGTGGGGTCGCCTTTGTGTCGCCTAGGACGAGGAGACTGTGGCTTTGACGTTCCCAGTTTGTTAGACCTTCCGGGAGGACAGCAACGTGGTGGAAACCGGCGGAACGGAGATGTAATGGTTCCGCAAGCTGCAACCTACGGGAGGAAACACAGGATGAAAGAGCATGAGTATTAGTAGGTGGTGTTTGTGTCAGTCCGGCATGAAGGTCAAGTCCAGTTGGAGGCATTATCTCACTGTTCTCCCTCTTCTCCCGCCAGGACGGATGGTGTGAACAGGCCTCCGCATTTGTGTCCTGGCGCAGGGGGCCGCTGCGCTGTTTAATTAGTTTTTTTGAACAGTTTGCCCGTGGGTCCCCTGCACGGACTTTTTAAACTCATAAAATTGTTGTTTGAGGGGACATGCGGGCATCCAGTGCCCCAGCTTCCCACACAGATGGCACGGTGTGGCTGGAGGCTTGGGCACCGGGGCTGATGTTGGTGGCAGTGGCTGCGCGGTAGTGGGACAGACGTCGGTGGTAAATGGGGGCTCCTCGACGGCGGCGGCGGCAGGACGAAAAGGTGTCTTCAGACGGGAGGCTGCGGCAGGTGGTGGTCCGGTACCTGATGGAACTAATACCTTTTTCCCACACACCAAAAGCATGTCCCGCAGGGTGGGAGCTGGCTCCAGAGGGAGGCTGTTGATTGCATCTTTGCAAGCCGAGTTGGCATTGAGGAATGCCATCTCTTTTAACAGCTCGGCTTGCAAGTGTTCTCCTTCAACCTGATAGTTAATGGACTTTCGGAGCCGCTCCACAAACTCGAGGAATAGTTCCTCGGCACCCTGCAGGACTTTGGCATATGGGACCTGGGGTGTGGCCGCTCGCAACCCCAAGAAAGCTTTCTCAGCCGCCCGGGCAGTTTGCTGCAGAACCTCCACGGGTATGGCTCTGGCTTGGGTTGCTCCGTCACTCCAGTTCCCCGTCCCAAGCATATGGTCAATGGAAATGACATCCCCATCTACACTCGTCCGGGAGTTCGGGGAATCCCATAGGGACGGGAGCACCTTCAAGGCTTCCTTTCTCCACGCTGCCTCCCAGAGCACTTGCTCGGTCGAATTGAGGAGGCAGCGGAAGACTCGGCGGAGGTCGGCAGGTGTAATGACCGACTCCGCCAGGACGGCCTGAAGGAGTCCCCGAAAATATTCGGAGTCCCTCCCGAACTCTTTCTGTGCTTTGCACAGCTCCTTCATGGACGAGTGAGAGAAGGGGACCCATTGAGCCAGGGTTGTCCCATCTCCCGCGGGATGAAAAACGACCGGGGCTGCTGATGGGACTGCAGACAGCTCCGGTCCCCGGCTCGGGACCCCCCCCCCGCTAGCCCCCAGAGCGTGGGAACCGGAAGGGAGGGCGTGGGAACCGGGAGCGGGGGAGGGAGGGTCCCGGCGTGGGAACTGGAGGGAGGGTTCTGCAGCAAAGTGCCTCCCCTTGTGGGAGGGGCCCCATGACGTCGTTGCGGAGGCGGGGGGTGGTGGGAGAGGAGGGGAAGGGGGAGGAGTTGCAGGGGGTGAAGGCGGGGGAGGAGGGGGAGGAGTTTCGGGAGCAGGGGGCGGAGGAGGAGGGGGGGGGAGAAGGGGGAGGGGGAAGGGGAGGGGACGTGGGAGGAACCCGCGAGGGGGGAAGGGGAGGGATTTGGGGGGGGGCTCGGGAAGGAGTGGGGGAACTCTGGGAAGGAGAAGGGGGTTTTTTAGGATTGAACACGCGGTCCCCTCCATTTCGGGATGATTTGACGCCATCTTGGCGAGAGGACCGCGGAGAACTGAAACGAACCTTGGGTTTAACAACTGGGGTCGAGGGGGTGCGGAAAGAGGGAGCAGGAACAGTCTCCTCCGGAGGTTGGCCAGACCTTCGGAGGCTCGGGGACCGGGTCGCCCGCGAGGAACTCAGGGACGGGTGACTCCCTGGCGCGGGGCTGTCGCGGGCTGCTCCCCGCAGGGACTCGGTTCGGGAAGGGGGGCGCGAGGAACGAAGGGCAGGTGCATGGGGACGGGGAGAACTGAGGTATAACTGGGGGTCCGCTGGCTGAGTCCGGGAGGAGGGTTTAACAGTGAGGGCAGAAATCAAAAGGGATATTAAACAAAAATGGCTCTGAAAGGATTTGCCGCCAGCTTGGATCTCTCTCTGAAGGCGGGATTGGACTCGCCTCAGGAATTTGGGATCCCGGACTGACTCGGCATTTAAATCGGGGTAGGTACGGGTCAGCCAGCGGACTAAACTTTTAACTTCCCTTTTGTTAAACTTATAATTCCCACCCCCCAGGGTACCCACAACTTGGTAAAAAACCCCTTTCTGAGTGGCCGACAGTTTAGCACCCATATTTGCAGATGGAATACGCAGGGGTCAGCCACTCGCTCTACCGCTAGCAACAGGGAAATCAAAAGGAATCTAAAATAAAACTAAACGGGGTCCCCACTGACCCTGACCTCCCCCTCCCACTGGCCGAGGAGAGGACCGGGATGCCTATGCCAGGTTTTCCGTGAGGTCAGGTGGTGGGCTGTACAACACAGCCAAGAGACTCACCCGTCAGGGGGACGAACCAAGGCTGCTGCTAGCGGGAGCTGCCTGCGCCGAAGGCGGCCTCTTTAGGGTGCGCTGAGAGGGTGTCGCCTTCTTCTCTCCGGAGCACCGCGCCTCCCGAAACGAGGGCGTGCTACACGGAGAGCGGTGAGTCGCCCAAAGGATTAGAGCAATCCAACCCGCGCGTCGCGGGACTCCTGCTCCGAGATGCAGTCCTCCGAACGGTGTTCAGGATCGCAGACTGCCTCAGATGCAGGGGTCTTCACGCCACGCGTTGGGCGCCAAACTGCTGCGGTGCTGGGGTGATGAGTTTGCCCGGCTCACGTTCAGCCCCGATCAGCGGCGAAGGGGCGCTTGAGGAGCCCGGAGCTCCTATCGCGCCTATGGGTCCCGATGAGATCCACGATGCGAGAGCAAGGAGGGCGGCAGACGCAGGGAGGCGCAGGCAAGGAAAGGAGGACTCAGCCTTCAGGAAGGGTTGGCAGGTTTATTGGAGGAAGGTCAAAGGGGGAGAAAAAGCAGGGTGGAGGGAGAAGGACTGAGCACCGAACTGAGGGCAAATGACAGCTTATAAGGGAAGGGGGAGGGCCTGGGAGGGGCAACACGACGGCAAATGAGGGTATGAAAAAACTGATACATAGTTTGATGAACGTATGAGGCTAACAAATCAGCAAAAAACTGGGGAGGGGTCCCTGCCCTTGCCCAATCACTTGACACCCTGGGGAGAAGGTTCTAGAAGGAAAGGCAGGGCTGCCAAGTGATGGACAAAGGCCAGGGGTGGGGACAACAAGACACATCTGATGGATAGGGGAGGGGAAACATGATAGACAAATAACGATAAGAAATTGGGGATTTCCAGGGAAAGAGGGGGAAACTATTCAGGATGAACCAGACCAAATCAAACAACGTTACATCACACACCACCACATAAAGCTATATGATTCTTCCTATTGCTCCTTGATGCATTCTCCTTTGTTAATGTTGGAGCATGAAGGAACACAATGAAACACTAAATCATATGAGGTCAATGGAATTGTAAGAAGGTAAGCAGAGAAAATGAGCATAAACCAGCTGCAAAAGGACCAGAGCCTGGGAACTGACAGAGCTTTCGGGCATTGGGGGAGTGTGGCCTTGCAACAGATGCAACAGGCTTAATTAGTTTAAGGAGAGAGTTTGATCAATTTATGTGCCATTTTTCACAGAAGAGCTGTATGTGATGGCAGGAGTGAGTCTTAGCAAGCTGGAAGGCCTCTTCCAACCCCAACAGTTTTTCCAGTTCCCTGTCTGACCTACTCCTGCTTGCTTCCCTTGCCTCAGTGGATTAGAAAATTCTATTTCCATGCTGGGGGAGCAGGGATCAGCAGCATAGGTGGACATGTCCCTCTTTGAGGAGGCATTTTTGGGCCAGGGAGAGGTGACAGCTTGGCAGGATGGTCTGCGGAGCTGCTCGAAGTACCAAGAGGTTCCTGTTCTGGGGGAAAGTGCCAGAAAATGCTGTCTGTTCTGGAAAAAAGTCTCTCAAATAGGAATCAGAGTGGGCAGGTTGAGTTACAACCTTTTCAGGTTTAGGATCTGTGCTGAACAATAGACCAGGCTGCTAATGAAAACGAGCCATTCCCTCCAGGTTAGGCTTTGCAAGCAAACATTCAGCTTGATTTGTTAACAGCTCACAGTGCCTAAGGGAGTGCAGAGCAGCTCAGTTCTCTGAAGGCAAGGAAGAGCAGGATGGAGTACAGGACATTTATCATCCAGCTTAGATGTAGAGCACCGTGAGTGAGAAGGGAGTAAATGCCAAGGGGTTAGTAAATTCTGGGGAGGCAATCTCCAGGCTGTTCAGCTGCCTGAGGTGCATCAAATAAAGGTCTGATAGCACTTGCTCCTCCTGAGCACAACAGCTCCTCTGGCTGTTGGGAGAGCTGAGCCAATTCCAGAGTGTCTCCAGAGGGGCTGTGCCTCTTGCCCCCTTCTGGCATCCCCACTCATGTTCTTGTTCCTTGGCTTTGTGCTGGCTGTGCCATTGGAAGCTTCTCTTGGTTTTGCCCCCCAGATTTGATATCTGCCTGCTTAGAGCATGGAATCAGCTGGAGGGAGGTTGGGGGTTAATCTAAGGGCCAGCCCCAAGAAAAGGGGGCAGAAGGTACAGATCTAAACTGGGGAGGAGGGGTGGAAGGAGGAGCAGGGCAGCCTGGATTTGCAGGCAGGCAATTGCTGGATCAGCTCAGCTGACTGTGCCCTCAGCCCATGTGCAGCAATTGCACCTCAGGTTTGTGGGGGTCATGCTGGGGAGGGAGCTGAGCTGGCACTGGGTGCCAGATACCCCTGGCACTGCCCAGCTGTGCCCTTTGTTAGGATGCTAAAAGCATTTCAGCTGAAGGAGAAAGTGGTGAGGCAAGACAAAGATGTAATCCATCGTGCAGGAGAGACCCTGCCATCTCATAGAGCACCCGTGGCATCACATGCTCTGGCAGACACCTCAGGCTGGCCTAATTTAATCAAATATTCATGTTGTGGTTCTCCCAGCTCCGACTGTGAGAGCAGCTGACATCGATCACCAAAAGCCTTTGACAGAGATAATTGCCCTTGTTGAGCTTTGCTTCTCTTTCAACATCCCCTTGGCAGCATCTTTTCACACCTTCATGGATGCGCACATTCACTGCCATTATTTGGTTCCAGGAGCTGCTGAATTCAGATATGCAGGCACACGTGGATCTGGAAACAGAGCACATCCCCACAGAGCCAGCATCCTTTGACAATTTGGATATGACATGCATTAACATGTCATGGCATCTTTTGCACCACTGACAAGTGTGGCACTTTTTAAGAGCTAAAAGAGGCATTCATGAAATCCTGCATCATATTCCTGGCTCTCTGCTATCTTGTCAGTATTGTCCTCACTTGTTATGCAGAATCAAATTGTGTGCCTGCAAAATTTGATAAACTCTAGCACTTCACACATCTGCAAAAGGCTAACTTGATTACAATAGTTTAATTCTTCTTGATATCAATGAACTCCATACGGAGTAAGATTAATTATTGCTGTCACTTTGTCAGCTCTGTAATAAGAAAACACAGATTCTGAATGACAGATGCAAATCTGTTGGGAAGAGTCAGTTTGCCTCACCTGCTCCCCAGGGAGGGAAAAATCTGCAAAAGGTGAGCTGGCCTGGCAAGGGATGTGCAGGCTGGAGCTGGGATTATCACCTGCTCTTAGATGTGCCATGGTTGTGCATGTTAGTACCTAAAACATCCACACCAGAGCATCCCACAATTACATTTGCCCAGACAGCCTAATTTTATTTTCAAGTGTGTGGTGGTGAGGATGGAAACTAGGTGCTGGCAAATGTTTGTCTTCAGGAGACTGTGCTATGTACTTGTCTCTCCTTATAATGATCTTCTCTGGTCAGAGTGGGTGTAAAATGCCACCAGATAGAGCAGCAATGATTCCCACCTGCTCTGTGCTGCTATAAATGAGTACCCAGGAAAGCTGGACTGAAAAGCTGCCTGCTGCTGCAGAGGTGACAGACATAGCTGTTATTTTTGCTTTGTTTTTGTGCACTGGCAGTCTCCTGCAGAAGCTATGTTGAGTTATAGATTGGTATTTAATACTTCACACTCACACTGCTATGAGGGCCTTCAGTTCTCTTACTGGAAGGGTAATGCTGGATGCTGGAGCATCCAAAAGCTGCTCCAACCAGTCCAGGGTATGGAAGGCTCTGAATCAGGGAGCAGTGGCCACCTCTTTACTCTCCCAGCTTCATCCTTGGAAAAGGGAATGGAGCAGAGCTTGGAGCAGGGAGGAAATGTGCTTGTTTTGTGGGGTGAGTTTGGTAAAGTGAATCTTCTGGGAGCACAGCTGGGAAAGGCACATGCTGGTATTAAATCATATGAATCGTGCTTTTCTGAATGGATCTGGTCTCTCTAGGTTAGGGTCTCCTCATTTCCTGGGTCTGCTGCACCTGCACAAACTTGGCCCAGATGATCATTGCAGGTCCCTTCCAACTGAAATGTTCTATTCCATACCAATGAAACACTAAGGATCCTTTTTTATCTTGAAGCAACAGGGTGCTGCAGTCTTCCTGCCCAATGACAGCAGCAGGAGAAATGATGCATTGTGCATAATTCCTGTTTCATTTCCTCAATACACAGTGCATACATCACTGTGGTGGTAGCTGGGCCATTAAGAACTACCCAAGAGCTGCCTCCAATATATCACATACATGAAAGGATGATATTATGAGGACTTTAATGTCATCTGATGATCCCCTGGAACTGTTTGTCAGACTCCTGTTTTGGATTGGTCTGAGGTTAAAACCTGGCTGCCACACAATGTAATTCACACTGTCTTTCTCTTCAGAGTTTACTACCTGAAGTCATGCACTTAGGGAAAGTGAATGATGATAAAGTACAGGAATATATTTAACCTTAACTGTTATTAAATGATAGCTCTTCTCACTTTTTCAGTTGTCAGTGATCAAATAGATACTTGCTAATGACTTCTGCTTTTAAATTATGTGTTGAAACTTCTGAAATTCATCAGAGGCAGTCATGCTAACATTTTTATAGCAGTAAAAAAGGACAGCTAGGGCTGGAGGAGGGGAACAGGCACTTGCAAATAATTTAGCAGAACAAGTCACTAAAAACCCAACATTCCTGCCCAAGGACTGTGCTTTGGGCCATGGACCCCAGAGCTCAAGGAGGGGGTTTTAGTGAGTTGTGCCATTAGAACGAGCAGGAAGGACTGTCCTGTCATGAGATCAGTGCCAGCCAGGGTAACCTGAGCTCAGCACAAGCAGTTCCTCTGGTTTACAAGGGTTTTTTTCTCCTCCTGTGCCTATGCAGCCTTTGAGCAGCGCACTCAGGGCACAGGGACTGGGTCTCGGCAATGTCTCCCTGCTGCCTCCTCTTCAAAGACAAATGATCTTGTGTGGGGGACAGGCAAGACTTGAACTGGCAGCACTGCCCTCCTTGAGACATCAGGGCATTAGGTATGCTGAAGGACAGGGGTTAAAGCTTTCTTGGTATTCCTCCATAGTTTCATTTTATTCTGGCATTGATGACTCTCCTATAATCCTGTTTGTCTGCAAGCCCCAAAGCAAGTTGTCCTTCCCTGGAGCTGGCACAGGAGAGCAGGAGATGGCCCTTCTGCTGGTGGCTGACAATCCTGTGCAGCTGAGACTCTCACCATGGGGTTTTTTGGAAGCTCACAGCTCGCTCTCAGACATTGCCTGAGCTTTGGCCTTGCTCCTATTCATTCATAAACCAGGAGCTAACAAACACCATTTGCACGTCTTTTTTTTTTGTGTGTTTTTTTTTGGTGAGCTGGAAAAAAAAGTTCTTCTGGTGGTGGTGTTTATTCAAAACTTAGCCTTATATTTTTGTTTCAAATAATTGGAATTGCCCAAACCTACAAGCTTGCCCTGTCCTTTGCTAAAATTGACAGCAGCTGATTTTGCAATGGGGCTGTCTTTCAGATGAAAACCCAGTAGAGAGACCCCTCATCTCATTTCTCCAAAGCTACAGAAGACTCATTTTCACTTTTGATTCAGCCTGGACTTGAATAGGTGACCTGTCTGAATGGGAAGGACTTTTCCAGTTGCTTCAATTGCTCACTTTACAGTAATTTTGATCTTTCTTCCTTTGATGTGTTTCTACTGCTAACCTTTTTTTTTAATGACACACAATTCAGTGTTTTTCTCAAATGCCTTGCCTTTACTGAGAAGCTCCTTGATACAAATCAGCCATTGTTGTATTAGGGAGAGGTTCAAAGCTATGTTTGATACTGCAGGGCAAGCTAATGGCTCAAAACCAGAATCACTACAAAGTGTAGGTGTCTTTTTCTTTTTTCATCCTTTTATTTTTTTCCTCTCTGCTCAAAAAAAAAAGGCACAAAATGTATTCTCAGTAGTCAAGCATGCAGCAGGGGGAGGAGGTATTTATCACAGCAGCCTGAGTGCTGGAAAGGGACCATTTCAAAAGGACAGAGGATAAAAAGCCATGAATCAATATTGCTATGTGCCTTCTGCTGCTGTTTATTTGAATCCATTTGTTTTGCTGACATATTTCCCATGTGGCTGGCAATGCTATTTCCTTTGATGGCATCAGCAATTGATGTGTTGCGTTTGCTGTACAGCGAGGTGCATCACAGGCAGAGGGATGTCACTCTGCCTCTGCTCTCAGCAAAAAAGGCATGTTTCACCTTTATCTCCCAGCCCTGCATGGTGGGCACGGGGTCCTTGCAGGGAAGGAGCTGACAGACAGAGAACAAATTGCTGCTGACCAAGGGCACACCGTTATTTTTGCCGCACAAGAGCGCTGGGGTTCCCTGCGATACAAGCTCTCCTGGGATGAACCCACTGAGGTCTGGCAGGTCTGCTGGTGACACTGGGCACCAGGCAGTGGTGGGGAGGTGATCCCTGGAGAGAACTTCTGCGAGGTTTTAAAGCTGGGAAGGACAACTGCATGAGAAGCCAGGCTGCTTCACTGGGTGGTGATGCTCCCTTCGCTGGCCACGTCTCCTTCCTGTTGAAACAAATCCCTTAAACCTAATACAGCTTTCCATTTGCTGATGGAAGTGCTGTAACAAATGGTGTGTGTTTATTCAAAAGTTGTCTAAGTCCACAAACTTAGAATGCAAAGTGTCACAGACATATTTTATGAAAAATCCCTTTGCCGGGATTTTTTCTCCTGAGAAGCTGAGAAGCCTCATAGGAAGAGAAAAACAATGATTATCTGCTGCTGTGGAATGCAACAGGTGCATCTGGGATTGGTCTCATGTTGTTGTTTTTAATTAATGGCCAATCTCAGTCCAGCTGTCTCAGACTCTCTGAGAGTCATGAGCTTTTGTTATCATTCCATTCCTTTCCTTTCAAGCCTTGTGATGAAATCCTTTCTCCTATTCTTTTAGTATAGTTTTAATATAATATATATATATATCATAAAATAATAAATCAGCCTTTTGAAACATGGAGTCAGGATTCTCATCTCTTCTCTTGTCCTGGGACCCTTGTGAATTCCACCACAGCAAAGAACTATAAAAGATGAAATATTTCACTAGGAACAGATTTGGTCACACTTTGAATTACAGAGAATTAATTTTTTAACATCAGCTTTGGGCTGGTGTTTTAACAAACCCACAGCTCCTATGAGAACATGCAGACAGGTTTTGCTAAGCTGCAAACTAGGCTGATGTGTTGTGCAAAAGTAAGAAGAGAAAACTTCTATTTGTCTGATTTCCTTTCAATGCATGTTCTGAGAAGATGACATTTCTGCTGAAAACTTCCCACTCAGGCATTAGTAATTTTAATGAATGACATACCATTTTATGTCAAAAAGGCATCTTGCTCCCTGTCATCATTACTGGTGTATGGAAAAAGCAATTATAGTCTCTTTCAGATTCAGCAAGGGAAGAACAGCTTTGCAATGAATCACAGAACTATTTATGTTTGTGGGGAGCACAGGGGAGAGTGGAGTGGCAATAGAAAACACTTTCTGTGTTTTGCCTGCTTTCAGTGACCTAGAAAAATGTTGGGTTTTTTTTGGCCTCTCCATAGTTACCAGAATATCCATTTTTCTTTTTTTGTTTTGTTTTGTTCTCAAAGCCTGGCACCTGCAGGAGGTGTTTTCTGAGCTCTTTGAGCATTGGATCAGTAAATGGGGAAGAGCACATCCTCTCTTTGTAAAAATGTGCAGTCTCCTATAGTTTTTCCTATTCAGGGGCTGCTCAAAGGGACATACCTTTCAAACATAATTCCTGCTATTCAGTGAACAAAGCTGAGGTTGGATACTGACCTCTTAAAGGGAATTCTTCCTTTTTCAACACAAAGCTGGTTGCATTCCAGCTCAGAATGGCTGCTGCTTCTGCATTTTGAAAGATGAAGAAGCAGGCACCAACATAAAGGGACTTGAACTGCCACATGCTATTTGCCATTTACTTGAGTCTTGCTGTGCACACTCATACAGGAATTGTGGACCTCTGTTTTCAGAGCAGTGAGGGTGTGGAAACACATAAATAAACTGGCACGGTGAGGTTCAGCTTCAGGACACGCCTCCTGTTGTCTGGATTGTTCTTTCTATTCTGTCCAACATCTGCTCAGTAAATTGTGCAGAGCAGAGATTTGTGCAGAGCAGAGCTGCCAGATTGCTCTCTTCTCTGGTGCTTGGTACAGCAGAGCCCTGGGACTGGGCATGTGTTTCCAATAGACTCCTGCAAGAGATGACAAATGGCCTGAGTGCTGTGGTCCCTTCTACCAGTGTTGTTCCTACTGGATCAGGCTACACTCCATCAGGGCAGTGTGGAAAGCCAGAGAGACTTTCTGGCAAGTTGCAGAGAAGGAAGAGCTTGTGCACAGCAGCCTGGGCACACTGGGATCTTGTAACCAGCTTTCCTGAAAGGAAGGATGTGCTGAATGGCAAACACAAGCTGTGGTACATCCCTCTCCTGACTGCCCAGAACTGCCACCTGCCCAAAGTGCCCTTGCTTTCCACCTGTGCAGCCAAGTTTTACTTCTGGTAAAAGCAGAGCATCAAGGGCAAGAGGGAGAGGGAAAAGGGCTTGTCATGCCTGAGCCTTATCTCCACAGAGCCAGCACGTGTAGGGGTTTCACAGCCTGACCTGTGAACCAAGAAAAGTTCCAGGAGCTCCTGACTTATCTAAGTGTCCCAGACTGTTGACAATGCAAAGTGTTTGGGAAGAGAATACAGAAGCTTTCAGCATTTATTTAGGTGGAAATTTTGAACGTTTGAGTCCAAGGCAGCTTCCAGTTTTATAAATTTAAAAATCACCAGCCAATTTGTCTCTGGCATCCAGCCCACGGGTTAGCAGCTTTAGTTCATTGCAATGAGTTGAAGTTCCTAAGCTTTTCAAGAGTTCACAAACACTGAATTCTGAGCTCTGAGTCTTGTGGATGTAGCATTTCTTAGCAGGATCTGAAGCGTGTTCTCCTAAACCACATTTGACAGGTGAATGCAAGAGAGAAAATGTGGTTCCAGTGTGTATATTGAAAGCAGATGCAGCAAACTGAGTTCAGTGGCTCAGAAGGGGGTAGCTGCTGCAAAGCTTGACACAGAAGATAAATTATGAGGTGCTATTTCTGGCCTCTAGCAAAAAGAAAGGTGGGTGATAGAAGATTGACTTGAAAACAATCGCTTTAAATTATTTTGGAATTGTATGAGCTGGAGATGTGCTGCATTTCACTGATGGATGAGTTCAGAAGCTGACCTAATTCCCCTTATTATTGTCATATGGGCTTTTCTTTACCTGTTTCACTTACAGAAGAAACATTTAAAGAGAACTTAAAGTAATTTCTGTCTGTGAAAGTAACACATATGACAGGCTATTTGCAACCTCTTTTACTTAAGCTAGTTATTTAAGATTTCTAAGCATTTAATTTACTTTGTCTGATTCTGTTAGTTCCTCTACAGTGATTTATTTATTTAGGTTTTTGTGGGTTTTCTTTTCTTTGCTTATTTTTTTTTCACGTAGATGTTAACTTCTTCATAAAGCAGCAGATAAATGTTCACCTATAATGTGTTAATTCTCATTGTACCTCATCAGAGAATGCACGAAGGAAAAGTCCATGAAAGGTGGTTAGATTCAGCTGAGACTTTTGCTGTAACAGTAGAGTAGCCCCTTCTCTGCTTTCATTAGTTATGCACTGCAGCAGTGAGTTTTGCAGTGAAATTTCCACATGCCTTAAACCACACTAATGAATACACATAAAAATAAGTGATATTATTGTTCTCCCTCCCTTTTATTTACTGTAAATAAAGCTGATTTTGTTTCTAGTTCCTCCTGCATTGCTTTCTATTCACTGTGTTGTTTTGTAGCACCTCTACAATGATTTTGATCCTGCGTGACATTTTCAGCTGATATTTATTAAAGAAATTGCAGCAATGAATTAAGCTATTTAAAAGCTTAGTCCCTCTGTTCTAGACTTAAGCATATGTCAAACTGGTGGTGTTTGGAATTAGGAATGCTATGCTGGCTCTGCTGCCACTATAATTCTGCCAGCAAAAGTTCTCCTGGTAAAGATTTATGGCTTAGAAATTGTTGTCTAACAGCAAAACAGAATGGTTTTGACCACATGAATATAAAAGAGTATTTTCTTTGAATTCTGCTTTCACTTCAAGGAGACATGGATGAAGCCAAGTGGATATGTCTTTGATTTAGGGATAAAATCTGTCCTGGTGAATCAGGCTTGAAGCAGGGAAGGAGCAGCTTGCAAGAGGGCGTGGCAAGAGCAGAGAAACTGATTGACCTGAGGCAGAATCTGTTAATGCTACTTATTACCATGGAAAAACCAAAAAAACAGGATTGGATTAGATATTTGTAACATCAGAAGATGGCAATTAAAAGGTGCTTTAGTCCCAGACTCCTTTAAAAGCCCTCTTCTTGTATTCTTATCTTCTGATAAGTTCTACCAGTTCTACAAATAGTTGATAGAAGAAAAGGTGTGAATTTAAAGCATGGCACATATAAAAAACCTCCTAGGAATGCTTCTGCCTTTTCTTATCTTTTCTGCTGATATGCTGCCAGGAACTCCACATTTATTTTTTCTTTCATTCTGGCATGAAGTCAGAATTAGTTTTCAATAATGCTCATCTATGTTCTTGCTAGTTCATTGCTTTCTTTTATTATGTAGTGTTATATGTGTCATTTGCATCTAAATTCCTCCAGTCCGTGGTGAATTTGGGACAAATCTGCTTCTAGAAATAAAATTTTTAAAAAATTGAAGCATAATTTTGATAGGAAAAGGCTGTGGATTGATTAATTCCCTTACTGTTGTAATACAGCAGCTGGTCAGGGATCAGGACCTCACTGAGGTGGGGGCTGTGGAAGAGAAAGGAGATGTCTGTCCTTCTCAGACCTCACTATCGGACAATTAATGAATGGATACAGACAGGGAGGCAGGCAGAAGGACACATGAGCCACTCTGAGTCAGAGGGCTGCAGCAAACCCACAGCCGAGCACTTCAGGATGTTATTGACGTAATGCCACAGGAGAATTAGGAGGATAATGAGGATAGTTTCACAGACACTTAAGGCTGCCTGGGAAAAAGCACAAAGGTGCCTAAGTGAGTGTTTTAACAAGTGGGAGATAAGGGCTTTTATCCTGAATGGATTAGAGGACGGAGTTGGTTTCCTGACACTTAATGAAAGACAAGAACTGCATCATAAAGAACCTTGAAAGTGAAGCTTCTGTTTGATGCAATGGAGAAGAGGGTCCAGAAACCCAAGAGGGGTCTGAGATGGTTTAGGTTTGATGGATAAGGGGGGAACATAACCATGTCTTTTAGGGGAAGTGAAAAAAACCAGGCCACTGTAAGAGAGGAAAGAACCTGCTCAGGAGAGCTGCACCTTTGGGGATGAAAAGAGGGTGGATGCCAAAATGTTTCCTGAAGCACTTCTCAAGAAGGGCCAGGCCAGGGCAGCAGCCAGGTGGGGTGATGGGACTGTGCCCAAGGAAGAGGAGGGAAGGAGATAAGGTTGTGGGTCCAGAGGGAGAGTTAAAGATGTCTCTGAGGTTTTTGATCTGCTGAGGTTGCATTGCTGCCAGAAAGGAAGGGAGGAGAGAAAGTCAAGCCAGGGACACAAACACAACATGGGCGGGGAAGGAGAGGCTGAAGGGAAGAAATAACTGAAGAAGTAGGGAGAAAATTAGAGAGTACTGAGCAAAGAAGCCAGACAAGACAAGATTGTGGATGGTGGATGATGCCAGAGCTCTGGGCAGACTGAAGAGGATGAGGCTGAAGTGCTGATAGAGAAGTTTGATTAAGATAAGGCCACTTGCTGTGCTAGGAAGAGCAGTAATCATGAGGGCTAGAGGCTGGCATTTGTCTGCCTTTGATCCTTGAATAACAACACATGAAAATCCCTTGCAGTTTTTATTTCTGTGTTTAACCTTGTCTCTAAAACCTCTTGCATTTCTGTAATTTCTTTCACTCTGAAGAATTTTACAGAGGGGACACTAGTTTGGCCAGCCGAGATTTTGGAGTGAACAAGAGCAGGTGTCAAATCTGGACAATGCAGAATAGAAAGTGGGAAGCAGCAGAATACATGGGTGAACCTTCCTTTGAGAGTATTTAATTGAAAGCAGATGACTAAACTGCTTAAAAAAATTAAAAATGAAAAATAATTCTGTTTAAAGCCTTCCCCACCATGACAACTTACAGGGAAAAAAGTTTTAATGGACCAGTATCTCCTCTCTTACAGCCCTGGAAAAAAAACAGTCAGGTTTAAAACTGAAGGCATGATGAATTCATGCATTATCTCCCAGCAGGAGGAACTATGGATGCTATTTTTCCATTTCCTGAGAAAATACAAATAATGAGGAAGTCGATATCCAGTATCTGATAAAAAACAAAGACTGGGCACTGACTCTTTTGTTGCTGCACAATGGTAGCTTATGCCAGCCCAGATAAGTCCTGTGCAAATCATTTTCCAGAATGCCTTAGATGTGAAAGCCAGTGAAAGATGTGATGAAGAAAGCTTCCCTACTATCTGATTAAACAGTCCTAGAAAGGCCTGTTCTTGAAATAGCAAGAGAATTGCTGCTTGACACCTAAAAATTGTGCAAGACAGTAATCAGCAGCAGGGCTCTGCGTGGTAGGGCAGCAAAACATTGCTCTGTGAGGAAGGTGCTGCTTGTTCTCTTCTCCTTTATGTATGGTTTTCATTTGTGCAGAGATTCTTTCTCCCCCCCCCAAGGCTCCCTTCCCACATTTTCCCCTGAGAAATTCCATTGTGGCTATCACAGCTATATTCTAAACCTTCCAGTAATCTGCTGCTCACTATAGGTGAGGATGTATCACACCCACAGAGCCATTATTGAAGCAAATCCCTGACTTACATTATTACTATTTCTGTTTTCCCGTGTTATTGCTCAGAGAACGTCTGCTGCTCTGTGTTGAGCCCTGCAGATGACTGGCTCCACCTCTAGGCCAATTACAGCTGGCTCTGCAGGGTGAGAGCCGTCCATGCTCAGGTTTTTATTTTTATTTAGGAGAATTCAGAATTTAGGGAAACATGGGTGTAAGATTAAAGCTCAAAAACTTTGTGAGATTCTCTGAAAATGTCACTTAATGACTTAATGCATACACTAATGCACCTTATTTTACTGGAACCAAAGTTTTCACAGACTCTCACATACTCTCTGAATACATTCTGAGAAAGAAATTAAATACTTAATGTCAAAATAAACAAAATCTGCACTGGGAAGTCTAGAGTTTGCTTTTTGCTTTTGATAAATAGGTCGCTTTTAGAGATCTTACAAGAGATTGCACACCCGAGTGGAGGGAGAGGCTCAGCAGAAGATTATTGGGAGATAATGGAGCAAGTCAGATGAGAAAACATGATGAAACAGCAGAAAATTTACATGCTGTTTTGCTTCTTTCTTTTGCATTAATAAAACTGGAGCTTTTGTGTTTATTTCCAAATGCTGCCTGTTGCTGGATGTACCCACATGCTGGATGACTTTCCCATTCCTGTGGTGCCAGCTGTGGGGAGCTAATGCCAGCCTGGGCAGCTCCAGGTGCCTGGTTCTGTAAGGAACTGAGCACATTTTCAGAGAGTCCTTTCTGTTGCTTGCACTGGCCCAGTGTCATCCAGATTCACAGAATTCACAAAATTTCTGGGTTGGAAGAGACCTTCAAGATCATCGAGTCCAAACCAGCCCCAACAGCTCAACTCAACCCTGGCACCCAGTGCCACATCCAGGCTTTGTTAAACACACCCAGGGATGGGGACTCCAGCACCTCCCTGGGCAGCCATTCCAGAGCTTTATCATCATTTCTGTGAAAAACTTTTTCCTGCTATCCAACCTGTATTTCCCTTGAGGCTGAGTGCTCTGGTTGTGTCAGTGCTGCTGGAGAAAGAGCCCAGCCCCAGCTGAGCACAGGCACCTTTCAGGAGCTGTGAGAGCGATGAGGGCAGCCCTGAGTCTCCTTTCCTCCAGGCTGAGCACCCACAGCTCCCTCAGGGGCTCCTCACAGGGTTTGTGTTCCCAACCCCTCATCAGCCTTGTTGCCCTCATTGATAAATGAGACTGGCTGACCAAAGGCACAGAAAACAGCCAAAATAAGGTTACTAATGAAGAGCAGGCAATAAATTTTATTATTTAACATGAAAGCCCTTTGATATTGGCTAATGGGATAGAATAGTCTGGTCATGCCTGTAGTTAGAAGGATTGACACAAAGGTGCCACAAATGTGCATGTAGTGCAATTACACTAAAAGAATTGTGCTTTGTCTTGGTTCAAGAGCAAAATATAGTCCTGTTTTACAGGGTACACACACCTCCCACCCTGCAGCCCTCAGGGCTGGGCTCAGGACGCTGCTTTATGTGCCTGACTGATGTGACAGAGCATCCAGAGCTGCTCAGGGTGGCTGTGGCCCAGGGGACGTGGCTGGGCAGGGCTCTCGTGCTCTGCTCCCATGGACCAAACACTGAGCTATTCCCAAATGCAGGAACTCAGTGACAGAGACCTTGAGATAATCCTGTTAAATAATTTATGAGGGAGGAACGTGTCTGGACTTGGCAGAAAAAGGTGACAGGGCATACACAGCATAGGGCAGGTATGGAGTGAGCCTTAAGCTCTGAGCTTAAACAGGGCACTGGTTTTATGGGAATCTAAGTGAGGCTGGTCTTGTTAATTATGGCAAATTAGTGTACTCAGAGCCCGCACAGCAGGCACAGATGATGCAGGGAATGGGACCGCTAGAGGGGAAACTGGAAAAATTTCAGTGCACATTCTCCTGTAGTCATTGTGCTCTTAATATCTTGCTGGAGAGAGCATTCAGACAGAGAGAGGGGAACTGGTTTGAATATACATTTTCATTTTAAACATTTTCACACAGTTCTGGGTCCTATCCTCTTTGTTAGGCGGAGAAGTAGGAATACAGCCTTGCTGAAGGACAGAAGCAGGAACACACTGAGCTTTATTTAAAACTAACTCACATAGCCCAAGTGCAAATCATCAAGCTGAGTTTTTGCATATGCACCCAGGGTACCAGAAGCAGACCATGGAATCATTCTTTACCTTATTTCAGGGGAATATGATCTGATTTGGCTCTGTATTTTTGTTCTGCCCTGCAAAGCAGCCGTGTGGGACAGCACAGGGAAAGGACAGACATCCCTGGAGTACCCGTGTTAGCTTTGATCAGAGCTCACATCTACCCTGCTGTTCCCTGGCTGCTCCCTGGCTGTGTGCTTCTCTTCTCCACCAAAGGCACTCTGCTGGCACCTGGCATGAGCACACTCCTGCTGTCTTGGGGATTAGCTGGCATTTCCTTTGTTCACAATAGAACTTCTGCTTGTGGAAGATGGCAAGGATTATTCCTCTTCAGGCAGGTGATTTCTGCTGGTGTTCTGACACTTTCCATCGAGATCAGAAATCGATAGTGCTGGTCAAACGTGTTACCAACCTTTATTTACCAAGGATTTATCACATAAACTGTGTTTTTCCAATTTTTCCCTGTTTAGGCAGAGACCAACTGAGACATCATGAAACTAGAGACTGTATATAGTCAGTGTTCACAAATTACATCTAGTCAAGAAACACTAAGGATGATCTCTCCATCCCATAACTGGCACATTTTCAGGAAAACTTTATACAGATCAGCTTGCCCAAAGTGGGAGTTGCTGTTGAAAGAGGTATTCCACAAATCGCCAGTCTCAATGGGACTTTCAGTCCCCTGTGCCTGAGAAAATCATCAATTGTCAAAATATGTCTCAAAAATAACGAGTACCTAAACTTCCTTGTGGGTTTATCTGCTCTCTGCCAGCACTCAGCAAGGGGCTGTCTTTTTAAGCATTGAAAGAGCTGTGTTGTATGCTCCTCCTGACACACTGCTATTTAAGGCTCTGCCTAGCACTATTTTTTCTTTCTGGTTGGAATTATTTTCTTTTTTTAATTTGGTTTTTAGAACCAGAGCTATAAATCTGAAAAGCGTTTTACACGCTGTGTTAGGGCTTGATTGAAATCCCATTGAAATCAATGAAAGCTTTCCTACTGACTGCAGTGGGATTGGTGCTTGGGAAATCAGGAAGAAATGTCTTTTAAAATAAGAATTGTATCCATGTCATAATGTTTATTACCAGTGGCAGGAAATAAACCAAAACACACACATCTTTTCCCAACATGCCTCATATATCATTTAACTGTTACCTATATATCATTTAACTGCTACCTATATATACTCAGCTGGGACACAGAGTGCAGAAACAGCTCTTCTGGGCTACCTAATAATTCTGTTTTATAAACACAAATAGATGAGAAAGACAAATTCCCTTATCTGATTGATAAAAATGTTCATAAAATTACACAAGAAGAAACATCCAGCAAGTGTCCCAGTCTGCTTCTGAGAACCTGGAAGGAAAAGCTTCCTTGTGGTCTCATTTCTGTGAAGTTCTGTGTAGGTAATATTTCTTTAATGCCTCACACTTTCCATGAACAGGTACTGTTAGGAAATTTAAATTTGTAGCAAAGCTTGTGGCTGTGACCTGATTATCAGAAATTGTGAGCCAAGAAGAAAAAAAACAAAAAAAAAGAGAAAAGAAAGAGAAAAAAGATATGAAGATGTAAAAACCACTTGTGATACTTGTCTGGGTAATTACATGCAGATCCTGGAGACTGAAATGAAAGTGTGACATCTGCATGTTACTTTGTCATCAAAATTGCTGCAGTCTACTGACGAGCCAGTTACAATAGAGACAAGCCTGAGTCTCCGGGGATGTTACAGAGACGTGAGGATCCTCAGGTCTTGTCAGAACTGAATTTTTATGTGATATTCTCAGCTAACAGCGAAAATAATTATAGTTATGGTATTTCAAAACCTAACTTTGCCAAGGCAGTATTTAAAGCCTGAGTCGAATTTTCACATGCTGACGAGGAAAAAAGGAAGCTGTGCAGAGAAGTCTCTGTGCAAAAACAAGTGCTGCTGCAGTGATGAGCCCTTTGATAGTGCCTTTATCAGCGTGCAGGCGTGTTTGGAATAGTGTGTGAGCCATGGATGGCTGTTGCAGCTTGTTCTTTGCCTTATGGGAGGCAAGAAAGGGCTTCTTGTTTGATTGGTAAGATGAGCTGCCTGGTTGCACAAGGCCGTGAAGTATTTCCTAAGCTTTCCTGGATTCCTGCCACAGGGAAGTGCAGTGAGTGTAGTCACAGTGAATGGAACGTTGTGAGAAGGAATTAGAAGGGCAAGGTGCCTTTAAAGATTGTGGCAAAAAACCCCAACCAAACCAAACCAAACCAAACCAAACCAAACCAAACCAAACCAAACCAAACCAAACCAAACCAAATCAAACCAAACCAAACCACCCCAAACCAAACCAAACCAAACCAAACCAAACCAAACCAAACCAAACCAAACCAAACCAAACCAAACCAAATCAAACCAAACCAAACCACCCCAAACCAAACCAAACCAAACCAAACCAAACCAAACCAAACCAAACCAAACCAAACCAAACCAAACCAAACCAAACCAAACCAAACCAAATCAAACCAAACCAAACCAACCCAACCCAACCCAAACCAAACCAAACCAAACCAAACCACCCCAAACCAAACCAAACCAAACCAAACCAAACCAAACCACCCCAAACCAAACCAAACCAACCCAACCCAACTCAACCCAAACCAAACCAAACCAAACCAAACCAAACCAAACCAAACCAAACCAAACCAAACCAACCCAACCCAACTCAACCCAACCCAAACCAAACCAACCCAACCCAAACCAACCAATCCAACCCAAGCCAAACCCCAGCTGTTCAGTAAATTACAGAGATGGCAGCAGAAATAGGCGTGGGCAGCAAGAGAGCATGAAAGAAAAAAGAAGACATTTTAGATCTGAAAATGAAAAGCAGTAATTCTAGAACTGAAAAATTCTGTGTTTGTCCACTGCTCTTAGATGTTAGTATAAGCACTTTTGAAATTAGTAAAAAAAAGATAAAACTCTGCTGATAAGAGTAAGTTTCTGATTCCTCCTCAGTTTGTGATGTTTTTAAACACTGGCAAACAATCAGAGCCCCACTCCTGAGATCAGCAAGAGCAGATGAGTGGGAGGCTACAGTGGAGTTGCTCTGAGGGCTGAGAACACAAACATGCCTTCCTCGAAGCAGTGAAGATATGCAAACTCCATGTACTTTTCTGTGTGGTTATCAGAGTTGTGGTTATGAACACTTAGCTAAGCTGGAAATGGTTTGCTGCTTTAGCTTTCTAAGTTTAACATCCAGTATAAATGACTCTACTGATACCTGCATTACACTGCACATCCAAGTCACTAAACACAAATTGCAGCAGAGTGAACAGAAATGTCCTGTCTGTTCTCTTTCCAGGTGTGGGAAAGGTGTGGATAGAAACAAACCAGCAGCCAGAGCAGGCCTGTGAATTTGCTGAAGCTGTAATCTGAGATCTATGCATGATGTGCCAAGTCAGCTTTTGGACTCTGAGACCAAATTGTGACTGGTTGGGGTTTACCAAGATGGAAAATGGAGAGAAATGTCTGCTGGTTTGAGCAGAGCATTGATGTTCAAGGTGTGATTTTACATCTAAGGAAAAACACTCTCAGTTCAAAAATGTACAAATGTACACCCCATGCAATAGGGACAAACTGTTTTCATCACTTGCCTTTATCAAAGCAACTTGAGTTGGTTCCACACTGCTGTGAAATCAGCAGCATCTTCTGCTTTTATAAAACAAAACAATTTTGTTTCATGCTAAAATAGAACCTGGTGTTTCTACTAGGAAGAAAGATGACACACTTTTCACTTTTTATGAGACATTTTGGAAAGAAGACCCACCTTTGATTTTATTTACATTTTTCACTTTTTCTTGTTTTTGTTTTGTTTGCCAAGCAAGATCAAAAACCGACACAGTGGAAATCTATTTTCAGTAAAAACCCACTGCTCATTTCCATTCTTCCATCACAGTGCCCAGGTGAAAATGAAAATAAAACGTAAAGTAAGTGTACTTGAAGGCAACTAGGCAATATTATCATAGGATCATGGAATGTGAAGGGGTTGGGAGAGACCTTAAGGACTATCTTAGTCCCAACCCTGCTGCCATGGACAGGGACATCTTCCACTAGACCAGGCTGCTCAAGGCTCTTCCAAAGTGTCCCTGGACACTGCCAGGGATGGGGAATCCATGATTTCTGTGGGCAACCTGTTCCAGTGTTTCACAGTAATGAATTTCTTCCTAATATCTGACCTAAAGTTCCCCTCTTTCAATTTGTATCCATTACTCCTTGTCTTATAAGTACAGTTCTTGGCAAAGAGCATATTAAAAAATACTTCTGAATTGTTACGTTGTTTATTGCAAGACAAACGGGTTTATACGTTATTTGTGCAAGTCATTTCCCCTATTAACAGGAGAATGGAACGGAGCAGCACTGCGCAGGCACTTCACAGAACAGGTTGGGCTGGAAGGGACTTTTAAGGATGGTTTGTTTCCAAGCCCCCCATGGGCAGGGACACCTCGCAGGGTGGCGGTGGTGCCGAGGAGCGGGGACAAGGTGTGACAAGTGACATCCCGATCGTGCTCGGCCCTTTTTCCTGAGAGCGGGCCCCTCACGGCCGCCACGCTCCCGCCAGGGGGCGCTGTGGGCACGGGGCCCGCTCTCCGCGCGGACCCTGCCGGAGCCTCCCCGCTCCAGACAAACCCTCCCGGCCCTCGGAGAACCGGGAAGAGCGAACCCCGGGCGCGGCCGGCGACGGAGCCCGCGCCGGCCGCGCCTCTTTCCGCGCCCCGCCAGTCGCTCCGCCCCGCAGGACTACATCCCCCAGCATGCCCTGCGGCGGTGCCGCCCGGCGCGGCTGCCGCCTTCCGCCCGGCGCGAAGTGTCGCGCGGCGCGGCCGGAGCTGGGCTGGGGCCCGGGCCGAGCCCGCCGAGCCCCGCCGGGCCTGAGGCGGCGGCGATGGGCGGCGGGCGCTGATCCCGCCCCGCTCCCGCAGCCAGGCGCCCGCCATGGAGGAGGAGAGCATGGAAGAGGAAGGCGGCGGCGAGGCTATGATGGACGACCAGAACCACAACAATTGGGGCGCGGGCGGTTACGGGCGGCACCTGCTCGGCGAGCGGCTGCTGCCGCCGGCCGGGCCGCCGCGCCCCGCGGGGCCCGAGCACAACGGAGCGGGGCTGCGGGGCTGCGAGCCGGGGGCTGCCGCCGGCAGGGTGGGGGCGGCCGGGGCCATCGCCGCCATCAACATCAGCGCCTCGACCTCCAAGTTCCGTGAGTGAGCCGGGCCTGGGCACGGGGGGGCCCCGCCTGCTGCTGCTGCCGCTGTGCTGAACCCGCTGCCCCGCTCCCCTCTGGGGCTCCGCTCGTTCCTGCCCAGACCTGGGGCTCGCCTCGAGAGGTTCTCGGAGCGAAGTCAGATGGGTTAAGGCGCCTTGGAAGGCGAAAATAGCCTTTGCTCGCATAGCGCCCCAACTTCTGCTTTGCTGTCACGGTGGCTGTGGCTGTAGAGCTGGGAGAGTGAGCGTGGGCAGGGCTCTGTGCCGCTGCTGGCACTGAAACCTTTTAGCTCAGACCTTTCCTATACACTTTATCCATCAGCCTAGGAAAACCTAGAGATGAATGGGAAGCCTGTTTGGGATTGCTGCAGGGAGCTGTGAGCAGAGCCCCTGCAAGGGTCATGCTGTCCCGGAAGGGACGAGTCTCTGCAAAGGTGGGATGAGAACCACAGAGGGTAAATTTACCCAAGGTAGCCCCAAAAATAGAATTATAACATCAGAGAATGGTTTGGGTTGGAAGGGACCTTAAAGACCATATTGTTCAAAGTCTCCTGCTTGAGCAGGGACACCTTTCTCTAGACCAGGTTGTTCAGAGCTTAATCTATCCTGGCTTTGGGGATTCCAAAATGGCTTTTGCATGTAGCTTCTAACAAAAATGGCATTCAAAAATGGCATTTTCTCCCTATTTTTTTTTCTGTGTTAAGACCGAAGGAGTCTTGCTGTACATTTCAGATTTTTTGCTGTACATTTCAGTTCTACTTTTTTTCCGAAAGTCACCTTTCTGGGCAAAATAGACCATTTTTTTCTCATGGACTGTTGGAAAACTTGGATTTGGATAGTTAAAGCATTCCTGGAAGTGCAGCTGTGATTGCCACAATAAAATTCAGATGGGAAATGCACTTTGTGTGTCCTCCCCACTTTCCCCAGTGCTCTCTCACCTGTCCATGTGCAGAGGTGGTCAAAAGCTCAAAGTTCAGTTCTGGATTCCTGCTTCTCGGGTAAGCCTGGCTTTTGTGGCACGTGGCCAAGGCTGGCTGCTTTGAAGTTAAGACTCCCAGGCTCTGTGAGCTCCCTGGCACTTTGCCTGCCTTGCTTGTCAGGTCTGCAGGTACCTTGGGGTGGCTTCTAAACCCTGGAGACAGCTGAGATGAGATGTCGTTCGACCTTGCTAAACTAGGCTCTTGAAGTCTTAGTCCAGACATTCAGAATCTCAGTTTTTCCATCTGTTTCAGAATGAAAATGGTTTTCAAGCTGGATCTCCAGCAAGTGGGAAGGTGATTTTCCAGCTAATCCACAATTTATGTCTGAGGGGGAGAAGCAGCAGCATTTTGCTTAGGGTGTGGTTTTGGAGTTCTTGTTTTCACTTCTCCAGCACTGGTATCCCAATGTAATATTTTACTGATTTTTTTTTTTTTTTTAATTTTCCTGGAAAACAGAAAATTCTCTAAGGGAAATTCATTAGAACTTTTCCACACCCTTGTGTAGTGGACAGCTGTGATGGTACATGTAAGTGAACAGAACAAGTCCAGTGAAGTGGTATTGACTGAGAACCTCAAGGAGCTGAGGTGAGCTCCTGCCTCGTCTTATCCTGGCTCTGACAGAGGATCCCTCAATCACCTTTGTTTAATTTTCACCCATAGAAAAAGGGAGAAGGGTCTCTTTGGATATAAGTGTTCCCTAAGAGGGAATCAGTGTGTGCTGGATCCCTCCTGCCTGCTCTGTCCCACTAATGGCAGAACATGCCTAGAGAAGTTTGCCAGCCCTAAGCTTGATGGAAAAGTTGTCTGTTCTCTGCTGCATAAGGCAGTTCTGCAGCTGGATTAGCAACAACTTGAAGCCTTGCTGTCCTGGACAGAGTATCCTTTCTGTCTTTCAAAGAGGCTAAATCCAGTTCTCCTTGCTTGAGATTTTGATAAAAGCTAAAATTAGAATAATGCATAGTTCGTTTAATAGTTTTTCTTTAATAGTTTACCTTCTACTTAAAGCAACTTAAGAAAAACTTCTATGTTGTAGTAAACTTAAAACTAAATATTTACAGTTGATCAGCTTCAGTCATAGCTGTGGATTGATAAAGCAGTAGTGTTGGGAAAAGTATTTTTCAAAGTTCATGAGGGAGAAAAGAAGGTGAAGAACTTCTAGTACTTTAAGAAGAACTCTTCCGTAATAGTAATTGCAGCATAACCCGATTGAGGTGAACAATGAAGAGTTTCCATTTTGTTTCTTTTCTCCTTTTCAAGAAGGGGTGGTTATAAGTGTTGTTGATGCCAGTGCCATTTGGGACAGGCACATGTGGCTGTGTGCACTGGCATATCCACAAATCTGCTGCCTTCCCTGTTGCATAACATTGCTCGGTGCAGTGTGTGTGCATTGCTGCGTGGGCACATGGTCTGGTGAAGAAAAAGTTACTTTTACTAACCAGCCTTCATGCAGGCTGAGAAACAGGTTACAAAAATAGAATAGAATTGGAAGCCAACCACGGGGCAAACTCATAAACTTGCTAATGTATGCTGGGATGTGTCAGGCAGGGGGGGCAGAGCAAAATCTATTGTGAAAACATGCACATAGGGGCTGAGAAACAGGAAAGCACAAGGCCACATTCTGTACGTGACTCTTGGACAGCTGCCTGAAGAGTTTGTACACTTTAGCAAAATACTGAGGATTGTAGGGTGCAGTGCTATGTGAGCAGTAAAGTTTCATGTACCTCACTTGGTGAGATGAAATGCAGCTTCTGGAAGATGCTTAGTTGCTTGCTTTTATTTTTATTGCCAGAATAAATGACAGATAATTGTCAGACTGCTGTCTGCACACTTGGCAGTATGTTGGATCAGCCATCCTGCTCTGTCTCTTGCTTTTTAGCTACAGATTTGAAAAAGTGTGTGTGTGTAAGGTTTTATTACCAGTTGCATGGGAGATGTATACCTACTTTGATGGGCTATATTTTTTGTGGTTTTTTTTTTTTTTAGTCTTAATGGGTTTTGCCATTCTTTTCATTGAAGTTGATATCAAAGAATTTGGTGGGTTGAAGCAGGCTGTGTTTCCATTATGACTGTAATACTGATATATCTAGGTTATGATAGCTCATGCATATTCTGTTTTACTGAAATGGTTTCACTGCTGCATTTCACCTAAAGTTTTCTTTTTGAACTTTTTTTTTTTTGTATGGAAAAGCAGCAGTTGTTGCTCAAGATTTACTTGTGAAGTCTTTAATAATTTTCTAGAAAATGCTGAATTCTCTGGAAAATACTGACTTCTTTCGATTCTATTGGGCTGACTTCTCTCCCAGCCCCACCTCCCCATCCTTGCTGGGGTTGGATAAAATCCAGCATTCTAGCATGCTTTCTTACAAAATATCAGTGTCACTTCCCAGAAACCAACTAAATTGCAGTTTGGGAGTGGAAGCTATTGGGCAAATCCTTTTAAATCTTGAACACCTATTGTAGGGATAAGCATTTAAGTATGACATACTAAAAAGAGAGAAAAATAAAAAAATTAAAGGGCAATCTGTCTTTCCTTGCTAAAGATCTGATTCCTTGCTGGTCTTGACCTTGTTCTTGCAGAGTTTGTAGTTGGAGGGTCTTCAGGCCACCCTTCACTTCTGTGTGTGTAAGAGCTGCCAGGAGAAGAAGGCCATTACTAACTTGTGATAATTATTAAAATTTTCAAGTACTTTGTTTTCTGGATTAGAAGAATAAAAATAGTGATTGTTCAGTTTGTAGTCTTGGACTTTTAGCTATGTAAATATTGTGGTTGGCTTAGTTTCAGAACTGAAGTGTGGAAATCAAATTACATAGTACTTGTAAGAGACTTTTGAATGAGTATGAAGCTTTTCTGGAATGTTACTGTGAAATTATCAGTGAATTTTCTATGCAGACTTTTCTGTGCAAGTCTCATGGGGCTTTTTGTAAAAGCGTTTTGTCCTTTACCTGTGCAGCGTGTCTAATGGGCAGACCTTCCTCTCTGCTGCTGCTTGCTTTTTCCATATTGTAAAAAAATGTAAAAAATTAACATCTCAACAGCCTGTTAAAATGATTTTGCAGTGTTCCCAAATTTTACTTGACTAGTTTCTTTCAAATTAATAGGGCTCATTTAATATGTTAAACCAGATGTGGGTGTGATTATACGTTGAAATCTTAAAAGCAAGACTTGGTCTAATGTTTATGCTGACTTCAGCTTAATATTTTCTGTGGAACAGAGTAGTTCTGTGGAGGCCCATCTTTTTTAGCAAAGTAAAAAAAAGCTCAGATTTTTCTGCAGAGTGTAAGCAGGAATAGTAAAGCTGCTGTGTTGAGCTGCTGCTGAGAACATCTGCTTGGAGTGTGGGTTCTGTAAGGGATGAGAGCTCAAACAAGGCATTGCAAGGCAAGGAACAGGGGCTGAGTGTACTGCCAGGGAGGTGCTCTGCTGTTGCTGACTGCATGGGTGATCTTTGATGGGGAAGCTGACTTGTTGGACTTGTCAGCTGAAATCCTGCTGGTTGTGTAGCCAGCCCTGTGACCTTGACTCTCTCGTTGGCAAACAGTGATGTCCTTTCAGATGGCAGCCTGGGCTCCTGGGGCAGTGTCCTGCAGCCCAGGTGGTGGGGACCTGGTCACTGCTCAGACACTTTTAGGTTAACTAGATCTGATTCTGTAGCAGCTGTGAAGCAAGAGGGCACCAATGGCTGCAGCTGGATGAAGAGGAGCCAGGGGTGCTGCACTAACATCCTCCTCTAAGCCAAATTTCAGGCTGAAATACCCTAACACGGCACACAGATCTGTAATACTTGCTCCTACAGATAGAGTTCCAACACCTCCTTGTCTCACACCTCTCCTAATTCCATGTTCTCTTTACAATCTTTTATTTTCCTCATGATACTCATAACTGTTTAGCCAATTTCCTTACAATTGTTCCTTATAATGGTGCCAAAAGTGACTCATTCACTCAGCTCCTTTCAACCCCTTTGAAAATACCTTTCAAAAATATTGCTTCTCAAACCCATCAGTGAATCTACATTTAAATGTATATTTAAAATTCATTGCTAACCAAAATACTTGTTTCCAGTATTGTCTAAAATGTTCTGTGTGGGGTGAGAAGTATCTTATTCTCTATTCCATTTACTCCAGACCCACACGTGGAGTTCAAATGAAGAAATTATTCTAGATTTCCTAGGCTGGATAGTTTTGATCTGTTTTTGTTTTGATAGATTTGCTTTGATTTCATTGCTTGGATTCAAATCACAGATTTGACTGAGGTGCTGTTGGTTGCTGAGGGCTTTTTTGAGTGGGTGCTGTGAAGCTGTGGTGGTGTGACAAGGCAGCTGAGGAAGTGCTGCGAGTAAGGCCCTGAAGGGAGGGTGTGAACATGTTGGAACTGAGCCACGAGTGGTTGGTTCAGAAATCCTCCCTGAAAAGAGAGAGATCCAAGCGCTCCTGTGGCTGGGAAGGTGCCCTGAGTCACTGGTGCAGGAGGGTGCAGTTGGGAAGCTCAGGAGGAAGGCCAGGGAGCAGTGGGGAGCTCTAATTTAAACACCTCCTGTTCTTCCCTCTGGTGATCTTTATCTGCAGAAGGAGTGTAATTGTCCCTGCTAGAGGGAAACTGGAATGCAGATTCAGAAAAGTTGCCTGGAAGCCTAACTGCAGTTGAAGGCAGAGGGAACTGCATCATCTTTTATACCAAGGAAGCTGCTGGTCCCACCTGAGATTTGTGAAATGAATACATCTGCTGGGAAGGAATATTCAAAACCTACCAGTTTTGGCCAGAGCTTGTCCTCCTGAACGTGAAGATGCTGTGTTAATGATTGGTTCTGAACTGCTACAAAGTTACATAATTTATTAGTCTGAACTAATCTTTTTATAAATTTGTATTACTATATTTTCATGTTAGAACTCCCACGAGTTTGCTTTTCCATGTTACTTAGGCCCCAGAGAAATACCAATGCACTGATTTGGTAGTTTTTCTGTTTTTATTTTTATAAATACAGAGGTACAAATTCAAGTCTGGGCTTTAGTTTTAGATTAGGTTATTTTGGTGGAAGTGAGCTGTTCCCAGTTATTTGGCCTTGTTATTGGTGTGATCTGAAATCACAGAGTGTTCACTTGTTTCTAGTCTTTTAGGTGAAGTTACTAAATCTGTTCTTGTCTTTTTCTTGCAGTAATGAATGTTATAACAATTGAAGACTATAAGAGCACATATTGGCCAAAGTTGGACAGTGCCATAGATCAGCTTTTAACTCAGAGTCCTGGTGACTACATCCCTATCTCCTATGAACAAATATACAGGTACGGAAATACTTTAAATGCTCCATAAATTATTTTCTCTTTAAAAGGAAATGTTTATTTGGTTTTGTTGTTTAAATATATGTCATATTTTGTACCTTTGAGGAGACATATGGGAAAGTCATGTGAAATACAGTATTGTTTAAATGGTTAGAGTGAATAATAGATACATATCTTGACATACCATGTTAAGAGGAATAAATGCTAAAGAATTAAAATGCAGAAGTGCTGAAAACACTAACATTAAAATAAACCCCATCACAGTTGCTTAGTGTAACGTCCTAGGAAATGTATTAAAGACTCAACATCCTTTTCTCCAAAGAAATTGGCATGGTAAGCAGTTGACCTAATGTATCAAAAGGGTTCTTTGTGGTAGCTAATAGGGACCAATTTGGTGTGGTTGATGTGCAGAAGGAAATAGAAGCACCTGGTGCCAAGGTGCTTTGATGTAGATTGTCATTTGTGTGTTTTGCCCGAGGTGTTTTGGTGTGTTCTCCCCTTGCCAAGTGCCAGGCAGTTTGAAGGACACTCCTTTGGAGCTCCATTCTTGTCTGGAGGAGCTTGGGCTGTAGCTGTCTTGGAGCTGCAGTTTGGTTTGAAAGGGATCTAATCACACAGCAGAACTGCCTTCAGGCTAAACCAGTGCTCAGTACCGGGGATCGGGGGGGCTTTGCTTTCCCATCACACTGCTGCTCCAAACCAAAATGCTAAATGCTCTAGACACCTGGCAGTTTCTTATGAGATGAGCAAAAATGGAGATGTTTGTTCTGTCGGTGGCAGGTATTCAGGGTCTTGGTGAACAGGATGGAAAGTGGGTGACTGCTCTGGATTTACTGCCCAGGATGCTGTTAAAACCCCTGGCCCTTGCACAACTGTGGCACTGCTGTCTTGATTTTCTTCACCATAGTGTTGCCCTCTGTGGAATAATGCTGCCAGCTCCAGTCACTGATGGCTGGTTTTAAAGACTTTCAGCTCTGTTATCTCATGGCCACTTCCTTTTAGCCACTTTGTCTCTGCAGTTTAAAACTTTGGATTAAGAAAGGCAGGTGTTCAGTTTTGCCCCTTAGTTCCCATTGAAAACTTCAAGAAACTTCCTCTTTCCTCTGCAAACTTTTGGAACTACTTTTATCAGGACTCAGAGATCAATCATCATGAATATAAATAATTGAGATGGCTGTTTGAATTAAGAGAGCCAGCTTTAGTGTAAGTAATCAGAATCCTTTCCCAGCTTGAAATCCCCAATGTGCAAACAGTCTGCAGTAAGAGATCTCTCAGAAGTGATCTCTGATAATGAGTAGGTGTGCAAAGTTAATGGTTTAATTAAATCTAGTTATGGTTTGCAGATAACTGGACTTCATCCTTGTCATCTTTCTACTCCTCAAAAGTTTTATTTACTGAAGGAATACTGGATTTTGAGTCTCTCCTGGATAACCCCTGTACATCTGGGGCACTTGGTGCAGGACTGTAATGATGCATGGATATCTGTTGGATATATTTTACTATTAACAAAGCTAAAGATTTTCCATAGTTTAGTGTTACTGGTAAAGCTGGTGTGTCAGTTTTCCTTTAAAAATTATGTCTGGGGTTGTAATTACTCTGCCACAGCCTCCTCCAACCAGGAGATTGATTTTGGTTTTTTAAATATTTTTAGACTGTTCCTTTGATGGACAATCTTGACAAGATAGATTGACAAGGGAAGGATAATTGATATTTTAAAAAAATTGAATTTAATAAGGATATTTGCTTGGAATATTTTTGAGAATCTGTAGCAGACTTGGAGTTTAGATCTTCTCTGCTTCTAAGCCAGTTCTTTAGTCTGAAAAGTGGAATGTTTCTTGAAGTGCTTCAAACAGCTACATATATATTTTTTTCTTTACAATGAAACTGACATGAAAATCCAGTAGTATTCTGGGTCATCTTTGTGCTGACTAAAGGAATTGAGTTTTCCATAATGCAAACTCAAATACATTATTAGATACCCAAATATTTGGGTATTTGCTATATTTGACATGGTCAGTGATAGCTGTAGGTGTTTACTCTCCAGCAGTGAGAGCTGGGAGATAACTTCCAAGGTGTGTATGCAGATATTTACCATGGAGCAGTTTATCTGTAAAGTATCAGAGTGTCAATAGTGTCTGTTTTCAGCTGAGTCCAAAGCCTGCCTGTGCATAGTCACTTCCAGTTATAAAAGGGTTGGATAAATTGGCAGAGAGGTGTGAAGGAAGGTTTGAGACGAGGAAAACATGAGCAGCTAGGTTGTATTTCTGGAAGCCTCCACTGCCTCCCAGGTGCAGTGCAGCTTTCTGTTCCTGAGGAGAGCTTGGATATTCATCCACTGCTTACCCTCTTCATGTCTTTTTGGGATTTCCTTTTCCTAAGGTGTTTGGTTATGTTAAAGAACTAACAAGCTTGTGACTTCTTTTGGGTAATATCAGGGCAAGGATGATTCACAGAATTAGCCCACAATCAGGAACTGAAAACAGGATCTCAGAATGGAGAAGGAACCTCTAAGTAGAAGTGTTCAAATCAAATGTAAACACACCCTGTGTGTACATGAGAACGCTGGTGTTTGACTACAGAACATGTTGCAGAAATAGAGGCAGCAATAGTGTGTGTAACACTAAGGACAAGTGTTCTTTAAATATCAGTTTAGTTGCATACAAATAAAGCAGTCAGCTTGTGGAAGTGGCTGTGTACTGGTTAGCTGTGCAGCAAACAAATGTGTGGCCATCTGCTGGGGTTACCCAGCTGGCTGATTTTGTAAGAGATCACAAAAATCAGTCTCACTTTTCTGATCAGTGTTTCTCTCTTTGATCCAAACCAAACTGATATTTTTGCTCTTAGCAAAAAGCATTATATACCAAAATATCTTTTGCAGTTGCATGTTTCAATATAGGATCTGCTATTGGTAGACTTGATATGAAAGAAAAACAATGACCTTGACTGATAATATGTAAATAATAGCCAACCAGAGATACTCAGTATTTTTAAAATATAATAATATGAGAGGTGGTAGGGTGTCTTTTGGTTTTTAACAAATAACATAGTTCACCAAATAAGCAGACTTTTGCCATCTTTGTAGTTTGCCTTTGTGCCATCTTCTCACTAGAGAATTGGAGAGTCAGAGTTCCCCTACAGAGATACAGTGTTGCTGTCCCATAGCCCCATTTGGGCTTCTGGGGCCGTTTAAAGCCTGCAGAATTCAAGGCTGGGGTCTGGATCTCCCTGGAAATCCGTTGTCCTAAGAGTAGTCTCTGGCCTAAATTGCTTGCTTGGTACAGTTCTTGGTACAGAGGAGAGGAGAAGGGAGCAGAACAGAGATGTGACTTGCCCAGGATACCAGGTGAAGTCTCCCTGGGCCTCTTGGATTTCGCAGCTACATTTTGAAATGCTGACTGAGGAGTAAAAGCTGCTTGGTACAGATGAATGTTGGTGTTAGTCCTGACAGTGATGACTACTCCAATAACTTCTTGCTGAAAATAATAAATGTATTTGTTTTACAACTTCTGTAAATATGTCTTCAATGAATAGCCTTGTTTTGCACATGTTATATTGCAATATGAAAGCACTAAAGTATTCTTAAGAATCAAAGGTGGCACTGAAGACCAGACATAACACAGCAAAGCCATAGAATGCAGAATTAGTTTTATAGTCCTTTTTCTGCATCTTTCTTTATTATGAAATTGTAGAATTTTCTTAGAATTTAAGAAAGAAATGAAGAAAGAATGGAGAAGCATGGTTGGGTCTGTAATTGTAGAACTTTTGCCATTTCTTTTTAACACTTCCATGGTTTTCATGCTACTTCTATGATACTTGTCAGCATTCCCCTTCTTTTAGTGAGGGTTTTGCCTTAGAATATTCACAGAATTGTTAAACCTGCTTATTTTAATGGGGACTTCATTCACAAAGGAGAGACAAAAGCAGAAGTAGGAGTGTGCTGTTGACAGAATTGTCCTGGGTGTTTGCAAGTGCACTGTAAGAGAACTCATTGCAAGTTAAAATGAAGTTGGGGAAGGGGAATGGGATGGACACCCTGGAGCCTCCAGGGAGCCCTGAGAGCCTGCTGGAACTCATTCCAACCTTAGAACTGTATTTCAAAGTTCAACAATCATTCTATTAACTACAATCGTCTAAAACTTGAACAAAATGTTTTGAAGTGTGTTACCCTTCACCGCAAACTGTTGTAAGTTCATTGTTTGTTCCTGTATTTGTTTCTGCAGTTGTGTGTATAAGTGTGTATGCCAGCAGCATTCGGAACAGATGTATAGTGACCTAATAAAAAAGATAACTAACCACTTAGAGAGAGTCTCAAAGGAGCTGCAGGTAAGAAGCTGCACAATCTCATTCTCTCTTTCCTGGGATCTGTGATTATATCAGAACAGTATGTAGGTGGCCCGTGGAGGGGATTGCTATTATGACTAACTTACAAAATTGTCACCTACTTCACTCACTACTGGGCTGTCAGACTGCAAACCAACTACTAGATGCAAAGGTTTGGCTCTGCCAGACCTTGGAGATCTCAACCATGTGGAGAGCACTGGCTAAACCTAAATATATGATATAGAGTGAAAGAATGGAGAAAGGGAAATCTTAAGTATCATCTGGGACGTAAATACCTCAGTCAAAATGATCTGAGCACATGAGATAAATGTCTACCATTCCTGTGTAAATGTGTATAAACTGTTTATGGTTCTTGTGCAACAAAAAGCAGCACAAGGGAAAATCTAAATGAAAAAAAATTAAGTGAATTAAATATAGATTGTGAAGTATGAGTTAGGAATTAATGCATATGGAGTTCCATTACAGCTTATTGTGCATTTTTCTTGCCTATCTGTAGATGTCAGTGGTTTACAGCAGTCCTAATATATATAGCTTGTAAATCCCTATCCTTCTCTGCATCTTACCTGTGCATCCATGGTTGTTTTCACATGTGTACCTTGTTGAATATTCCTTTTAGACTAGAATCTCCAAGATATGTACTTGAAATTGTCATTGTTGTAGCAGCAACACTGCTTGATTTTTTTCCCTGAAGCTTTTTTCACTTCCATAGCTGATGTTTGAGTTCTCTACTGATTTGCAGTGCATGAAGTAGAGAAGCCAGATACCAAGAAGCCCTAAACTACAGCAGATTTTCAGTGCTTCTAACACATTGATAACTAATTTAGGTCAGCCCAAAACAGTCTTAATGCTTTAAATGCATCAGATATTTCTGGGTAAATGTGCATTCCCAAAATATATAGCACTGTGATCTCTCTGATGTCCTTTTTGCATGTTGCACTGTTTTCCTCTTGTGGCTTTCCTTATAAAGAAATTTAATAGGCATGGTATTTGCTAGGTTCTTTCTTCTTTTATGATCTCTTTATTCCTCATGGAGTGACAGCCTCAGTGTTCTGTAAAAATTGCTTGGAGCTGGTGAATGTAGTATTTAAAATAAAGCCTTCCCTTGGTTCTGCTGAGCTGGTACAGCCTTTTTTCTTCTGTTTGTGAGAACTATGAATCATTTCAGCTATACAGGTTTGGCCAGTTCTTCTGATATATCTCATAGTAATAGATGGCTTTAGTTTGATTTGAATTTGGGAATACCCCAAATTCTTCACTTGCTAATGCCTGACTATTTTCTCTTAAGTCCCAAAACTGAGGCAGCTGATTTTAAAATTTGTTTTAGCACATATGAGCCTAAATACTTCTGTGTAAAAACAAGGCTGCCTTCTGAAAATCAGCTTGTTTAAAGAATAATTGAGACAACTGTTTAATGCAATCTGAGCCTTGCAAAAGCTTCCTTATGTGGGTTAGACACACCTGTAATATAACACAATACCATCCTTGAGTGCATCATGTGGGTTTTGTCTGACGTGTGAGCATGACTCGGCCTTTGGATGACAAATGGATCTTTTTGAGCTGCTGGAGGTAAAACTCTCACGTGCCTCAAAAAATTATTCTATAAAGAAGCTGTTTTAGCTGTGGGTTGTGAAATTTACTCTTAAGAAACTACCACAGTATGTTTTATTATGCTGATACTTCTTTGATCTTAGTACATTTTGGTGACATTCAGTCACCTGGAATTTATGTTGAAAATGCAGTTCTAGATCTTTACCCTGGCATCAATAGCAAATTACTTTGTAAATGTTGGTTGCTTGGAAGTTTCTGGTTCCCACAGGCAAACAATGAAAAAACCTATATATGTGAATCCTTTATATGTATGAGAATCCTTTTAATGCACAATTTGTGGTTTTTTGCTTTTTGACATAATCTCATTCACCTGCCAACAACATTTAAGAGTTCTGTTTATTTGGCAAGCTATGACTTGATTCAAGTTGTTGGTTTTTAATGTTCAGAGATGCAAAAGTAGCCCAGTGGAAGCAGGAATGTTGGTGTGTGTAAGAAAACAGATGGTTATAGAAACTGAAATGGCAGACAAATGAAATGTCCTTGTCTGGACAGGGCAGCACTTCCTTTGCATAGCAATGTAACAGTTAAATGGCAAGTGGGCTGCAGAGTGTCTGCATGTAACCAACATGCCAGAGCAAGCTGTCTCCTACAGGAGCCACTCATCAACAGCCAAACCAGTAAAACCCAGATACCAAACAGTAAAGTGGGAGCACCTCAGGGGACTGGTCAGACTTGCTCTTGCATGGATTTAGTCTTAATGGAGTTTGGTTTCTCTCTTCGGGGCATTCACTGCAGAAACTCCTTATATATATATATATATATTTATTGCCCCCCTCCCTGTGTGTGTAGCCCTGTGCTTGCCTGGCCACAGCTGGAGTCAGCAGAGTGATGGACTCTCCTGTGTCCTGCTGGGACACTCAGAACAAACCCTGGTCATCCTGTGTGACATTTGCTTTTCCACACTGCAGGACAGCTTGTGTGGTGTTGGTGTTTGTTGCCCTGTGTGTTCCTGAGGGATTGTTTCACAGCTTTTTGGCTTGAGAGAGTTACTGTCAGTGGTGGCAGAGGCCACAGGAAAATGTGGCTGGGCTGGTGTATTTCTGCCTGTTGGACATTGGGTGAAGAGCAGTGGGCAGTGACCTGTTGAGTAATGGTACATTTAGATGACGTGAATTGCTTGTCACCAGGCTGATTTGGGACCTTCTGTATGCCAAGCCATTTCCAGCTCCCTCATTACTGTATCAGTCAGTTAATGATCCCCTCTTCAGGCTGCTATGGAGAGACTCACAGCAAGGATTGCTTTCCTTTCCTGCAGCTGATGTCTGACCAGCTTCTCTGCATTAGTTAAGACAGAGTTTTACCATGGGGACTTTCAGTAATTGAGAATTTAATCTCCATAATTCCTGAGCTGATTGGAATTTTGGAATTTGTCAGTTTAAAAAAAATAACGTGTCGCTGCAGAAAACACAAATTAACTTGTTTCCTGTTGTGTTGAGGTCTGTGAAGCCTGTAGCATGCAGGTGATTTTTCTAAGATGCTTTATTTGGAAACATTTCACTGGTAATGGGCATGGTTCATTATGTTGTGGTTTAAAATAATGTCATCTGTTTTTGTGGGTAATTGCTGAGTCATTCAGATGTATGAGGTAGGGTGGATACACAAACATATGCTTTCAAATTAAATACATCTCTTTAAAATGAGTAAAACTGTATTTGCATTAGGCACTGGTGTTTCTGGCTTAATTTATTCTTATGCACTCTGATAAAGTAATTTAAAATCAAGCACTTTACCCATTAGCACTTCAGCAAAAGATGCTGGAAAGTACTCAAAGCATTGACAATCAAAATGCACTGTGGCTTCGAGCCTGCCTTTTTACAAATGTAGCTTTTTTGTGCAGGTGCAGAGCAATATTTTCCTTTTAGTTAGAATAAACTCAGTGCTTCCTTTTTGAAATGATTGAGGGCTGAAAACTATTTATTTGTTATGTGGCACCTTTTATTTATCTAGAGGAGAGAGAAAAGGGGATCTGTTGTTTTCTGTTTGTGGTGGGGTTTTTTATGATGATGGATTATATTTTTTTTAATAATGAACATGACTGCACTGAGGAGTCACTGGTGTTGGTAGATGATTTGCATGTCTCCTGTTTGGCCCCCAGGACCTGCAGGTTTATAGTCTTTGTTGTGCAATGCCAGAAAAGTTTCCTGCCTGATATTAATCATTACAACTTCTCAGCCTTTTGTCTTGGCTCTCAAACCAGTCAGTGCAGTGTATGAAAGTATTGTCCCACTTGCTGTTTCCTTGGGAGAATGTGTGTGGGATTCAGGTGTCCTGAGTGAGGACTTTAAGGTGCTCAAAGAACCCTGGTAAAGGTATCAGCAAAAATTAAAGTGAATTTATTGCTGTGAGTTTCCCTGAACTGAATCAGCTCACATGGATGATTTGAACTCAGATGGTAGAAACCAGGAGTATTATAAATGTTTGTATCTCTGTGTGTGGACATCAAAAAGATGGGTTTTGACTTGAAGCAGTAGGGGTGACCATATTGCCAGAATTGCCATTAAAAATGACACAACCATCAGCAAGTTAAGCTGAGAGGAGCATTCTTGTCTGCAGCTTTTTGGAAAGGCTTGTTTGTTTCTGCAGCTCTGTTTATCTGGTTTGTCACACTACACTGGGGCTGCAGACCTTGATGCAATTACAGAAAGATACAAGTACAGCACAAATGAATCTGTGTTTAATAGATAGAAAAGCTTCTGAAGTTTTCTTACTGCTACACAGTTTTGATGGTCTTTAGATACAATGTCTTTTTGTTTTACTAGAATGTAGAATGGGAATGGAACAGGGCCCACACCTGCTACCCTGCTGTGAGACAGTTACATGAGAAAATGTCATGAGGCTTTGAGCAGGTTTGAGTGCAGGCTTGACTAGGAAGACAGAGTCTTTGAGTTGTGCTTTGGTTTAATGTCTGTTTTTTGTAAAAGGTTTTAATAATTCTAATGTCTAGTGAGGTAGACCTGGGCATCACGTACATTGCAAGGCAAGGTAAACAAATTATATTTTCTTGAGAAAGAACAAAGAGTGGTTTAGAAGATTCAGACCACTTACATGAATAGCAGGTTAATTTGTGTAGTCATAGCCATTCTCCCTTTTCACTTGGCAGGCGTGGGAGGGATGCTGCAGCATATGTGCTGGCATTTTGGCAGGGAGCATATTCCCAGGAAAATGGAGCTGCCCATTCACCATAGGAATGTAAGCTCTACTATACATACTGCTGGTTGTGCCAGAAAACTCTTCAGAAACAGATTAACTTTGTGTTCCTCAAGCACAGAACTGTTGTCTCTCTTTCTTTCTTGTGAGCTGTTTGTGAGTTATTTTGAGCCAGCAGCTGCCTTCTGATTTCATATGTTCAGTTTAAGAATGATATTGAGACTGGTTTTCAAACACAAAAAACCCGTATCTTTTTCAGATGCATAGTTTCTTGCCCACAAGTGCCTTGAAATGCCTAGATATTAGATTTCAAATATGGGAAGGGTAATTTACTACACAGGATCTCCAGCTGCTTGTTTTGTTTGACTGTGTCTTTATGTAATCCTTTCCCAAATGTGTTTTCTTGTTACTTCTCATTTCTGTTGGTGCTGAGATGTCCACTGTGTTGTGTAAGGAGATGAAATTGTGTCTTGAACATCTGCTTTTAAACAGCACCCATAGTATTTTATTCTAAGAAGCAGCTGACTCGCAACCAAGCTCAAGATGTTAAGCAAATGCAAATGCATCAGTTTGAGAAATCATGCAAACATTCAGTGCTCCTGTGAACAGACACACAATACAATTGTTGCTGGAAAACTGTTTTTAACCCTACAAGTGGTAGATAAGAGAGAATGTAGGAGAGGATTTAAACTGTCTGCCTGTATTGAGTGTTTTAAAAAAACCCAAACAATCCAAAAACCCAACAAATTTACAAAAAAATACCATCCCCAACCCCCTGAATTGATAGTTTGATGGGATTCAGGATGAGGAGTGAAGGAATGAGGGATTCTCTTCTTTCCTGGAAAACCTTAAGCTAGGAGTGTATATTTTGTATATTTGAATACCTTCTGTAATACATCCCTCAGGTAAGATAGGAGTGGGTTTAAACACTTTATAGTTGCTGGGGAGTTGTAAGAAGTAAATGTCAGGCTTAATTCTGCCCCATCCCTTGTAATTTAAACAGCTGAATGTATGCATTCTCTTTTCCTGGACTAGGACCAGGAGTAAAAAGTGTCAGCCAAAGCAGTTTTTTTTGGGTTTTTTTCTTGTAATAGCTATATCTGAATAAGTGTAGATTTTAAATTCAAGTTGGGCTGTAATGATGGCCACTTAATATAAAAATCTTAGCAACTTCTATTTACTCGTGAATTTGTTGCCATGTGCTGCTTTTTAGTTTACAAAATTCAAATAGTTTTACATAAAACTATTCCAGCTCCAGTTACTGTCCTGTAAATGTGAATGTAGAGATGTGGAGAAAGATCCTGTGCTGAAGCAAATAATTGATTTCAGTCTGGCAGTTTGGAGCAGCTGTACAGTGACACTGTGATGAACAGAAAACAGATGGTTCTGTTTTCCCCACACAGATTACAGTAATTCATAGATGAGCTGTGAAAATACTATTATTGATTTCTCTTTGGCTTGGGTATTTTGGTAGTTTACAAGTCAAGCTTTAGTTGAGCAGAGTTTGGTTGTCAATCTTACTTTTTTTTTGTTGTTGTCCATTGCTGTTACTGTCTTGGCTGCTTGGGCTTGACATGAAACACTATCAGGAGAATAAAATTGAAAAGTGACATGCCATGCTGATAAAGCAGACACCACCATAATTTCTGCATTGCAGAGGTTAAAACCAAGGCCTGATACTTGCCTGACACGAGTGAGGCACTTCCTCTGAAGCCATCAGCCTCTCTTAGCTTTTTTTGTCTTTATCCAGAGCATTTGCTTTCCTCTTGATTGCAAGGCAAAGTGATGGTTGATAGCTCCCAGGTACCCTTCCATGAGAGGCTCCTGAGGTCATTCTCCTGAACAGCCTCCCTTGCTGTGACACCTTTGGGAGCTGAGCTAGCAGAGTTCTCATCTGCAGAGGGGGAAAAGATACCAGTGCTTATATCCCCTGTCAAAAGTGTGGCAGACTGGCTGCACACATTGCCTGGGATTAAATCTCCACTGCCCAGACAGTTTCTGACTGTGGGTTTTTGGGTTTGTTTTTTTTGTTTTTGGTGGTTTTTTTTTTTTTTTTTTTTTTGTTTTTTTTTTTTTTTTTTGTTGGCTTTATTGTTGTTTGGTTTTTTTAATGAAAATGGCAATCTATCAGTGAGAGAAGAGTGGTGCCCTGTGTCAGGCTATGGTCTCCTTTTGTCTGACGTGTTCTTTCAAGTAGAATTTTCCTTTTTCTTTAATCTTAGAAGCTGTATACAAATCAGAGGGTATAACCATATTTAAAGTTGAGGTTGAAAAGGAGTGAAGCAGGAATACATACTGCTTAGAATGCAGATTTCATTGCATGTTATTTGCAACAAATTGTATATGTAGCTACATATGAAAGGGAGTCCTTGGAGCTCATAGCCACTTTTATATGTTGCTGGCATTTTTGAACTAAAATTTGTTTGGCCACCCCTGAGAACTGCATTTGCAATAAGATTAAAACCTTATGATCAAAATGAGGAATAACCATGCATAGCCTTTGGCAACTGCATATGGAATAACTCTCTTTCTTCCTTTGCCAGTTTTGCTTTCCTTTCTGAACTGTCTGCTGTGCATTGGTGTTTGCTGTGAAAATTATCCACGTGTTCATTAAGCATATAAGAAGGGAGGCAAAAGAAGCTATTTTAAGGGGGAAAAAAAAGTCATAAATTTAGAATACTTCATAGAGCAAAATAGCAACATAAATTTTAACTTTTCTCTTAGGGCTGCTGGTGAATGTCCATACAAAAGGTTGAAAAATGTTTGTGAAGATAGCTTTAAGTTCTGATAAGGTGGTCAAGGTGCAGCTAAGCCTTGAGTGTTTCTTGTGCCATAGATGCTTTGGCTTTACGGAAATCTTTGAACTTATTTTCTTGCAAGGTCCCAGTTACTGCTGTATTCTCCATCTTCTTTTGGCTTGGTGCTGTCAGAGGGGAAAACAGTGCAGGGGAAGAGAAGTTTTGTTTCTCATTCACAAGCAACACTTTGCCCTTGGGTTTGTATAGGTGTATCTGTGTATGTGAGCAGTAGGAGCTCAGGCAGCCACCCAGCCCCTCTGGAGAGACCAAAGCAGGGCTTGGGCCAGAGGTAGGGCAGTGTAAGGGGGGAGGATTGGGGTGGAGAAGTGGATAGTGGAGGAGGACATTGCTGTAGCTCCACTTCCAGCTGTGGGTATCTAAGTGCTCTTCTGAATGCTCCAGTGCAGCTCCCCTGCAGGCCTTCAAATGGATATTGTAACAGAAACAGTGCTTAGTGCTTCCTGTTCTTCTGGTTCTCCTCTCAATTTAACTTCACCTGCTGCTGAACAGATCTTTTAAGTTCCTTATCTCCTTCTTTGGGAAATAGGGTATTGTAGCCAGAAAATAGCACATTTAGGTTTTGTGTAGCCAAGTTTAGGCTGGAGCACAGCTGGATTTCCACAGGCCTAACCTGGAGCATGAGACCTGAATGCAGAATTCTCTCTGAAGATGTTGCTTCTTTGTGAAGCTGAACCCCCTGAACACTTGCCTTGCCTGAGGTGTCCCAGCAGTAACTTAGAATAGTTTTCTGTGGAGGGCAGCATTCCCTGGAGCAGGAGGATGTGCCACTTGCCAGCTCAGCTGCAAAGCCTAATGCCACCCTGCTCTGGTGGAGGGAAAGCTCAGGGGGGTGGGAGCACACACTGCAGCACTTGTGCACGTTTGGTTATGGATTCTAGGCATGACAGCTGGTGCTTTCAAAACAAACCTCTGGTCTTTAAAAAGGAGTGTTTTTATTTGCATATGCTAAATGTCAGCTTGTTACAGGCTCACTGTATTTCTTATTGAATGGACCTTGTGCTGGGCACTGATGTATAGTCCTAGGAAAACCTCGTTACTGAAGGGAGATTGGTTTTGCTGGAGGGAGTTAGAGCAGAAACTCTGGAATGATGTGTGGCTTGCTTTGTGTGATCCTAGTGTATCAAATCCTTTGGAGTTGTTTGAGTTTGCTATGAAAGCATAGCCCATGCTGTTCCAGATCTTTCTCTTGTTCAAATTACAACCTGACTTTTACGGTTTCTTGCAGGCCAGCCCTCCAGATCTCTATATTGAAAGATTTAACGTAGCTCTTGGACAGTATATGGGAGCATTGCAGAGCATTGTGCCTCTTTTCATATATATGGTAAGTTTTAGAAAATTCTTTTCAAATAAATATGTCCATACATGAGATACTGACTGAAAATGAAAAGAATAAAATGCAGCTGTAATAACTTCTGACATGTAAAACTTAAGATTTGTGCCTAACAATACTGATCAAATTGTATGGGGAGAGGAAGGGGAAGCCATGCTTTTTAAATGCAGAGTTTTGTAGTTGGGTTCTGCCCTAATACTTCTTTCCTGGGAGTGGGGAGAATGGTTTTGATTTTAATGGGAAAAAAAGCCATCTCAAATAGTTCATTATTTATATCTTTTTGTACAGAGATCATTTACTGACTTGTTAAATTTTGGCTTTTTAGTTTGGGCAGGTTGTTGAGATGACTATTTTTTGCTTTCAGATAGTACAGATTCAAAAAAGACAGGAAGAAATGTGGCTTGGAAATGTCTTCATCATTTGATAAAGCAGTTCAGAGTGTTGGATGGAGGAAGCCAAAATAATGTTCATAGCACTGTCAGGTGTACTTGGAATGGTTCAGAAACCAATAATTTGCATCCTTTTTGTCAAAGTACCAAAACTTTTTTTTGTGGTAATGAATAACTTAAGCTTAAAATTTGTCCTCCCAGAAGCTGTCCTTGTTTTGGCATCACTTAGAAAAAAAAAAAAAAAAAAGATTAAATAAACCTCAAACTCTTCAAAGTTTTTCTCATTGGTAGTTTCACAGAATTTGGGAAACCTTTAGGAGGCTCTCCTGTGTCTCAGTGAATTTCAGTAACTTGCTACAGTATTTTGGCATTGTGTTACCATACAGATTTGTTGCATTAAAAGAGGAATTTGCCTTTCTTGAGATTGGTGTCTTCTAATCTGCCCTTCTATCTGGTTCTGTTACCTGGCAGTTCCTCTTGCTGCCAAAAGCAATGCTGACTTGGCTCAGCTGGTTTACAAGGCTAATGGCAAATTAGCTGTCAAACTTTTTCACTGAAATAATTTCAGTGTTGAGCATGATGTGGGAAATATGTCTAAAGAAGTCAGGGTGAAAAATGTGTTTCTTAGGTTTTTTTGTGTGCATTTGGAAGTACTTTTATGTACAGGTACTCTTAAAATCTTACTTTGTAGTGTCTAACCAGGTTTTCTCATACAGCAACAACAGTTTCCTCTCTCTGGTCCAACAGTACAATTGAAAAACAACTGCAGGAGGTGAAAGCCTAATTACAGTCTAAATTACAGCTCTGCAGTTCCTTTAATAGATACTTTTCAAAGCACTTTGAAGTGGACCAAGTTGTTAAACTCTGCCTTTATGTCAGAGGTGAGGTTTCCATTTCTGTGATTGCTTTAATCAGGGGTTTCCAAGGCTGTTGAGTTGCTCTTGAGGACTTTGTTCTGAAAGGATAATTATATTGCTGCTTAGGAAAACTTCTAATATGCATTCAAAGATTTTTAAAATCTATGAAGCTGAGGAAAAACTAAAGTTTTTATGTAGAACTGGAATATGGCATAATACTTTGTCTTAGTCCTGTGTGTCTTAAAAGCAGCAGCAGCACTTTGCTTTCCTGATACATGCCAAAGCAGGAAAGGTGATTTCTTACCTTGGGTGTGTATGGTGACCAAGGGGTGGTTCCAGGCTTATCAGGAGGGGTGGCTGAGAGGAATGACCTTGCAACTGAGGGAGTTTTCTTTTTCCTTCTTTTCCTGGGACCATTTTGGTTTTTTTTCACACGGTGATGGATTTTTTCAGTCTTAGGCTGCTGCAGCAGATTTGTCAGAAAAGCACAGAGACCAAATGACCCTCTGAGATTTTGTGGGTTAGCCTCCTTCAGAAGTTCAGGGATGTAACTGAAGGTGAAGCAAACGAAACTGGCAGTCAGCTTCATACACAGTACTTTGTTCCTTGCAGAAAACTGTTTTGTAAATTTAAGTGAGATTTTTCTAGGTGCTTACAGATTGTACATATCACAGTCTGCTACACACATGATTGAAAAAATATTTCCACTTGAATAAAATATAAAATTTAGAGGATATATTTTTCTTATAGAACCTCATTTTTTCATTTTACTTTGAGATATAGCTGAAAATCTGTTATCATGTTATATGAGCCTAACATTTGTGAGCACTGTGTTTTTGGGATGGTTAAAATTTTTTCCTTGCCTCTAAAATATTGTTATCCCTACTGAGTGGTATTGCATTTTGTTGCTTATCAGCTGGAGGGCATTTTGTGTGTGTCTATACACAAATATATGAGAGCATGGTGTGATAAGCACACCTATATACTGTGTTTTTTTCTTTCAAGTGCTTACTGATCTCTTCTTAATATTAACTGAGTTTTATCTTGTCAGATCTGCCAGATTGCTTTATCATAAGGTGTTTTGTAGAATTAATGTTAGTATCATACCTGACTTTCTCAGTTACTCACATCTGCATATCTTTTTACATGTCAGTTAGACCTTTATGTGACTTATTTTTCAAGAAATACTGGCATAGTGTAAAACTTATCACTGGTAGTGACAAGTTACCCAGAAAATCTTCCTGATTTACCCCTAACAAGAATGAGGGAGGTGCCAGCTCTTCTGCTCTCTCCTTTCAGCACTGTGGGTTGGAAATGAAGTACTTCAGTTGGATGCTTTTTCACTATTTATTTAAGCTCACAAAAGTGGTACATCTTTTTGGAAAGGTGTTTCCAAGTAAGCAAATGTGAAGAGTATTTTACATCTTCTGTGTTTGTACTGTCTGGTAACTGCTGGGTTGTGGGTTTTTTTGTTGCTTTTCTAGTAATGAAATTACTAGAATTAAAAGTTTAGGCTTTCCAGCCCCTGAGCAAAATGAAGCATCATAATTTGCACATCTTGTGCAAACTGGTTTAGGAAAATGTTCTGGTGAAAGGCTGTAGTGTGGTGTGTAGCTTAACATTTCCTTGAAGTGTATCTTTAGTTGCTGTGGGTTTCTGTTGCAATGGAAATTCACCATTGACCAAAAGCATTACCAATAAGTGAGTCTGTTTCTAATTAGGATACTCTGTCTGCAGAACCTTTCCCTCAATCTCTGTTCACAGGCCCAGGTGAGGGCAAACAACTGAGTCCTATTCCTTGATGAAACTTCTACAGTCAGGATAAATTCAGGGTAGCAGAGGGAACCACCAGCAGCAAATTTTGTAAATTTAATAAAAACATCTTTTAAACCTGTTGTCCATCACTGCAACAAACTTAAGATACAATAGGGACATATATTCAGCCCTCAGATTGCCTTTGTTCTGCCAGGCAATCTTTATTAAAGGTAAATAACTGCTGGTGAATGTTCTCTCACAGGTTTAAGGGGTTTCTGTCTGGACAGATTGTTATGGTGTTTGTGGTTTTGGTAATGGCTCAGAGAATGGGTTTCACACAAAAACATGAAGATTGCTCTGTGTTATGAGAGTTCTGGTTTTGTTAAATCCTTTAGTGAATAGGAGAAAAACTTGATTTAAAAGCACAGAAAAACCTTCTCCCTTAAGATATCACTTCTTCTAGTAAATCTCTCAGATAAGTATTCCTGTGGATTATTTTTGAGTTGATTTTCTGTTAGATTGTCTGTTTAATTCTTTTACACCATTTGTCCAAATTAGTTAATTCAGCTGTTCTACTTCCAAGTTAGCTTTTTAATGTTAGGAGATTTATCTTGAAGCAAATTTTTCCCCCCAGCTTTTAAAACACCTCTATGAATAAGACACACACAAGAAAGCTTGCTATTAATTGCAGGAGATGGAGCATTGATACCAAATAGACCATTAGGTATTGGGTCCCTTGAGGAACTCATGAATAGAATTATCTTTGAATTTCCCTCAAAGAGATTAATTCTTCATTAATGCTGAATTGGTCAAAGTAATGGTAGCCAAAAAATTTTAATGTAGTTCACTTTTGTGTAGTTTTGTATGCATCACTTATTTCCACAGCTGATTCATTCTGAGTAGCTGTCCTCTGAGATTGTCAATGAACCACAGAAGTGGATAGTTGTGCTGATATTTTATTATTGTAAGCCATCTATTTTAATGGTTAGTCATTGGGAAAAAATACTTTTTTTTTTTTTTGTTGCAAACATGATGTCCAGCTGTATTTTGGTGCTAAGAGAATTTACAAAATTTCTTAAAGTTCTAAAATGAAATGTTTTGCATACAAGCTCTCCAGTCTGGATCAGTATGGGGGTATAGCTGTAGATACAGAAAATAAAATACTTAAGTATGGCTGTATGTAAGTAGGTTTGTCACCCATGTTTTTTTTGTTGTATAGGAATGTTCTATTTAGTTTAAATGCAGTCACCAAGGAAACACTTTACAGGCAAAATATTCTACAGCTTTAATATTCTGAACTGGTTTTATTCAGGGAGAAAAAAAAAAAGTTTCCTTTATTTGCTATTATGAGAAACAAACTTGAAAACTTCTGTCTTGTTTTCCAGAATAAATTTTACATAGAAACCAAGCTTAACAGAGACTTAAAAGATGACCTTATAAAGCTGTTTACGGAACACGTTGCAGAAAAGCACATTTACAACCTAATGCGTAAGTACAGCTGCTGAATTTTTCTTACAGTGGGAGCCTGGAGAGCCAGGCTTCAGGTACTGTGGAGATCCACAGCAAAAGATACCAATGCTTTCAGATACTGTGGAGATCCACAGCAAAAAGGGATAAAATGCCAAATATTAGTGAACTTCAATACTTTGAGGCATGAGGAAATGTGACACACCGCAGCTTATTTATTTCAGAAATCTGACTTTGTATGAAGAAAAGTTTTGCTTGAGATCTGGAGATCCAATATTTATTTTCCCTTGTGATTTGTGATTATGGCAGAATGAGTGCTTTATTGTTCTGTTGTTTTTGCTGCTACTTTTCAGCTTCATTATCAAAATATTGACAGGTGTCATTAAGAAGGTGGAGTGGTCAGAGAGCTGTGCAAACTCTGTGGTTATTGCCATGATGTGCTGGAGTACTGCTGTGGGTGGTGAGCTGCAGGATGTTGCCAGCAGTTTGTCTCTCGGGTTAATGGGTTAATGCAAATGTAATGTGCTGCAAGTGACAGCCACAGGAGCACTGAAGGGGAAGTGTGAGTCCTGTAGTGAGCCACAGAGTTTGTGTGAAACCTACCACCCCTGGGAGGGTTTGTGTGAGCACAGGGAGCTGCTGCTGGCATGCTTGGCCCCCCAGAAGGGCAGCTAGCCAAGCACATGGCAGTGGAATTCACTGCTCCTGTTGTCTTTGCTTGGGTAGCAATGCCCTGCTCTGTCCAGGCGAGGGCTGGGGGAAAGGAGCTTGGCTGTTGTTTCAGGCTCACTGAGAGGTGAATTCCTGGGTGAGGGGTGGGTGACCAGGGTGGCTACAAGGTCAGGGAGCCTGGCACCCTACAGGGATGGGAGATCATCAGCTCTGATCAAGTCTTGTTCTTGCCATATGGAAAAGTGACACTAGGAGCAGATCACTTCTCCTTAAAAATAGCAGAACCATGAGAAATGCCCAGCCATGGGCCTGATGTTTTATTTTGTGCTAAAGAGAATTACTGGTATGAAACGTGGTAAGATGATTGCTGCGATAAGATCATGGAAATTTGGTTGATAATTGCCTTAAAATGTTTGCATTTTTCAGGCAAAGAATTTTTTTTCCAGTGGCAAGGCAAAGGTGTAACAGTGGATAAACCTCTGACAAAGGTGATGTCAGATGTGTTGTTGCTAGGTAATTAACTTTCTGCAGTGATAATAGCAGAATCACACAGAAATTGCAGATGAACTGTTGAAAGGAAAAGACCTGTGATGTTGTGTGTGTGTGTGTGGAATCAGAAATACTTTCCCCAGCTCTGTTAAATGCAGAAGTAAAATGAAAAAAAAAAAAAAAAAGAAAAAGAAAGGTAAGCTGTTTGTGTTGCTGTATATGAAGTCTCTTGTTTAATGGGCAAGAGGTTCATTTCCTTGGGTTCATTTCAGTCTGACCATCAGTTTATTAAAGCTAAGTTATTTGGGTTTTATCTCCCTCCTAAGTAAGATGATAAATACTGACAGACATGAACTCCTAGCTGTGATCTGATTTAATTAAATCTTGGATTTATAAATTGAGTTAAAGTATGCCTAAATAAAATTTTAAATTTGCTAACAGGTTCTTGGGAAATAATTGAAGATATGTTGCACATGATGTAGTACTACAGATGTGCTGAAAAACTTCTAGAATTGTATTTTTTTCTGCCTTTCTCAGCTGTTTTTTCTAGCTTCCTGGAATTCAAACCAAAATAGATGAGTAGTACCTTGCTTTTTGGAAATGTAAGGGCTTTATGAAAATAGAATGCAAGTCAGTGTTTGCTACTTTGCTTCTCAATGTCAGTATGTGGTGCTCTTTGCTGATATTTGATACAGATTTGGTTCAGCAAAAATGTTTCTCTATTGTGAGGGGAAAAAGTACAGATGTGAAGGGGGATACTTTGGAAATTAAAGGAAGTTGTGATTGGTATGGAGAAATGGAATCCTGGGGCTGTTTTTTTAAAGAGATGCTGCAACTGCCACTTCAGTGAGAGGAAGCCTGCCTTCCCTCTGTTTGAAAATAAAATCAAATTACAAAATTGGTTTAATCCATTTGTGATCTAGACTTGGAGGGTCAGAGTAACATCTGCTCTCTCTCCTGAAATTTGTTGCTATGTTTGTACAAAGTGGGTTTTGTTTATAGTACCTTGTTATTCTCTCAGAGCCTGGCATTTCTATTTGAAGCTGTGCTCAGGAAGGACTGTAAGTACATTTCAGGTTCATTTGATTTTTGAAAAAAATCCTGCTCTACTTCAGAAAGAGAGGGAGGAGAAGCCAGAAGAGCAGTGCAGGCCCAGTCTCTTCCTTGGCCTTGGATCTCACCCAGATTCCCCCAGGCTGAGTCCCCTCATTCCTGCTCTGCCTGCTGGAACGCAGGAAGGTGCAAGATCAACACCTGTCTCTGTGCTAGGAGCACTTCTCTGAGCACTTGGTTGCAAAAATTGGAGTGATCAAGGTGTCAATTCATTACTTACAGAGGAAATATTGCCTAAATGAACATTACTTTGGGAAATTTTTCCTGTACCACTTTGGTTCCATTTGGGGTTTGATAGATGATTTTTTTTTAAAGCACTTGACTATCTGGAGGACTTCTCATTAGTTAAAGTAAATACATAATAAAAACCCACAATACACAGATCCATGAACACAGCTGTTTGTGAAACACTTTTACACTCAAACATTTATCAAGTCGGTGCTCTTCAAATTAAAGTGGGTGCATTTGAGCTAAGTGAATATAACCTGATTATTTTCTTTACAAAGCCAAAGCTGGCTCTTGCTGATAAGACTGCTGCATTCAATGGCTTGGGAGAAGTTGCTGTGTGCAGAACTGCTTAACTGAATGTAAAAAGCAAAGATACAGCATCTTATTTACAGGCAGCTTCAGAAATGAGTGTGGGAGGGGGAGAAGGTGCAGATAATATGCCCATGTCACTAGGGAAAGGGGTGGTGGAGAATGTCGTTTTTGTTCCTGCTACAGTCCTGCATGAGGTGACTTGTAAGCAGAAAAACTCAGAAACAGATTTATTTTCTCCTTATGCAGCCACTGTCTCTTCTGATAGTCCTGCAGTGTAATGTCTGTGCCCTGGAAACATCCTGCCTGTTTATTCTTGTCTAGAAAACTGGCAATTACTGTGTGAAAGTGAATAGCAGCTCCTGAAACTATCTACTTTTGGTACTTGCAGTAGGTAAAATTCAATGGCAGAGTATTTGCGAGCAACTGCCATTCTTCTCCTTTTGGATATTGGCAATTTAGTGTCCAAACCAAGCTTGCTTTTGAATCTAACAAAAGAGGAAAAGCCATTAAGAACATAGTGTTGTGTCTCCTTGGTGGAGAGATCACTTGGGTTTAAATTACAAGAGTTTGCAAGTATTCCTGTTTTCTTCCTGAAAACTGAAGAAAGGAAGGCGAATGCCAGACTGTAATCCTGCTCTGGGTGGTCGATGATGTTCCCATACTAAAATAAAAGGCAACAGAAAGGTAGGCTGGTCATAGAGGTGAAAGCTGTTTCAGAGGACAGTCCTTCCTCTCCTTCCTTCTCCTAATTCTTTGCTGTAGTACTTCAGCCATTGATATCTGTGTGTGTAGAGCTGTTTCTTGCCTTACACGTTCCTGTTTTGAGTTCAAGAAGCGTTTCTTACTCTTGAAAGAGCAATGTGCTGGTACAGATCATTCAGTATAAGTTGGTTCTTCCCTAAAAAAACCATCTGCCTGCACTTTTGTACAGTAGATATTCAACTGAGTAGTCAGGTGAATTTTATCAGAGGTAAAATAGCTTTGTGGTGCCCTTCTGATTTTGTTCTTGTTGCTTAGGGTAATTACAGAATTAGCCACTGAAGCCTGAGCACACAGAGTGGTTACGGTGTGTGGATTCTGAAGGTGTGTGGGCAGTTGCAGAATGTAAGTCTTTATGTCAGTGCCTGTGTGAGTTCAGAGCTAAAACCCAGTGTAAAAATACATCACATATGTTTGCCAAAGTAGAAGTTTTTCTCATGGTCTCCAAGAAAAAGTTCTTTGATAAAAGTCAGGAGGAGGGAGACCACTCACAGCCCACTTCATTGTGTTTTTAGTTTCTCGTTAGTTACAGAGGAAGTCTTTTCTCTGAAGATCTTTACATATGACAGCTTTGTTTCTTTCTAGTTAGGTCACTTGGAGTCAGATGAGGGGAAGAGATCTTGTTGTTCCATTTTCTTTTTTTTTTTTTTGGACGTGTATTAAAGTTCAATAGAAGAGCTGTTTATGTTGGAAAAGCTTTTTTCTTTATAAAAGCAGGAAAGATATTTCCAATGCATTGCTACTTTCTAAAAAGTACCAGAAAAGTTAACTCAAACATTAACAGTTATTTAACAGTGAAATTGTCCAGCTTTTTGATTCAGCAGGTAGAAATGCAATGCAAAATTCTAGAGAATGGATCTGTTTATATCTGTTAGAAGCTGATGAATGCAGCAGGGAGGATGTTGCCTGAGCAGGGATTTTCCTGTTGCTGTGCAGTGCCTCAGTAGGGGTGTTTGTTGCTCTGTGGGCACCCAGCCCTACGTATTTAGCAGCTGTGTTTTGCTGTGCTGACCTCCCAAAGCCTGTTGATGTCAGTGAAGCAAGGGATCCTCCTCATCTCTTCAGCTGTGTGCTGCTTTGACAGAATGCCTTTCATTAATAAGTGCCATGTCCAGCTTTTGTTTGTGAATACAGAACTCTGTTTGAGAGGAACAGTGCAAAAGGCTGAGAGAAGGATTGTGATTGATGCCAAGTTCATGGCCTGACTCTACAGCTACAACAGAGACCACAGGGCTTGTTTTGATGTGTGCTTTTATTCACTCCCCTTGCCTCACCCTTTGGCACAGATAGACAAGAAAAAGATGGATTGAATTGACGTTCACCCTTGTTTGAGGTGGCATTTCTTCCCTCCTCCTCAATTTTGTCACCTGTCTCAAGCAATCTGCACATGAGAAGCAACCTGTTACTGCCTTGATGCACAAACTGCAGAGAAAACACCTGACAAGGGGAATAAACACTCTCATGGTGTCTCAGCTTCTTGCAGAGAGCATTGCCCCCAGCCTTTCTGTATGCTGCTGACATTGAAGAAGTTGTTCTTTGTGCTTCTCATTACCTTGTCACATTTAATGACTGTTTCAGAAGGAAAATGATCTTGTTCTTGAATGTCTGTCCCGAGCTGCTTTTGACAGCAATGCCTGGAGCATCATTACAGGTTTGCTGCAGCAGAACCACGAGCTTTTATCTGAAAGGGTTGGGCCCTGTAGGAAGAGCTGGGGTTTCATTGCATGGTTTAGGCTATGACTGCATCAATAAGTGGGGTGGTGTAAAGGGAGCAGATACGAAATGCCTCCCTGTTGGTGTTGAGGACCCAGTGATCACCTCTCCCTGCTTTTGGAGAATTTTATTTCCTCCTTGTTCATGTCAGACAGGGACAGGGAGTAGCAGTTTCAGCACATCTGGTTTAATCTTGCCCAAAAGGAATTAAAGTAATATGCTTCAAGACAGCTCTGTCATACCAACTGAGGAGCAGCAGTGTGGGGATGATCAGTGAATTTGCTTCAAAATCACATTTCTAATCTGAACTAAAGCTTTAATATAGAACCTACCCTCAGGAGTTTGAAATCATTATTTTTGGTTTGGGATTCAGGGTGACTACTGTGATGACAGAAGCAATGTGTTTTAAAAATGTCTTTTTTGATTACTGAGGCCCTTTCCTTCTGCAATATATTGGATGTTAGCCTCTAGACACTGCTTTGCTTTCTCCTTAAACTCTGAAAAGTTAGTATGAGAAGAAAATCTGCACAACTCTACTCTGCCATGTTCATAAACTGTATTTCTTGCTTTTAAGTTTAAGAATGGGACAGAAAAAAGAGAGATTTCTTTAAAAAAGAAATATTAAAAAAGGCAGAATGACTGGCCTGTGGAGTGACTCTGTCCTTAGAATTAACATATGTGTCAGGATAGGTTAAAATGAAATCAGGTTTCTTCCTCAATACCCTAAAAATGAAGAAACGTAGTGGAAGACTAAGAGAATATGCCAGTTAATACCAGTGGGTTTGTGCCAGACTAAACCAGGGTAATTTCTGCTAGAATTCCTCTGAAACTAAAAGCTAATGTACTCTTTTCCTCAGCTATGAAGGTGTTGAGGTTCCAGCCTCTGACAGTAATTGATTTGGGGGCAAGAGGGTTCTGTAGTGTAAAAAGTCCTTTTTTTTGAGATGTAGGGAAGGGATGCAATTATTCTGAAGTTCTTCATTAAAAATAATTGTAAAAAAATTTTATGCATGTACAGGATTGTGAATTTCAGTATTTAATTTCTAACTTATTTTATGTTGGCAAATAGTTTAATCACTTCAAGGTTCCAATTCTAACCTTCAGTGTTCTCCTTCCTTCTGTTCTTCCAAATATTGATAGACACAGATAAGGGATAGTGAAAATCAGCTGCGGTATTGTTCCACTTCTTTGGAGCCATGGGGAGTGTGCTGGGATACTGCTGTTGCAGAAACTCCTTCAAAAATCTTGTCACATGAATGTCACCTTTTCTTAGACCTCAGCAGACACCTTTACACTCTGCAGGAATAACTAAGAGAGCTTTTGTAGCTGTTAATGTTTTATACCCTCTGTGCTCTGTAGATCTGATGGAATAATCAATATTTACATGCTCAGCAGTTCAAGGGGCCCATCACTAATATTGAAGTCACAGCTGTAATTTGACAGCTAAGGACTAAGTAATTGTGTTGTAACAATACTGGAAGCAGTCTGGGTTGTTGCCAAGTATTGTAGAACACATTCAAATTCTTTAAAGAACAATCTACATGCAAATTTTGTCTCTGAACTAAACCTTCATGAAAGAACGCTAGGCCATTTTAAAAACTTGCAGCTACATTTCTTATTTTCCTTGTTTCATGTTGATTGGGTTGTGGCACCTCAAATTAAGTTGGAAAGTACAGTCTCAGGTAATGCCCACCATGGTTAATCTAGCTCCTTGGCAAAGAAATAGGAATAATATTCCAATTTCAATAAGACCTCATAAAATTATAAATGTGAAAATACCAGCCTGTTTTCCAATTATACAAGTCCAAAAGCATATATCTCTACATTTATAGCTTTGTTTTTCATATTTATTTTTTTTACAGCACTGAATATTTTCCATGTGATTAAGATTTGAAATTTTTATTTTGTAGCATTTTTACTATGTACTTAATAAAGCTTTTGGTCTGTGTAATGAGTATTTTTAAAGTTAGCTGTGGCTTTATTAAATGCCTAGTGGCAAGTGCATAGTAATAAAATTTTTCTATGGTTTTTTTTCTGATCTACATTTTAATTCATTACAAATGTACACTGAATTTAAGTTGGTAAAAATTTATTTTTAGTTCTGTTTAAAGGAAGATAAAACCCCTGGATCATGAGGGGTTTGATATAACTGCAAATGTGAGGGTTAAGCCAAAGAGAAAGTCAGTTTTCATTCAAAAGGCTTTTGAAGTTCCAGATCAGTAGTTAACATGGAAGAACTGAAGAAGTGAAAAGGTAATATATGATCAAGTTGCATCAGACAATTTAATAGCAAAATAGGCAGCAGGTAAAAGCAAACAAACAAAAAACAAACCAGAAATGCCAAATAACAGCAATAAAAAACAAACACAAAAACCTGACCAACCTAGAGAAAACCACAACCCAAAATGGCAATAACAAAACCTTTCCAGCTGCATTTTGGCTGGCAGCTGTGGCAGTTCCCTCCCTGTTTAATTGCTGTTGGCATTGGGGTTCAATCCAGAGGTTTGCATGGAGTGGGATAAAGGAACCATCTTCAGGGTGAATGGGATTTTATCACAGTGAAGTGGAAATGTTTGTGTGGTCAGATGGACCTCGAATTGTTTGGCTGAGGGAAAGATAATTTATCCTACTACAGAATTGACTCCATGGGACCTGCAGGCCTTCCCATGAAGGCAGAAATGCTCTGAGCTTTTGTAGGGGCTCAATTCCCCGGGAGTATTGAGGTTGTCACTCTGCACAATAACACAGACGTTGCATACACAGTGGAATTAAGTCCTGAAAAGCCCAGTTTGTACAGCAGGACAAAGATCTCCAGCATCTGTTTATGTTAAGCAATGGCTTCTGCTGCTGTTGGAGACTGGAGAGCACAGCTGCCTAATGCCTTGGTGTGGAAGCTGCTGGGGCTGCTTTTAGTGGGAATATGGTTTCTAATTTTTTTTAAGTTGCATTATTGAGTAGTGACAACTTTGAACACATCTGCCTAAGTCACACTTAGCTTTGATTTGTTGAAATAGCTCACTTAGAAATTCTGTTTGATTACTACAGAGGGAGGAAAAAAGCCCAGAACGTTTCAATGTTCTGCCAGAAAAGTTCCATCTTCAGCAAGTAAAATAAATCTATTTTCAAGGGAATGTTGAAGGATAGACAAAGCTTTTTAGAACAGCTAAACCCTAGTTTCTGCAAGTCAGTCTTGAGGTATGAACAAGTGAATTTCAACTTGTTGAGATATCATCTGCTACTCCTGGAATTACTGGGCTCCTGGATCTTGCCCCAAGTGCCTCACTTTAATTAGGAGTGGCTTCAATGTTCATCAAGGGCCGTGGTTCTCCAGTGCTGCTGTGCAGCATTGGGGTAACTTGGTTACTGCAGAGTACCTGAAGTGTTGCAGGTTCACACCTCACTTACTCCAATACTGTTCATTCACTGTTTCTCAAGAATCCTTGAGGCCATTTTGAGTATTGTGTTCAAGAATATTTCAAAGTATTTTGTATCTTTTTGCATTTAATATTTTGCATCATGGCAACCCACACTTCTCTTCTTTGATTCTGCCAGTTCTTATTTTCCAGACTCTTTCCAGGTTAACTAACTTGTTTGCATGTTAGTTATGTAGTCTGTAGAATGTGGTATTAATTTGTGAGTGCTGTGGAGGTGGTCAGATGGTATCATGGTGCCATTACCACTCTCATTCAGCTGAGGTTCAGCTTTATTTTGCCTCTCCCTCCACTATCTTTGTAAATGCTGCAGGTGCAGTTCTGGGAGTGGGTACAAGGAGCCTGTGCAATTTCTGTGTTGTAGACTCTGACTAATTATTCTAATACAGCAAGAGTCAAAGCCTTAGTATTTGTTAGTGTTTTGTAAGATTATAAAATAACAACAGAGGTAATTTCAGCACGTCTGGCAGAGCTGTTTCTCTTCTTGAGTGAGCCTCCCAAGAAGTAATACAGGATTGAATGAATGTCTGAGTTTGTTTCACTGCAAAACTGAAGGTGAATTAATGTGCAAAGAAGTTTTACATCTTCACATATTAGTTTACAACTTTGTCTTTAAATTTACATTGAGATCTTTTGCTTCTATCCAGAGAGGAGTCTTGTTTGCTCTTATGGAAATCACTCTAAAAACACAAATCCTACAGCAAGTGCCATTCGTTTTTTGAGGCTTGATGTTCAGCTTTTGGACAAGCTGGGTTAGTTCCTACTGTTCATACTGCTTATTGAACTGGATATTCTTTAATTTTCTTTAATGAGAATCAGGAAATACATGCCATTACTTTTTTATCTTGTTGAACATAATACTGTCATGCTTGTATTTATTGCCTGTAAATCAAGAGTGAGTGATTTAAATCTGCTTTGTAGCAGGTGATGTGTGCATTTTCAGAAAGCAAGATAAGAAATGTTAATTTCTGAAGCTGCAATAATGAAGATTTTTTGTTTTAATTAATTTGTTTTGCATAATTTAATGTCTACATATGAAGAACAAATTCACAGTTCTTTGGATACTCTGCAAATCTATTGGTGATGCTTAGGCTGAAGTGGCCACAGTCTAATTAAAGATATAAATATTTGAATGTGCACACACATTGTTTGGATTGTTCATTACTGTCACATAAAGCACTATGCCCATTTTAATTCTGTGATTTCCAACTTTCTTGGCTGTCAAGAGGCTGTTTGACAAACCTTTAGGAAAGGGGCTGTAAATATGTCATTACAGAACAAATCACAGGCTCTCATACCCTCAAGGCTTCTGCTGAAATGAGCAAGAACTTTTAAGATATCTCTTTGTAAAACAATTCATCCATAACAGTTAAATATAACAACTTTGATTACTTGAAGGTTAGAAAAAGTACTTTGTTTTCATTTCCCTATGACATGAGCCACTTAGAGAGTTTCAGAAAGAGAAGGAAAAACATGCTACTGAAGATTTTTCTTTCTATTTAAGTGTTCTAGTGGCAGATGCTGAAGTCAGAACTGGAGATGCTCTGAAGCTTACAAAGCAGAGCCTCTCCAGTGGAGGCCCAAGAGACAGGTCCCTTGGGTAGAATTGTAAGAGTCATTTCTGCTCCTGGGTGGGCACAGAAAGGTGCTCCGCTGCTTGGTAGAGAAATAAAAATCAAGATGTAGAAGTTGGTTTACACTTTCTTAATTTCTTTCTTTTGTGTCTGTGTGTTTTTGTAATTCAGATGTATGTACAAAGCTCATATAAATGCAACCAAGGACAAAAACGTGTACATCACAACATAAACAGTGAATGTGCTATTGGCAGGTTTTCCCTCAAAAGGAAGATGCAGTTATTACTTGTGTTTAAAAGAACAACTTTTCTTCTTGGACTTTTACAGTTTTTGCACTACAAGTGCAGATGGACTTTCAGTCCATCTTAGTTTTGTGTGCAGGATTCTAAATGCTGTAAAGTTAGGATTTGTGGATCTTCAGTTGTTTGACACACTTGGTATGAGTTTGCTTCAGTTCTGTGTCTGAATACTTAAAGCCATCACCTGCTTGGTTTTGCTGAACCTCTGCTACCTCCAATGAATGAAAAAGAAGTTATAACACATTTTCACTATACATAATTTGAGCAGGATACTTCTATCTAAAGGCGATGTTTTATTACTTCTGAGAATAAGTTTGAAATCAGATACGTGGTTGTTTTCTTTGTGAGGACATCAGGTGCCAAAAAAAGCACCATTAATGTATTTTTTTGATTAAAATAATCTATGTGTAAGAGTCTGTATTTCTTGGTTGGACAAGTTGTTGATTGTGTTAATTTTGTTTCAGCTTTACTTTTGGAAGCTCAGTCAACACCGTTTCAAATAACTCCTTCAACCATGGCAAATATTGTGAAAGGCCTGTATACACTACGACCAGGTAAAAAGGAAAAATGTTTGTGCTGATCTCATCCTGTGATTGCCATTTGTTTGCCAAAATGTGTTTGCTCTCTAACTAATGCACAGTTAACAATCAAAGTCTGTTGTGTTTTGTGCATCATAATGCTCAGTTCCACCCTGGAACCCTCTTGTTGCCTATCTGTCATCTGGGCAAGGTACTATGTGAATACCAAATACTTTAAAAAAAAAACAACCCAGCCCTCTGCTCTGGAGACAAAGGGAAGATGGATTCCTTTTCTGTAGAAATAAGGAAAGAAGGATGTTAATGGGTCAGTCATGGTATTGAAATGGTGAAAGTTGTATTGAGAGTTACTCTTCAAACAACCAAATCTTGGCATGAGGTGAATGATTGACTGTTTCTTTTATGAAGCCATTGTTTTGTTGGTATTATTTCACTTAATTTAACTTGTGAATACATTGTGGCATCTTATGCTATAACAATTGTATTGAAAGGAAAATGGTGTTGCAGACTTTAATCGATTTTGTACAAGAATCTTCCAAATTTTGGAGAACTGAGGAGAGCCTTACCCTGTATTTCAGAAGTTATTAGAATCAGGAAGTGTTCACAATATCCATAAATAAATGGTACCTGTTTGCCTTCCTTTTATAGTACTGACAGTTTCTTACTGTGGCATGCCTGAGAGGATTGTTCCTGAGCTTCAGTCTATTTTTGCAGTCCCCATTTATGGAAACAGAAATGAGAATGGAAATCCCTTAAAAAGAGCTTTAGTGCAATATTTAGCATGTGTACAAAGCAGGAATATAGTGGACTCTACATGCACAAAATGCACTTTCTGTAAACAAATATTATTTTTACATCAGCAGAATGAACATACTTCCATCAGTTTTAAGGCAATGCTAATTTCAGTTTTAGAAAATGTTCAGGACCAAAGATAGGAAGGGTGTATGCATAAGTATAAAAGTATTACTCTTTTAAAAGCAATTCAGGGTGGCTGTTCTTTGACCACACTTCATATTGTAGGTGATGGACTTGTGATTTCACAGTTTTCCATTTCAGATGATCCCTGTCTTGCTGTCCACAGCACAGCAGACACCCCTTTGGGTTGGTACCATGGGACCAACCAGATTTTGAGTAGTCAAAGAGCCCAGGATAGGCTTCTTGGTGTATGAGGCTGTTCTTTGGTGATCCTAGTTCTTGGGGATGGATTCTGAATCAGTCAGAGCAAGGGTTCCTCTGAGGCAGTGCTGCTCACTTTCCCTGTGGAGTGGCTCCATGGGTGTCTGGTGGGGCTGCTGAGCAGGTAACTGGCACCAGGGGAAGGTGCTGTGGGATTAGAGCAGCCTGTGGGTGCCTGAGTGCCCTGGCCAGCAGCCAGGGCCTTCCCCTTCTCATTCTCTTCCTTTGTTTCCTCCTCAGACTGAAAGTTCCTAACAGCTCTCACACTTCCAAACTCTCTTTGAATCCCAGCTCAGTACTGGGGCCAGTCCTTTTTAAAGCCTCTATCACTGCTCTGGGTGAGGAGGTCAAGTGCTCCCTCAGTTGGTTTGCAGGACTGTGGGAATTGTATAAAAACTTGTGATGTTCCTCAGTGAATTTAAAAATGTCCCTTTTTTCTAAGTAAAGATCCAATTTCAGGTAACTCCTACAGCCTGTGGAAAGTCTGGCTGCAGAAATAGTTGAGGGCTATTTATTTTTCTCAGAACTTGCTATATAGCTGCTGTAAACCCAATTTTAATCCCTTGCTTAGTCTTTAAGCCTTGAAGCAACTTCAAGGTAAATTGTCTTGCTCCTGTAAAACAGTGTTCAGGGTAGTGAAATTAAATCACATTTCTGTCTTGAAGCTGAACTAGTACAGGTTAGACTTATTTTATGAACTGGCCATTTATTAAGAAGTGTTTGTCTAAGCTTTGGAAGATCAGTGAGAGAAATGCATGAATTCCTTTGAACTGGGGATGGAGGAGTAGGGTTGTATGATGATACTACTGTAGGTTTTTAGAAATAAGGCTCAGGAGAGAGAAGGGTACATTTTGGGGATAGATTTCCTGGAGTACAGTGTTGCAATCATTATCTAATTATCCAAGTGAGTTTGCTGATCATCAGTTGCCTGTCCTTAAGAGTGTCCAGGGACTCAGTAGGTCCTGTGAGATGCAGCAACAACTAAATTTCAGTTTGATGATGAGGCTGTGAAAAATAGTAATTCTTCTATCTACATGTAAACATCTGATTTCAACATTCTCATTATTTGTTCTGCTTTAAGGCATGGTTCCTGTGGATTTGGGGGGTTTTTCTTCTTCCTTTTTTTTTTAAAATTCAAGATCCTAATATGTATTCAAAATGAAGTTACATTTGTCAAACAGTAAAAATGTCACAAAATATCTCTTCCGTGTATTTTGTTATTGCTTTCTCTCTTCTTACAGAATGGGTACAGATGGCACCAGCTTTATTTTCTAAATTCATCCCAAATATTCTACCCCCTGCTGTGGAATCTGAGCTTCAGGAATATGCTGCTCAAGACCAGAAACTTCAAAGAGAGCTTATTCAGAATGGATTTACTAGGTAATAATTATTAATCTTTAGTAGTGATTGTGCAGGACAGTGCTGAAATGATAACAATGGATACACCTAAAAATACTGACAAAATAATTTAAAAGTTAATGCAGAACCTTCACAATTTTCAATATCTGAAATATGACCTTGTTTTCAATGTCTTTTGGTCACTAACAGCCCTGCAAATGGTACCTAATAAATACATAATTGTAAGGCTTGACATTTTTTGAGCAGGTTGCTTGCAGTTCATGCATCCCTGGGTTTTGGTTGTGCTTCTACTGCATAGTCATGCTTCTGCTCAACTTCAACCTTTACTTTGGCTGTTTATTTTCTATAAGCTCTCTTTTATTCATGGTGCTTCTGGAAATGTCACTTTGCTCCTTACTCCACTTTCAGAGTTATTTATACAGGCAAGGTGTTTATTTTAAATAGACATTTCCCATCTGAGTATTGAATCAGGGAGAGGGAAAAGAGGGAGGAACAAACAGTAAAAAACACAGCAGAAAATGTTCAAGTGTAAATTGTTCCCTCTGGGCAATGCCTGTTGCTCTGTGGTGTTCTATTTTCTGCCCAGACAAAGGCACAGCACTTTTCACCATTTCTGCAGTACTCTCACAATATAAGATCAGGCTGGGGAAGCCTCGTGCTCTATTCCCAAGAGGTTCATTTCTTCATAAAGAGAAAATATCTTTATTTTTCCTGTTACCTGTGCAATGCTGAGAGTCTGGCCCTGTAGACTGAGCATCCCCTAGATGTGGGTATGTTTAGTGCTGGGTGTATTTCTTGATTTCATACCCCAAGGTTTTCCTCAAAGGTCATCTCTCTCTTCACAGCTTGGTAAATTATTGAGCTGCAGAGCTGTACCATTGACCCAAATGCAAATGATGTGGTGCAGACTCCTTCCTTGTAAAGGCTGGCTGTTGAGGAAAAGAATTTTTTGAGAGATAAGCATAATAATAAAACCATCAGACCCTGGGCTGAGAAAAGCAGTGCATTTGGCCCAAGAAATAGAAGTGTGAGACTCTGTAACTGAGTAGGCATGTAATGCTGAAAAAAGAATGCAATGTACAGAACAAAACAGAAAAGGGAACAATTTGGTGTTGTCAGACTTTCAGTCTTACTAATTCTGTAGGTGGCTGATAATAGTTCTGCTTACAAGTGCATTTCACCAGTTTCATACTGCTTAGAGAACTAAATGTGACATTTCAAGTCTATATCCACAAAACCAACTGTTTTTTTGAAATGCATTTTGCTTTCCAATGGTCAGTGTCCCTTACTACCCTTCCCAGCCTTTCCTACAGTGTCTCATCCTTCCAAGAACCAGCCAAAGAACTTGACAGCCAAATCTCTCATTTTCAGGTAACTAAAGAAAAACATTTTTCAAACCAGTTGGTTTTGTGCATATAGACTGTTAGTACTTGAAATGTCATGTTTAGTTCTCTAAGCAATGTGAAACTGGTGAAATGCACTTGTAAGCAGAGCTATTATCAGCCACCTACAGAATTAGTAAGATTGAAAGCAATAACCATGAGGAACACAGCACAGTGAGGTGTATTCAACAGCAGTAATTGCACATCAGCTTCTAGTTAAAGAACAGCAGCTTATCAACACCATTAAATGCTAAAATCTTCTGCTTAAAGAGCAAGTGTTGTCAGCTCAAACTTGCTTAGAGTCTGTAAGATTCAGGAGCATCTTTTCAGACTGACAGATGCAGAGTTTTTTCACATAGTTCTGTAAAGTTTGGTTGAGGAGTTCAAAGTGAGGAAAACAATTTGATGCATGTTTTAAGCTCCAACTGCATATGAACATTTTTTCCTCATCTTCATTTTGTAAAAAATTATCCTCTGAGATCAAGCCTACTGTCTGTATCAAAAGGATGAACTGATTAAATCTATGAAATATAGCTTGTACTTCCAGTAAATTGAGTAGTAGTATTACTATGTTTGCATTTTTTTTCTAATTCTCTAGAAGCTGCTGATTGTGCTAAGGTGTTTCACTATTGTTTTGAAGATCACAGGATGTTTGGGGTTGATAGGGGCCTTTGAAGGTCCAGAGGAGCAGGGAGATCTTTACTTGAGGTTATCTTGAAAACATCTTTCTTTGCCTTCTCCCACAGAGGTGACCAGTCACGCAAGAGAGCTGGAGAAGAGTTAACTTACAGTAAGTACAGACCCAGCCCTGCCCTCACAGCTTGGCCAGACAGCTCCTGGTGGAATTCTGGGTTCTCAGGGTGGGGAGAGCTGTCAGAGGCTGCATCTCCACATGGAACAGCTGCCTGCAATGTAACCCTTCCCATAGAAGAAATAATACCAACTGCTTGGATATGGAGCTGTTGGGGAATGGAATCTGTTCTGGTACTGTTGTTAACTTCTGCTCATTTTATGGCCCTCTTACCACCAAGTTACCTCATGTGCTTTCAGCTGAGTATGTTCACTTTATTCCCTACCATAAAATGTCATTGTTTCATGACGAACTCTTACTGCAGGCTGAAATGACTGAGTGGACATTTCTCTGTGAATGTTTTGCAGACACTGCTGTGTTTTAGGGGACGTAATGCAGAAGTTTAACATGAGAGAATTTCTTAACTTTTTCTATAATTTCAGATGGCTCATCAGCTTGTGCAAGCTCCAGGGGATACAGATAGTGAATATACTGGATCAGCTTCTATTCCTAGCAGAACAGACACTGGAGGAGCACAGGTGATATCTGGAGCCTCCTTTGGCAACTGCTGATACTCAAGCTCTGACACAAACTATGCCTCGAAGAAGAGTTTTGGACTTTCTTCTTTATATATTAAAATGTCAGTTGCTGCTACAGTTGGAATGACTTTGAAAGACAAATTCCTTGGTCTGGTCTATCTACAAGCTCTTCTTCTGTGACCTTTGTGAGGAATGCACCTTGAAAAACAATCCTTTCAAAGTGGGAATGGGCAGCCAAAATCAGCAGCTTCCAAAAGCATTAGAACGGAGAATCCTTTTTGCACTCTTTTCTTAATATTAAGGACATTCTTAAAACTAGTTAACATGTCAGTGTATTAGATTTTAAACTTCAAGTTATTTTCTGGAGCTTCTACTTAAATAATAAGAATAAAGTTTCATTATTTTGCAGTATTTGTTTGTTAGTTTAAAACCTGTCACCTTTCAAGAGTTGGTCCCATATAAATGTATCTTCTGTCAGGGAGTTTTGAATTTCAGATTTTTCTTTTATCTCTTTTTTTGTTACTTGGTATTTTGAAATCTGTTTTCCTATGTGTTTGTACTCTGTGCCTTCAGCTTGTGCACTTTGCGACTTTATAGACCATATTTTGTTACTGCAAAATGTGTTCTTGAGGAAAAACTTGATGTGAACAAACATGCTGCAAAGTTGCACTTTTCTCTTGCATTAATAGGAAGTGAAAATGAGGAGGAAGGAAGGAAAGTTGAACCTATCACCATCACTAATAGTGACTTGGAAGATTGTCCCCAATTATTTTTCACGTGTATTAAGTGTTTAATGCAGGGACCAACTCTTGTAGAATCTCCCTCACTGATATTTCATTGGCCTCAGGAGTTGGACTGGATGATCCTCATCCCTTCCAACTCAGACTATTCTGTGATTCTGTGATTCCATAATTGCAATAGATGAAGATGAGAATTCCAGACTGAACAAAATATGAGGATGTGGTTTGTTTTGTGCTCTGTAAGACCATTGTGGGCAAAACTCTCCAGTCTGGTAGCTCTGCAAAGTGCATCTCCATCAGCACAAGATTTGCACTGGGCAGAGCAACGGTACCTGTCCAACATCACTGTGTGGCTCCTGTGCCATTTCTCCTGCTGGGGGGATGTGATGGAGCTGTGACAGTAGGGTGTAGTCAGAATCAGGGATTTCAGGAGTGATGTCAAGTGTGCACGTGCCCATCTGCCTCCTGCCTCCAGTTTTGTGTCCTGGAGATCCAACTGAGCCCATCTCCAGCGGATCTGGGCCTAGGGGCTGAGTCTGCTCATTGTGATGTGGGTTTTAATCAGCAGTATGGCTAATGCAGCTCTTTCACGAGGGGAGAAACATACTTGAAAAAGCAGTTTGATTACAGGGTTTGGGGTTTTTTTTCATTACTATGGATTTATTTTTTATCACCTTTAGTTATAAAGAGAAATAAGTTGGTGATATAAAAAAAATCTTTCTGAAGTGAAATAAAAGTTTGTTCAGTTTTGTCTGGCACAACTCTTACGCCTATTTTAAAAAACAAGACAAAATACCAACACAACTCCTTTCATGCTTGTATGGGTTCATTACAAAATGCAAGAAAAAAAGAAAAAAAAAATAGATGCGGCAGGGACAAAGTTTCTTTTTGTTTTGTATTCAGGCTTTATGTCAGAGGATTTAACTCCATCAGTGTGGTGATGGATTTAACTCCATCACCAGCCACTTTGGCAATGTGATTTAGTTGGAGGGTGGGGAGGGAGAATGAGTTTGACACTGCTGGGATTGAGAGATTCAGATATGATTTTCCTATCTCTTTCTTTGCATATTTGCAAAGCCTGTTGAATTTTGAGGAAGTGGTTTTTTTTCCAAGTAAGACCTAATGCTTCAGTGTTTTGTGTTCAGTGTCGAGCAATGCCAGCAATCTGAACTCATCCCCAGTGGTGTAAACCAAGCCTCTCTGAAAGGGATTTTCAGGTGTTGGTAATGTCTGCTTCAACTTTGCTACCAGCTGCTTAAGTTGGAGCAGAATTAGATAAAATCATGGGGTTTGAAAATTTTGTTGAAGTGTGCTGTGGAGAAGTTAATGAAGGCTAATAAGGAACAAAAATAATTTGCCATCTTCCAGGTTTTTAAAGTCTTGGCTTTAAACAAAAATAAAACCTCTGATAGTGTCCTTAGCTTTAAAAATCACTGTCTGCTGAAATGGCAATATTCTTGAGTTAAGAATAGATGCATTAACCTAATTTGGTTAAATTTGTTTACAATTTCATTACCATCCTGGTTCGCACAGTACAGTAACCAAGCTCTGCCATCTCTGTCAAGTGGTCACAGTTTTTCTCTGGTCTTAAAGTAGTTTTACTGCTTCAGGTTTGTAAATAACATGTAGTGCCTTTGCTTCAAGTCTGAGGCAAGGGTTTAACATTCCTTTTCCATTGCATTATGTTTGGGACACGAGCTCCTAGAGTGACAATTCCATCAAAAGGTAAAGCATTCCTGTCAGTGTGGTCCACTGTGTATGCACTGAGTAGGGCTTGGATGCTTCTAGTCCTGTTTAGCATTGTCACCACTGCCCCCATGCCTGAGGAATCTGTTTGTTAAGCACTGTATTATGTTGTAAATTTGGCATTACAATTCCTGTATGTTTTGGCATTATTTACATGATGCCGAAATGTTTGTTTATCTGTTGAAGACGTTATCATTGTGACTGAGCATGGAACAGAATACAGGATACTATGATAAATTATTTTGTTTCTCTGTAAACTTGCATTTTACTTACAGTCAAACTAACTCAGCCAACTTGAGCATTGGTACTGTAAAACCAGAATTACCAACAGCATGATTCTAACTTCAGTATTTAATTTAACCAAATAACTTGTGGTGAATCTGTTGCATCTGTAGCTTACTCTGTTAAGCAGTGAAGTTGGTTATACAATGGGTGTCCTCTTTATGTTGCACTGGTTCTATAGCCAAGCTTGCTACATTAAAATATTTTTAGATTAATTTCATTTCTTTATTTGAGAAGTTGAAATATTTGAATTCAGCATGCTGACTAATGGTTGACAGTTGCTGAGACATGGTTAAGATGGTCTTTGGTATAAATGATGGGGTTGGGGGTTTAACCAAGTAAGTACCCAACTCTTCTTCAGCTGCATCTCCTTCCTGCAGTTGTTGGGGAAATGTTTACAGATTAATGCATTGAAGTTTTTGACTCCTGTCATTTGATAGAAATGTGATCAGCCAAACTCATCCCTTTTCATTTGTCCCTGACATGATTATTCACTTTCTAAAAATTACAAAAACCAAACAAAACCCCCAAGAACTACAAAGGGCATGTTTTGAGTGACTGAAAAATGTTTCTCATGTACACTGTGACAACCCTAGTGAAAGGAGTATTGTGTAGAACTATGGAATAAAAAACAACCACTTGAATTTGACTCCTGTCATCAACCCAGCTCCAGCAGAGAGAAAACAAAGAATTTTGGGTTTTTTTTTTTTTTTATTTTTGTGTGAAGCTTTGACATGCACAAGGTGCCCAGAGGGCACTTAGTGCAGCTCACAGTGTGGGCCTTTTGGGTCAGTTGACAGCGACCATCCTGGATTTCATCTGGGATAAACGAGGATATTTTTGGTTGCTTACAAACTTCAGGTATGGGTAATCATGGCAGGCATGAACCAGGTGTGGACTTATTTTGGCAGGTGTCATTCCAGTAGTTATAAGCCACAGGAATTTACTTTGTAAATTTAGCACAAGTCAGTGTGATACTGGCCCAACAAGATACTTGAATGTCCCTAGTGCCTTTTAAAAAGGCTGGAGAATCTAAATTTCACCCTTGTAGCACTGAAATAGAGTGGCTTGAAATGGGGCCCAGAGTCACCTGTGAGGGGAAGTTGTCCCCTGTCCATCAGGAAGGACAGAAAATCAGCATTTACTGCATAAGCAAAGCAGTGCAAACTTGCTGATTTGGCCTCAGCTGAAAACTCCTTGATGGCATGCTTTGTGCTTTGCTAGAGAGAGTGAGGAGAAGGATTAAACCAATGTATCTTGATCTAGCTGGAATGACTTTCTAAGGGGATTCCAAAATTCCATAGGCAATGAGTACTCAGAATTCCCTTCTGGCTGTCTCTGGAATGCTCCAGATACACTTGGTTAATGTTCATCTTTCTGAGCTTCTGCTATCTGACCTAATTAGCACAGAACAGGAATGTTGACTTGCCTAACGATGGCAACAGAGTGGATTTAGTAATGGCACTTATTGCCTCATTAGTATTGTTTTTCAATTAGTGTTCCTTACCAGGAGCTGTTCCAGTTTCAGTGATGACCTGGGTCTCTGTTACAGAGCAGTGGATAATTTATTTGTTATTACCCATGGTTTGCACCATTGGCCATTTATCTATGACTGGATGGCTTTGTACAGAGATCAGTTCATTAATTAATATCTCAGGGTGGTTGGGAGATGCTGCCCTAAGCATGAGGTGCATTGCCAGGATCAGAGCTCCTGTTCAATTTGGGGATAGGTCTGAGGGCTCTGCTGAGGTGATCCCTGGGGTGAGTGTCACACTGCTGTCCTGTGGGAACATCCAGTGACCATGGAGTGAATTGCACTGCCAGCAAACACCCCAAATGCCTCTACACAGTCACTGTGGGAGAGCTGATGGACTGTAAGCTCACCTCCTAGCTCTGCAGCTGCCTGTTCCTGTGGCAGGACTGGCTGAGCAGTGACATTCAGTTTGAAACAGGTCAGGGCTTGAAATCTAATAATTATCTATTCCCTGTGTGGTCAATGTTAAAAAAAAAAGGCTTCTCCAGCAGGTACCACCCATCAGTAGGTGGATGTGGATTGCTGGTTTGAGGTCTCAGTTACTGGCCATGGGCTGCTGGTACTTGAACCCACCTCGTGGAAGGAGCTGGAAGCAGAGCTTGGCAGCCAGGATCAGCAGAAGCAAAACAGGCCTGCTTGGTTCTTTTTCTTAATTGCTTCTGTATTAAGTCTTTATTGAGCAGGCACCTGCTGTTCCCAGTTGCTTAGGCAGCCTCAGTTGTTTCAGGTACACAGTTTGGATGTCTGTTGGAATGGATCTGAGGCAGAATTCCATCCAAGCTGTAAAATAATCATTGCCCTTAAAATGCAGAGATGCGTCATACCTGGCGATTATCCACTTGTTTTGGAAATAATCTCATTATCCTATTTGTTCCCTCAGTTACAACTTCTGAATACATATTCAAGTGGACTTTGCTTGCCAGCTATGCCTCTGATCTGCTTCAGAGAGTGCCATAGTTACAGATATGCAGGGGAGAGACACCCATGAAGTGAAATCCTGCCATACTTGTTTCCCTCTGGGAATGTGACATGGAATGAAAAACTGCATCTTCAGTTTGTTCACGCTCTGGCATAATTACGTTTTATTATTTCTTTCTTAATAGTTCCCAGCACTGAATTTGCCTTTTCTTACTAGCTGCTGTATATCAAGCAAACCCTTCTTGCAGCTGTTACAGTGCCAGGATGCCATTTGTGGGTAGCAGCAGCTCCTCCTTGTGAAAGCAGAGTTAGGATCACGTTTTCCCAGTGCCTCTCTTTGTAAGTCACTGCAATCAGATGTGTTTGGAGCTCTCACCTCCTTGCTGAGTGAAATGAAGTCCTGTAGCTCTTTGTAGCCAATGCTCTGCACTTCCCTGGGTGATGATGGCACATGAACTTCATGCTTCACTGTTCACCTCCTTGGCAGCTTATTGTGAGCACTGCAATGAGCAGGACCCCAGTGCTGTGGGAATGTGGTGCTGACATCTCCCTGCTGGGAGCACAGTCAGTTCCTGCTGTGCAGCTTCCCATTTATGTGGAAAAGCTTCTCCAATATAGGAATTGCCGGGCAGACCTAAGGGTCTGAACTCTCACATCCCAGGTGACAAAAGTTCAGGTGGAAATTTGTGGTGTCACACTCTGCCCCTGCTGATGAATTCCTTAGGGGGATTTCCTTGGGTAAAAAGAAACAAGAAAAATTTTAGCATGATATTTCATCTGCTCTGTTTAGCAAAGAGTTTCTGCAAATCTGCTGCAAACTCTCTGAACTTGGACTGATAAGTTTATAACTTGCCAGGTCCTCTTGCCGGCACAGCTGCTCATCCTGGGAGAATCTCGTGGCATCTGAAGGTCCAAGCTGAGAGAAGGACTCTGAGCAGAGCAGTGCAGCAGCCCCAGTGGCTCTGGCTGAGGTCTCACATCCACACCTGCTGCTGTTTCATCTACAGGGCCCTTCAGTGCCTCACTGTCACACTTGCTTCTCTGATTGTTACTTTAAAGAAGCCACAGTCAGTGATCTGCAAATGTCAGGAATCACCTTTGAGGCGCATTGACCAAAGCCCCTCCTGAGCTAAATCATCTCTGGGCTCTGTAAGAAATCAAAATTGTGGCTTCCTGTTTCCAAATCCTGGGAAAATCCAAGTCCTGGGTGGGATGGGCATGGAGGGTCTGTGCTCAGCTGCTCAGGGCTGGGTGCACAGTGGTCCCTGGGCCACATGTGCTGCAGGAAGGTTTTTAATTACAGGTGTAATGACAGTGTGGGCATGCCCAGGGCTAACCTTCAGGGATGGGAGGTGGTTTGCCTAATAAAGGGGAAACAAAAGATTATCCTTTGCTCTGTATTTATGTAAGTGAGCAGAAAATGGCTTTAAGCTGTAAGAGAGCAGGTTAGATATTAGAAATTCTTTACTCAGGGGGGGCAGGTCCTGGCACAGGTGCCCAGAGCAGCTGTGGCTGCCCCTGGATCCCTGGCAGTGCCCAAGGCCAGGCTGGACAGGGCTTGGAGCAGCCTGGGACAGTGGAAGGTGTCTCTGCCATGGCTGGGGTGGCACTGGATGGGCTTTCAGGTCCCTTCCAACCCAAACCAGCCTGTGATTCCATGAAAACACCACTCTCCCGTGGGCTTTGGGGAAGAAAGGAGCAGAAAGCTGAATCAAGCTGGGCAAACTACAAAGCATTGTCCTGCCAGAGCAGCAGGGCCTGCCCCTGGCTGGTTGAGGGCATTTTTCCATGTGTTGCAGAGGTTAGAGCTGTGTGCTGATAGAAGTGCTCTGGGGAGAGTGGGATTGCCCAGCCTGGCTGGGAGCTGTGTGCTGGGGAGGGCAGGGTGTCATTGTAGCACCAAATGGTGCCTGTGCTCCTTTCAGCCATTCCCAGGGCAGGACAAACCACACTGCAGCTGATTCAGCTGCTTTGAAGCCAGTTGTTGGTTGTATATAAAGTTGTTGGTTGTATATAAAGTATTTCAAGAGCTCTATTGATTTTTAAAAGCATCCTGAAATCACAGTACATTTGAAGTTAGTTCCTAGGGGAGCTAATTTAACTTTCTGCTGGTTTGCATCCTCAGAGTGACTTAGCTCAAGATTGCTTTAGTCTGATGAATTCTTCTTCTGTTGAATACAAACAAATGCTTTGGCCATTATTATATTATTCTCTTTGTTTGTGGGCTACATATGCACAGGAAAAAGTCCAACATGTCTGGCTGCTTTTAATTGAACCATGTGACTTATTTGATTTTTCATCAGTCAAATTAAGGCTAATAAACTGAATTTAAAGCAAAAGAAGAATATTGATACAGAAGAAACAATTATTCTCTTGGCTGCATAAATTTCAAACAACAGCCTTGGCTCTTAATATTAATCTCTGAGAATTTTCAGAGTCATAAAGAGCTAATAAAAAAAGCCCTGGGTCATGTTGAATATGTCAACCCATGAGCAGAATGGAGGGAGCACTTCAGCACTTGGGAGAGCTTATCTCTGACCAAAAACTGAGACGGTGCAAAACTTGTGTGTGCCCCACTATGCACAATTTCAGCATTTTTTAGCTTTGCAGTGTGTTGCCTTTGTTATGTCTGAAATTTGTAACTTTTCATGTGGTTTTCACATCTTGTCTCTATTTCAGCTGTCCAGTGTCTTCTGGCTGCATCATGCTGGACACCTTCAAATCCCCATCTTCCCCCCTAGCCAGGGCACAGTCTGGGCTACTTTGTGTGTCTCCAAAAACAGATGCTTGAAGAAGAAAGGCAGAGACAGGACAGGACTGCTTAGCTCAGGAGAACAGCAGTGCACCTACACAATCTCTGCCTTTTTCTGAGGAGAAACGTCATGACCTGAAATCCTCTGGGTTCAGGAATCCTAATCTGTACTTCTGGCTGTCCAGACGTGCTCTGGAGAGCCTTTACACCATGTCAGAGGTATCTGCATCCTTTTCTCTCCACGCTCCTGTCCTTGAGTGCTGCTCTGGAGTGGGCAGCGCTGCTGCAGCGGGGTGAGGCTGCAGCTGTCAAGGCAGCTTTAATCTCTCTCCTGTGTGCACGATGTACTGGCAATCCTTGAGCAATGTTGCATTTTAATTCCCCTTAATGGATATTTGCAAAATGGAAGAAAATATTGACAGCTTGATATTTCAAAACAGATTGAAATCTTAGGTACTTCTAGCGTCAACATAATTGCTTTCTCGGGAATGGGGGAATTAATTTAAATATATTTAAATTTTCTACCAGCAATTCTAGTCTGTTATTCTCTAGTTGTTGCTGTGCTGTCAGTCAGGTTCTCCTGATTTGTAGGTTCCAACATGGTATGATTTTCTTTTGCTGTCACTTTTTTTTGTAGCCTACTTCAATATGTATGAAGTTGCAGATGTGTTCTCTCTGGTTTTATTCTCAAGTCATAGAAACCTGTCACTTTTTCTGCCTTTCACTCTGACTCAGAGCTGTCAGAAAGGCTTGTTCCCACTTGGTGGAGAATTCCTGGAAGTTGAAGAGATAAAAACACTCAACTTTCAGTAATCTGCCCGATTACTGTAAAACACTGAGTGGGGCTCTTTGGGGACATTTATGCTGAGGATGGATGTGTCTGGCCAGGCAGCAGTGCTGGCCATTGCTTCAGCATGTCAGGGGTTAGTTTCTTGTCCATATTTTAGTAAGAAAATATACTTTAAGTTCCTCTAAACCATAGAACAAACCTGGCAGCACAAAATGAAGTGGTGGTTGTAAGGAAAACAGTGAAATGAGAGGACAAAAACCAGTGGTGAAGGATTCCAGGGGTGCAGACACAGACTGAAGCTCTGCCTCTGCTGAACTTGGCAGGGACTTCCCTGCAAAATACCAAATGCTGCAGTTTTGAGCTGAGATGTTTGTGCAGGGAAGTGCTCAGACATGTGGCTGCATCCAGTCTTGCACAAGGAAGGAAACAGCACTCAGCTGTTCTTTAAATTATGCACAAACCAAACAGGGATGTTCTGTAAAACTGGGACATGTGAAAGATCCATACAGAGTCTGCTTAGGCAATAAATTACACAATTTATTAGAGTCTGCTGAGGCCTCAGAGAGTTCATTGCAGATCATTTCCTTCACCAAGGAATGGTAGAGGAGATGCTGTGGGCTCAGTTTGCCTGCAGTGTTGTCTGAGCCTTGGTGGTGGAGGGCTGGAAAGGCTTTCCCTGAGGAAATAGCTCTGCTCACAGCTCCTGAGGGATGGCAGTACCAAAAGAGCTGAGGAAAACATATCAGTGGCCATACAAGTGCTTAGCCTGAAATATCTGCCAAACACAGATTGCCTGGTGCTCTTTGGGCCATTCCTTGGATGGGTGGATGAATGGATGGATAGATATAGATAGATAGATAGATAGATAGATAGATAGATAGATAGATAGATAGATAGATAGATAGATAGATATAGATAGATAGATGATAGAGATATAGAGATATAGATATAGGTATATATTAGATAGATATATAAATAGAGATAAAGATAGAGATAAAGATAGATAGATAGATAGATAGATAGATAGATAGATAGATAGATAGATAGATAGATAGACAGATAGATAGAGATAGATAGATAGATGATAGAGATATAGAGATATAGATATAGGTATATATTAGATAGATATATAAATAGAGATAAAGATAGAGATAAAGATAGATAGATAGATAGATAGATAGATAGATAGATAGATAGATAGATAGATAGACAGATAGATAGAGATAGATGATAGAGATATAGAGATATAGATATAGATTAGATAGATATATAAATAGAGATAAAGATAGATAGATAGATAGATAGATAGATAGATAGATAGATAGATAGATAGATAGATAGATAGATAGATAGATAGATAGATAGATATAGATGATAGATAGATTTCTCCATGAGTTAACAGAGCTGCCTGGCCTCTGGTAAATATAGGGAAACCTGTGGGTTCCAGTAGCAACATAATGTTACACAAAAATGCCATTAGAAAGACCAGGACTTTCCTACTCAATCACTCCAGAAGGATTTGTTTTGCAAGGGCCTGTCAGACCAGTAACTTGTGTGAGGAAAAGCAAGTAGTTACTTGGGTTCTTTTCAGACTCATAATTATGTCCTAATTGTAAGTGCTGAATGCTTTTTTGAATTGTCCATAAATTGCATTACTCTAGCATTGAGATTAATTTTGATGTTAGTGAATAGATCTGCTTAGTAGAGGTCATTGAGTTACACCAGGAGAAATCTCATTTTAAGGGAAGGCAAGGAGACCTTGGGACTGGAACAAAAGGTCCCCTTATGGTAATGCCATAAAGTCACTTATCAAAACTCACTGGGGGTGTTCCCACAAAGGTACACATTTCCTGATGCTGAAGGACACAAAACCAGGCAAGGCAGAGGATTCCTGCTGTGTGCCCTCCCTGCACCAGCTTCCTGCAGGATCAGGCAGACACCAGCTTGTGGCTCTTGGAAGTATTAGTGCTGATATCAGCATAGTAAAGAAGACCCCTCAACTGCTTCAAAAATTTCATTTTCGGGCTCCCGAGGGGTTCCTCCATTTTGGGTGGCCATGGCCACTGTTGCTTTTGTGAACAGGGAGGTAACAGCTGCCCCAGTGACAGCCCATGGGGTGGTTGCTGCTCCAAGGCCTCTGTGCAAATCCATCCTCTGCCATCCCAAAATTACCCACGAGGGTAAGAGCACAGTTTTCTCTCTGTGGTAGGTCAAGATATTTTATGACTGAAAGGCAGCCTATATAAAGATTTGTTCTGCAGGCATCTTTTCACAAAAAATAAAGAAAAAAGGTTAATCCTTCAATTCCCTCCTGTATAAGACTTTTTACATGTCTCTGCCTTGGTAACCATTCACAGGAACTTAAAAACTGTCTAGTTGGATAATTAGAAATCAAGCTCAGAAATGTTCTTTTTTTGTTGAAGATTTGATTTTCATGAAGCCACTTTGATATTTATTTTTAATGAATTGATTATTTTGAATTCCTTTTACCAACTCTCTGCTCATGTTGCTCTCTTGAGATGAAAAGGTGGTGTAAAGTGACTTGCTGCAAAATCCTGGCCCCAGTAAACTTAATGTTTTTGATTGGAATAAAGGTGAGCAACAGAGCCTAAAGGCTTTTTGATTTGCATTCAGAAGTTCTTGATGGATTGGTTTCTAGGGGATTACCCAGCATGAGATGGCATCTGTGCTCCAATTTTGTTCATGAAATAGTCTAACTTTTAATCTAAATTCCTGAATTAAAAATATTTATAAAACACATTGCATTTCTGTTATTGATAAATGCAAGACTTTATTTTGGACCCTTAGCTATGATCTTGCACAAACAGAGGCAGAGGAGAGTCAGCAGACAGACATTTGATCAAAGGCACTGCAGTGAGGACTGGATGATTTCACCTGCTGTTGAGCAGTGCCCAAGTGTGCACCTGAAGTGACACCTTCAATAAACACAGGGAGTAACCAAGGGCCATGAAGTTCTTTGAGATTCAGAAATGTGTTGGTCTGCTTTAGAGATTTTATCCTGAGCGCTCATTAGGAATTTCCCCGGACTGTCTTTGGGGCAAGCCTTGTTCCAGTTCAGTGCTCCTTGTTTTGTAGAGCTGACTACAAATTCTTCCTTTTTATTTTGGGCATTTATTTAGTATTAACAAACTTCCTGGTCCCATGCCTCTCACTAAAGGTGTTCTTTAAAAGAGTGACACAAATTACTGTTGGTTTCCCATTGGCCATGAATTTGGACTTTTCATCAGGAACTGCCTCAAAAGCAGCGCTTGCTTTAATCAGCTCTTGTCTGCTTGTTTGGAAAGCCTTGCAAGGTTGACTGGCTTTCTCAACTCGATCTGTGCTCACAGTAATGAGGTATCAGGCTAATGAGACCACTGCCATTACAATTACCAGCTTATTAAATCCTAATTAGGGACCCAATGCTGCCGGGTGCTGAGTGCTGGCTGTAGGCAGCTGGATGCTTTCCTGTGCCCGTTTTTGATCTCCAGTTGAAAGCAGCACTTGAAGAGCATTGAGGCTCCCCGTGCACGTATCGGGTCTGTTTCAGTGCTAATGGGGTAATTGACTCTAATGATGTTGGCTGGTGTGTAATGGTCAGAGCTGCCTCTCCCTCCCTGAGCAGCCCAGCATCCATGTCATTGTTAAATGGGCTGTGATTCACATGGCAGAAGGCTGCAGGATGCTGAAGGACAGCATTTCCTCTGTAATGTTCTGTGGCAGGTTGTTTTCTGCACATTCATGCACTGGTGAAAGGAGTTTGCAACTTTATTGTTCATCAGTGCCAATTAAATGCAAACTCAATGTTAGCCAGACATGCTTCCTCCTGAATAAACAACTCAATTCTGTCCTCCCGAGGCTGGAGAATTTTAAATGTGCACTGTCTCTTTTGGAATCTAATTTCCACCTGACCTTCCCCTGCCTGCTCTGTGTTCTGAGGCAGTTATTGAGCTGGGCAGGTAGTGTCGGTACCACTGCAGGGCACTTTCCAGAAGCGCATTACAGAGCATCTCTCCTGCCTGCCAAGGGCTGCTTGTTTTGCTGCTGTTTCTGCCAGGGCAAGATTATATGAGCTCCTGTTAATTTTTCATCTCGTGGGGATGAAGTTTTAGGCTCACCTTTGCCAGCCTGTGGAGTTCTGCTGTTCCTGGCAAGTGAGGCTGTGCAGGATGTGAAGCCTTCCAGCTCAGTCTGAAAGCAGTGGCTGCTGCCAGGTTTGGAGAGCCTGGACTGTGCTCCCTTCTCACCCATCAGCCCCAAATTCTGAGCTTAGGGAGCACCTTAAAACTGAAACATGAAGGTACAAATGCATCTTGCAACATATTCTCTGACTAGCAGCCAGGTGGATCCCTCCAGGACTCCAGGCATGTTCTCTGTGGAAACTGCCCAGATGGCACAGAACCCACATCCTGCTTTTTACTGCTTCTTTTAGTGGGTATTGGTCAATCTGTTGTCCCTGGGAGGAAAATGCTCACGTTTATCTCAATCCCATTTCTCGTTAGCAGCCCTGCTAATGAAATCCCAGTAATGATGTGGACTGCTAAACGCTGTGCCTCATCCAGCCTGGCCTGGAATGTTTCAGGGATGGAGCATCTAGCACCTCTCTGGTTCCCTGCTGGGCACTTGTGTAAAGGCAGCAGAGGAAAAACTGGGCTTTAAGTGCTCCAGCTTAGTCCTAAAGATCCTGTATGCTTGGCCTAGAGCTTGCCTTGCTTCTCTTCTGGGGCATCTCTTCTTTTTGCTCTTTAGATGGACTTGGGCTTGTGAAAGAGACTGATCCAGAAAGAATAAATTTTGAGTCTGGGGTGCCAGCCCCACATGTCAGCCTGTTCTCGCCTTGTTCCATGAGGAAAATCACTGCCCAAAGAAGGAGCCTTAGAGTCATGAGACAGCAGTTGATTAAGAGAGTATTTGCTGGTTTTTCAAGCAGGAAGATGATCTGCAGATGCTGTGGGTTTTGTCTGCTTTGCTCCTAAACACCCTTCTCAGAACACCCCGGGTATGAAATGGGCTGAGCACTAAATGAAAGAGCTGATTCTGGCAGGGCTGGGCCATGAAATTGTTACCCAGCTCTGCTTGAGGATGTCACAGTGCCAGCTCTGCAGCTGAAGGCACAGATGTGCTTGATCACCTGGGCAATGCTGCCTCTGCTCTCCACCAGGAGCTCAGGCCCTCAATTACGTCAAATTTGTCCATTCCTCACATAACTCCTTTGCCACTACCCCTGGACACAGACCTTCCTTTCCCTGCTGTCTGTCTCATCAGCTCCTCACAATCCTATCTATCTACCACCAGCCATTTCTGGTGTCACATCCAGAAGCTTTTTTACACCTTCTCCACTTTCCTTAATCCCAGGCAAGGCCCTCATAGCAGTCACCAGGAAACACAAAGATATAGGTGTGATGAAGTCTTTTGCTGCCACAAGTGAACAAAACAAGTTCGTTTTTGCTGTAGAGAGAAGCAGCACCCTGTGGTGGTGTTCACAGGGGTCCCAGGACAAGAGAAGAGATGAGAATCTTCACTCCATGTTTCAGAAGGCTGATTTATTATTTTATGATATATATTATATTAAAGGAAAATGCTATACTAAGACTATACTAAAAGAATAGAGAAAGGATTTCATCAAAGGCTGACAATGAAAGGAATGGAATGATAATACAATCTTGTGACTGACCAAAGAGTCTGAGACAGCTGGACTGTGATTGGCCATTAATTAGAAACAACCACATGAGCCCAATCCCAGATGCACCTGTTGCATTCCACAGCAGCAGATAACCATTGGTTACATTTTGTTCCTGAGGCCTCTCAGCTTCTCAGGAGAAAAATCCTGGCAAAGGGATTTTTCAGAAAATATCATGGCTACAGCACCCCATGCCAGAGCTTTTCATGGCATCTCTTTGTGGGTCACTGTGGGAATTTGAATGTCTGCAGGAGAAGCAAAAGTAAAACTCCAAACAAAAAGTCCACAAGAAAGAAGATTATCATGTTCGTATCTGGGGTGCTGTTGTTCACCCAGGAGTTTTAAAGAAATGGCTGGAGCCTTCCAGTACCTGAGTTTAGTGATAAGACCCCGAAGAAATGATCAGCTGGATTTTGAAGCCTACAGCCTCATGGAGACATGCACTTATTTGTGTTGCTCTGAATCCCAGAGAAAAGCTGAGGAGTCAGAGTTAGGCCCTGCACAAAGCTCAGGAAGATGTGGGTCTGTGATATCAATCTCTTAATTACAACGGTGGAATTTCCTGAAACCTTTATTCTCTACATAACTTCATTGAAAGATCCTGGTTGCCATTAACCTTTAAATGCTTAGGCAATTGCAAGGGCTGCTGAATCCCTTAATGCATGAAGAGATTAGGGATGCCTTTTGATGGCAGGAATTCAGTTTCTGGGCTGTCTGGGAATGGCTCATTTCCATTGTCTCTCCTCTATTTAGATGCTGTGCTGTACCAGCTCTCTTGTTTGTGCTCATTTCCCCCAGGTCTGCACTGTCACACCTTCATCCCTGCCCTCGGGGTTCTTGCTGCAGCCCAGCTAAAACCATCTAAAGCCGTGCCTCAGTGCCTGCTGCTCAGGACAGGCTTCAGGGAAACCTGTGGGCTTTGTTTTTTACTGTTGGCAAGTGTTTCTCTGCAAGGACAGACTCCAGAATCCCAGAAAGGCCCTGAAGCACGGATTGCTGAGGGTGCTGCATCCCTGCCCCGGGAACAGCAGATGCTGCAGACCTCACCTTCACTCTGCCTAAAAGTTCTTAAAATACTCCATTTTTTGCTTGAGGGAAGGCTATTTACAGCTTGGCATCTTACACTGGCTTGTTCAGGATTACATTCACGAAAATAAATATTCCTGAACTTCTCCAATTTTCCAGCAATTTGGCTGCAGCAGTTATTTGTGGAACACTGTTTCTGCCTGGCCAGGGTATTCTGCTCAAGCCATTAATTGAAAGCAGGAGTCCTTGGAGATACCTGTTGCTGTGTGAATGGCATGTGAATGGCTTTTACACCTCTTTGTGCATCTATTCAAGTGGAAAACAATAATTTTCACTGGCTTGCACATAAGATATGAAGTTTAATTTATCACTGGAGTCACTCTGAGGTGATTGATTCTGGGACCAGGAAAAAAATGTGATTTTGCTGCATGTTTAGGAAATTGGTAGCTCTGATTTACAGATCCTTAACAGGCTCTCCGAATAAAAGAAAATTTTTCATGTTGGTGGTGGAGATGCCTCTGGGATAACAGAGCAGAAAGAGAAAAAGGTAATGAGAACTTGTAGTGATTGATAACTGCAGGAATTTTTGATCAGATTAAGGCAATTACTGGTGGGATGATGGTCATTAGTACTTTGTTTTTAATACTGAGATGAATTGCTAGAAAGCCGAGAAGTGTGCTGAGATGAACAGGAACCATTCAGCACTTATTTTTTTTTGCTGGTGTCTTTCTTTTTTTGTCTTGCTAATCATGATGCAAAGTAGATGGCAAAACAGGCTGGCAGAGGTGGGTGAGTGAGCAGGGAGCAGTGTGTGGGAGCAGGGAGGGATGTGCAGAATCCTGCTGGGAGCACCTCTGGGCAGGGTCAGCCTCCAGGTGCTTAAAATGAAGGAGAAAATGTCAAGTGTGGGCAGAAAAGAACACAAGGAAACAGCCTGGAAGAGTCAAGCAGACATGCCTGTTTATCTAATGGAAATACTGACTTCATTAGAGCAAGCTAAACCCTTGGAGATGATTATTGGTGATAAAAGGGCTTTTTTTTAATACAGCAACAGAAGTGAGAGAGAGGGGAGCTGATTAGAAGTGAAGCTGGACAAATTAGGAACAATTTCTTTTCACAATATGAACTGCAGGAAGAAGCTCCTGGGAGGCTCACAGGTGACATAGCCAGATGTCTCCATGTCTAGATTGGCTCATTGTTAAGAATTCCATCTTTTGCCAAGTTGTACCTCAGTCAGCTGCAGACTTTGCAGGCTGGAGCTGTACATGGGGATGTTTCAGGAACCTCTGTGTGTTCATCCCCTGCTCCACCACGGGTTCTGTGTAACCCTGCTTTATGGGCTGGCCTGGGGAGCAGATTTGCTGTGGCTTTAACACATCCCCCAGCCCAGTGGGCCACAGCCAGGCAAGGCAGAGATCACCTACAGCTGGGCTTGGTCCTGCCCACAGATCCTAATGAAGAAAAACATTTGCAAGAGGAGCTAGAGATGCTTTAGTTAAAAATGCCTGTGAGAGCCCTTCAGTGAGCCTTAGAGCTGGCAAGCTGCAGGTTTCTGCATAGGTTCACATGAGCAGTGACACTCCCACAGCCATCTGTGTGAACCCTAATTAATGAGCTGTGTCACAGGGTGAGGCCTCTGAGGCTGCTGTGGAATCAGATGTTGATCCTTTATGGAGAACTTCCTGTTACTGATGCTGGTGCTGATAATTCTGTCCCTGAGGGGCAGGAGATGAGCTCAGCCCGTTGCAGCTGGCTGGGAATGCTGTGCTGAGGAGGAGGATGGATGCTCTGACATTTACAGTGGCACTGCCCAGTGGATGTGCACAGACCCAGCATGGTGGCACTGAGGAAGTCAAGCTCTGGTACCACTGCCTTCAAAACAAACATCTTGGGGAATGAAATCAGTCATGGCATGAGCCCTGTGAGGCAGAGGAGCCAGCTCAGCTGTCCCTGTGCTGGGAATGGGAAGTGAAGAGCCCTGGAGCCTGGGCAGGGTCTGTCTCCTGCCCTGAGGGGTTTCTCTGGGCTGTGGGACTTGGAGACAGATTTGCCATCGTTCATTTCTTTCAGTAGGAAGCCCTCTGCACTCTGTGAAGTCTGCACAGCTTTCCTGAGCTGGAGACCTGGGGCTGCTGCCCCTTTCCTGGGGGCAGCCCGGGTGGGGTGCTCAGCATCCGGGGAATGCTGGAGCCAGGGTGGTGCTCGTGCAGATCCAGGGGGTGCAGCAGGGGAAGGAGGCAATGTCAGCAGCAATCCTGTGACCACTGCCTGCCCTGGCTCTGCTGGGAGGAGTGGATTTATTCACCTTCATTTTAGAGAGGTTTCCTCAAGAGAGGGGGAAACACTCAGAGCAACCAAAGAGCAAACAGTGAACTCTGGGTGTGCAGGGGAATGAAATACATCAGGTTTGATTTGTGCTTTCCTTCCCGGCATCTGCTGTAAACTGCAGGGGGAAAACAAATGGGCAATGACTGCATCTGTCTCTCCCTCCCATCCAGGTCTGCACTGCTCCAGTGAGCTCTTGAGCAGCTGCAAAAAGTGCATTCAAGATGTGCTGTTTGCTGAGCTGGGGAATGCAACCAGGCTCAAAGCAAAGCCCCAGGTTAGCCCCCAGGTGTCATGGGCTTGTTCTTTGTATTTGAAAAGATCATCTTCTCACCCTCAATATGAGAACATCAGCTTGTGCCAAAGAGATGCAATGTCTCAGAAACCAAAGTCTGGCCTATTATTGATGTTGTCTTCTTCTCCCTAGGAAAGCAAGCCAAGAAAAACTGGAGTGCGGCATTCACATTTTCTGAAAAAATCCCTTTGCCCAGGATTTTTCTCCTGGGAAGTTGAGAAGCCTCAGAGAAAAGGAAAACAATTCTTATCTCATTTGCTTCTCCTGTGTTGTGCTCACATGTGGAATGTGTTTGGAGATTGTTTACCCACAGGTGATTGTTCCATTGCATTCTGCTGGGAGTTGTTTGGACTCTTTGGCCAATCGGGGCCAAGCTGTGTTGGGACTCTGGAAAGAGTCACAAGTTTTCATTATTATCTTTTTAGCATTCTCTAAGTATCCTTTCTGTATTCTTTAGTATAGTATTCTTTAATATAGTACTATAAAGTAATAAATTAGCCTTCTGAGAACTTGAAGTCAGATTCATTGTTCCTTCCTTCATTTGGAGACAGCACAAATAGAATACTGGAGGAGCCCCTGAGTGGGGGGTCCAAATCCAAGCCGTGGGTTTGACTGCTGCCCTTCATGAGTCAGGGGAAACATTTTCAAGCAGGAAAACTTGAGATGGTGAGCTGCTCCCTGATTCTGAGGTGATGGTCCAGGTTCACAAAATGTTGGGAATATATCTTGCATTAAAATGTATGTCTGGATTTGTAGGCATTAAAAAAAACCCCTGGTCTTATTAAAAACAAACAAGAAAAGGCCACGGCCTCTGGCAGTTAGAAAGATCTCAGTCTGAAAGCAAAACAAATTGGTATTTCTGTAAATCCCACCAGGAGAAGTTGTACAGATTTATTCTTTTGCTTTGCAGCTTATTTCAGTCTCATCCCTTCTGCGTTTCTTGTGGACTGTTCCAGTTGCTTGGCTGTCCTGGCTGCTCTCTTGTCTTACCTGTACGCACACCTGGGGAATCTTGCATGCAAAGAGCTTTTTTCCCTAATTTGACCCCACAGCCACGTAGGTCTATGGAAATGAGGTGGTGCAACTGTGCATAAATCATCACCCAGGTTTGCCTGTGATGTGCCAGTGGCTGATCTGACACTGTACCAGCACAGAGCATCTGATGGTGGCACCAAACTGTTCTGGGAGGAGCAGTTCCTCCCTGGGGCCATGGGGATGGGTGGGAGGAATGGGGCTCCCCATCCCTGCAGGGGCTCTGGCACAACTCCTCCCTTCTGGAGTGCTCCAAGGAGCTGTGCCTGCACTGTGAGACCCATCCTCTCCTCCTGCACAGGAATAACCCAGAAACCTGGGGGAGCTTCTGCTGCCTCTTGACTCTTCATCTGTCCAAAAGAGACACCTCCAGCTCCTTCTTCTCCTCTGGAACTGTTGAAGTGGCACCATGGCATCACATTTCCAGTCTTGGCTAACACCACCCACCTGCTGCTTGGGGTCTGGCTGGGGATTTTGTTCCTTGGCTTTGTGGTGATGTGAGCAAGCCCTTCTCTCTCAGCAGTGAGTGCTGAGGGCAGGCTCTGGACCATGCTGCAGAGTGGAGTTAGCTCCTAAAAAAGGGGGTGAACAACAGAGAAGAGGGAGGGATTTGTGCTGCTGGCTTGTGCCTATGGGCTTGTCCTTGTGGAAGCAGAAAGCAGCTCACCTTTTTGGTGACAACAGTCACAGTCACCTCCATGGTGACAGCAGCTCTTGTATTTACAGGGCTCCCAGACAAAGGAAGGAAATGATGAATCTGACTCCATGTTCTTGGAAGGCTAATTTATTATTTTATGATATTAGAATATATTAAAGAATACTAAACTAAACCATACTAAATAATACAGAAAGGATACTTACGGATGGCTAAAAAGATAATAATGAAAACTCATGACTCCTTCCAGAGTCCTGACACAGCTGGCTGTGATTGGTCATTAAGTTAAAACAATTCACATGAAATCAATCAAACAACCACCTGTTGGATAAACAATCTCCAAACACATTCTCTAGCAGAAAAACACAGGAGAAGCAAATGAGATAATATTGCTTTCCTTTTTCTCGAGGCTTCTCAGCTTCCCAGGAGAGAAATCCTGGGCAAGGGGATTTTTCCAGAAAATATGACAGTGAGAACAGCTTACCTTGTTGGTGACAACAGTCACAGTCACCTCTGTGGTGACAGCAGCTGCTCCTGTGCAGGGTGGGGCTGGTGCACAGTCCCTGCTGGATCCAGCATCCCTCCATCCAAGGGAGAAGGCCAGTGAATGCCTGCAGGGACATGAATGGCCCCCAGTTTTGGCATGCAGGCTCCTGCTGGAGAGGCAGATAAGGTGATTTGGAAATCACCAGGCAATGCTGGTCAGCCACATTTGCTTTCCAGACACTGCTTTGCTCCTAATCCTGAGTGGTTTTTGGATGGCACTGGTGATGGGGAGTCTTGCCTTAACTGGAATTTACATGGAATCTTGCTTCTTGGAACAGGCTGAAAATCCCCACCCCCCAAAATACAGAATTTCACTGCAAGATTTGCTTTGATTTTTACTTTAAATCATCATGACTTGTAAATGGCCTTCCCTGACTTTGGGTTGTCACAAGGAGAAAATACATTTTCACCAGGCATGTAGATATGGAGTCAATTTCCACAACAGCAGGAAATCAGCCAGGGCTTGTTTAGCTGCTGGAAACTTGCTTCATCTGGAAACAGGAGGGTGAGCATCAGCCCGAAGTCAGGCACAAACCAGTTCTTGGAATGCTGTACAGCTGCATTTGCTCTGAGATCTGCACTCTGTCTTGCTCTTGGCTGATGAGATGATTTGGGATGATGAATTTTCCTGTGGGACAGCAGCTCTGCTCCTGTCCAGTCTGAGCTAAGAAGGTAATACATTTAGGTACTAATGCATTTAGGTTGAAAATGTGATCCCAGAGGATTTTTGCTAAGTGCAGTCCCATTCTGTGATTTCTACTATCTCCTCCCATAAAAGTGTATATGTCAGTGCAGTGAATGTCTCCCATATATATATATATATTTGTTAAGTCATTCTAAATATATTCATTTATTTTCCTGAATGCTTGTCATTGCCCAAAGTCTGCTCAGCCAGGAGTGCACCCCTGTTAGGTTACCTCTGTAACAACCCCACTGAGCAGCAGATGAACATTTTAATAATCTGTTTAATGGTTGCAGGAGACTCCACTGGCTTGCCAGGTTTTAACTTGATCTGGTGAAAGGTTCAGCAGAGGGAATTGACCCCAAAAAATCAATGTGCACTGAATTTGGAGAAAGGTTACTAAATTGCTTCAGTTAAGGGGAAAAAGTAATCACTTCATTATTTGGAAGCAGTGACTGCTTTTTTATTTGAAATGTTGACTTTTATTGAACAGTTTCCCTTATTTAAACTTTGATCCAACAGCAAATGTTAGTAAATGGGTTTTAACAACCTTTCAAGTCAAACAATTTTGCAGGCAGACTCCAAGCAGAATGCTCTTCTTTGCTTGTCTCAGTGATGACTGGAAAACAAAACTGTCTTGTTTTATTTGTTTGGACATGAACTGTTTTCAAAGTTCACCCCCAAATCCTGAAAAAAATCATTATTTATGAAGTTTTGGTCACTAGTTGAAAAACAACATCATGTACTTTGGCTAAAGCAAATTTATTGCAAGTGCAATTTAAGAACAGAAGTATTCATTTTATAATTAACCCTAGGTAGTTTTTACATTTCAAACTAATATATAGGGATACTTTGGTCATGACAAAATAGTTTCCTTTAAGGTTACCTTAGAGCCTTGAAACTGAACCTATGTATTTTTATTTTTTTTTCCTAGATTTTAATATAGTTGATGAATTTGCCAACATCTTTCAATGACCTTTAGAACTTGGATCTTTCCAGAACTGACTTAATTAAAGATGAGATGGAACCAAAGTGAATGCTTTATTGTTCCCTATTAAAATTCTCCTGAATTATTCAGCTGTCAGAGATGGAATGGAATTTATCATTAAGTTATTCACTTAGACAATTAAAGGAACCTGCAGCTTCAGTAGAAATGAAAGTAGAAAAAAGCAGCAGGGTGCTGCATGTGACAAGTTCACTTCCTGGCAGAATTCTTGGGATTATTTAATTGTCCACCCATAGATTGAGAAGGGTCATTGAGTTTCTGCTTTTGATTTTTAAATCTATAATAGAGTATGCAAATTGAAGAGCCCCCAACAAAGCCCAGCTCAGCTCTCCATGTGCTGAGCCTGAAGGTTATTAAAAATACAGGTTACAAGATCCAGTCCTTGGTGCTTCTGTTATTCCAAGTGCACCCTGAAACAGCTCCCTGCCCTCATCATCACACTGAAAATCAATTACAGGGAAATAAAAGAACATCTGTAAGGAAGAACACTGTGTGATATGTGTGGGTGCCTGCCTTGCTGGGCACCGAGGACATCCTGGACCAGGCTGTTTAATTCCTGTTGCTGTGGCTCACAGTAACTGGGCTGGAAGAAGGTTTCTCCAGGCTGGGTTCAGTCTGCTCTGGCCATTGGGGGAGCCAAATTGGTTCCATGAAGCCATTTGCTATTCGTAATTATTGTCACAACACCTGCTGGGTTAATTAAAAAATAAATATCCTGAAATGTGAGGAAAGTCTGACTATAGAAAATTCTGACTAATGGGGGAAGGAGAAGCTTGCAGTGCCCAGCCTGGACCTAGGGATGTTTTTTTGTCCATTAGTGATTTAGAAAATTCTGTAAGAAAGACAATGGAGATGGTGGAAAATTGGGTGTTGAAGGGGATGTGATGGTGAAAGCTTTGGGTAAAACCCCAAACCTACAGCCCTCAGCATTCCCTGCAGTCACTCCTAAACTTCCAGTGTTTTGGCTTTCACAGTTGGCTGCAAATTAGATACCATGTCATAAATCCTGATCAGTTTATCATAGAGCATTTCCAAACTATGTGATCTTCATTTTAATGAACAGCTCTTATGAAAACAGAAACTTATAAATTCAGTGCTCTCTTTGGGTTCCAGTGAGTGAATGCAGCACTAATTTCAAACTTCAGTGGCTTTTCTATTGCACCTGCAACTCTTAGATTTTTATTTTTCTGTCTGGCTGTGTTATTGTTCTGCCAGTGAGTGTTGGCAGTGACAAGAGTGAATAAAAAGGATATATAATGCAAAAAAAGGGTTATGCCACTGGCTGTCACAACTGCCTGGAAGGAGTCTGCAGTGAGGTGCAGGTCAGCCTCAATTGACAGGACAAGAAATGGCCTCAAGTTGTGACCAGGGAGGTTTAGATTGGGTAGCAGGAAAAATTTCTTCACTGAAAGGGTTGTCAAGCACTGGAACAGGGCATTAAAGCAGTCACCATCCCTGGGGGGATTTCAAAGATGTCTGGATTTGGCTGGGACCACTCTGAAAGGTTTCATAACCTTGCTGAAACATTTCCCAGCTCTTCCTCTGAGGCAGTTTTTTCCAAGCCTAAAACCAAGTCTCTGGATTTCTCCAAGGACTTCTACTATCTCCTCCCATAAAAATGTCTTAGTTCTTAATGCTATCAAGGTGAAAATAGCATTCTCTTGGATGGTGTTTGCAGTCACAGACTTCATTTCTAGGTGTCTCCCCAACTGCTTGGTCAAACAAGATTGATGTAGCATCAGAAAGCAAATTGTGCTTTTACCTCCTGTGCTCTCAGAAGAGAGAGAAAACTCCTATTCAAGGTGCAGAAGTGAATTCATTTCTTGCAGTCCAATGCCAGATTTTGTTAATATTCTCTTTACAGGGAGTGGGCAAGCCCTGTGGGACAGCAGTGCATTCCTGAACAGCAGCAAAGCTTTGTGGGACTTGTGTTCTTCCCTGAGGATCTGAGCAGCAGAAAATGCAAAGATTGAACCCTCCCCATTCCAGAGGTGGCTTCCACACTCCTGCTCCTGCCCTGGGAGCCAGGCTGGGCTGTGGCTCCCTTGGCCCTTGGACAGCAGGGCTGCTGCAGGCTGGTGAGGGCATCACACACCCCCTGAAGGGGTCACTGAGCCCTCTGGCAGCCACCTGAGACTCGCTCCATGGACAAGGATTTGCATTTCTCAGAGTGATGGACTGGTTTGCAAGAGAATTTAATCTCCTAAGCACACTTGGGTTTGCTTTTCAATTAAACATTATTTTTATTACAGGAAACTGAGGGTTTTCTGGAAAAGCATGTGATGGAGAAACTGATCTGCCCACTTTAAACCCCCCAGGGAATTTGATCCAAGGCAGGCAGGAGATTTGCTTGCCTACAGGTGACAGCCTCCCTCAAAAATCCCATATAATTTAGCCTATATCTAAACTCATTTCATACCTACACATAGTGCTATATGATTTTTGAGGCTATCTTAATTAATTTTCCATTGTTTTTATTATTATTTTCTCATTAAATGTTTTATTTAAGGGTTTTACTGTGCACTAAGGAAACCAAGAGATTTGTGGGAAGAGGTTTGCTGTGGAGTAACATCTGAAATCAGAGTGGAATAAAGTTTAAATAAATAACAACAAAGGAAATGAATTAATAAAGAGCATGAGTGTTTATGGAGAGCTCAAGGGACAAGGAAATGATGCTGATGGATCTTTTCTTCCAGCTTGCTCTAGGAAATGCATATCTGTATCTGGAGTGCAAGTCATGGGCTGTGCTGGCTAAAGAAGGATGTTTGTGTGGTTACTGCTGTAGTGCTCATTTTTAAACTCTCCTTCTTGGAAAAGGTGATTATGTCTGTCCCTTTGTCCCCCACCTGCCCTCTGTCCCTCATCTGAAGGTGCAGCATCCACAGCCTGGGATGAAGATGCAGGGTCTGCACATCCTGATTTTCCGAAGAGCAGAAACATTTCAGGGGGTGAGCTGCCCTTTGTCCTCTGCTGATAGAGAAGTTTACTGCACAGAGCTCTCCTGGCTATCACCCCTGTCAGCCAGAGCTGTTGTTGATCTCTGCTGTTGTCACCTGAACTCTCAGAGTGCTGATTTCTCCCTTGAGAGTGCTCTTGACCCCCTGCTGGATGACAATCCCAGCCTGACAGGCTCACATGCACCCAGGGGAGGATAGAACTGCTCAGCTGGATAAAAAGAAACCACCTGAAAATACTCCAGTCCTCTCTGTGTGCTCCAAAAATCACCAGGATTGCTGGTAACACACAGCAAGAGATGAGTGTACCTGGTAGTTATTCAGATAAATATCTCTGCCCTTTGAAAGGGCAGCATCAGCTGCCAGCAATCACTTAAGAAAATGATTTTTAATGGCTGATAAGGTTTGTCCTCCCCCTTTATGGGTGCCAGAGTGACTTTTGATTTTTTTTTAATAGGTGCAAACTGGGTTTTGTGACTATTGAAGGAGTTCTCCAGGTTTGAGAAAGAGGGAATGAAGTTGTGGGAGCTGTGATCCAGAGAGTGGGAATGAGTTTGGTGGTAGTGTGATCTGTCTGCTGTGCCTGGCAATCTGTGGCTTTGGACTTGCTTAAGAAATGTAAGGATATGGACTCAAGCTGTTATATTCTGCACAGCCACGTGGCTTAGTGGAACAGGCTGGAAGCTGGATTTTCAGATTTTCTCTTTAATGGGTAACTCACAGTTTGGCCAAAATGTGACAGTTTCAAGCAGAATAAAATTCTGAAAACAAATTTCAAACTAATGGAAACGTTCTAATAAAATTGGCAGCTTCAGTTGATTTTTAATGGTGGAAACCTTGGAAATTTCTGGACGAAAAAATCTTCTGGAGAGAAAAACAAAAGTTCTCTGAGGGCAGAAAAAGGGTCCATGGTTGCTTTTTTTCATGTTAGTAAAGTGAATCTGCCATTAAATTCCATTTTTGAAGGTGAATTGTGGATATTTACATACGGAACATAGGCCAGCCCAATCCCTAAGCTTGCAATTTTATAGAAGAAGACATTAATATTTTCCATGGGCTTGCAGTGGGAACTGTATTTTTTTTTTACTTGCTCCTGCCATGAGGAATAGATCTTTTAATTAAAATGACAAAGTCAGACTAGTCAGACTCCTATTATCATATTTAAGGAGGGCTTTGGGGAGCTGTAAACATGACGAGGAGATTTAACAGAAAAGTGCCTGACTTGCTAAGCTGTTCCTTTAGGTGTTCCAACGTGCCTCTTGGGGTATTTAATATCTCCTTTGCTGCAGGACCGAAGGATGTGCTTTGTTCTGATATTTGTACAGCCCTCTGTATCCTGATAATTTGTTCATTATCCTCTTTTAATTCCTACCTCACTCACCCTCCTCCTTACAATTTGTGCTCTTCTGTGCTCCCCAAACCTCAGCAAACCCCAATCTTCCTTGAGCTGAAGTGTTTTTAGGAAGAAATAGGAGCAGGACAAGTTTTTAGAGTCCTGCAGTGAGGATTATGGTTGTTATGGTTACTGGATTAACCATGTTGCTGCCACATCTGAATTCATCCAGAGTCTGAGCCCCACTGGAGGATGTGAGGTCCCACCCTACAAGATAAACCTTGGCAAACCAGTCCAAGCATTTGTCACATTTATTCAGAAATAATAAAAAGCCACAATGATCTCTCTTGCTGTGGTACTTCAGGCTCTGTAGCTGCATCCATGGGCTTCAAGTGTGTTGGGTGGGACAGGTGATTGAAAGGACTCAGAAATGACTCTTAGAAGATTTATTATTTCTTAATAAATCCAATCCACCTAATAAAGTGCAGAATATAAAAGTGCAGAATATAAAAATCCAATCCACTTCATAAAGTGCAGAATATAAAAGAATATAAGTATACAAATTCCACATAAGTATTCCCTTAGGAAAATATTTTTGTTTTGTTTTGTTTTTATAAAGAAACTTAGTGCATTTCTGTCCTGCACTCTTACCAGCATGGTTAAATGTGAGGCTTAGAGACAAACATATTTGAGCAAGAATGATCCCCAGAGAAACATGCTTTTGGCAAAAGGATTCTTTTAATTTTCAGCTGGGACTAAAACAAGTCGGCTGCACAAGAACTGCCTGTGAAAAGCTGTGTGGAGAACAGGAGATCTTGAACTGCAAATCTCAAAATGCTTGAAAACAGTGAGGAATTTAGGCAGAGAAATGCAAACATAACTTCTATTGCTGTCTCTTTTCTCTTACTTACCTGACTCAGGAAAATCCTCCTGTTCTGTGTGTAAGGACTGATCTGGGAGAAGGATCAGTGTCCTTTGATCTCTGGATCAAGCCTTGTTAATACAGCCCTGGTATGCAAGGCTGGCTTGGATTTTTCTACCTGCATTTATGTTTTCTTATCTGGGGTATTTTATTTTCAGGATATTGTTTTCCCTTCTAGTGATTGCTTTGCCTGCAGTGATTTATGCACAATTTCAGTGGTTTCACTGCTGCACTATCTTGATGTGATTCCACCACCTTGAATCCCTGGGCCTAAAAATCAACCTTGCTGGTTGTTGTGAGCCACTCTAGTACCTGCCTGTAAGTGTTCAGTGAAGCTTTTATTGATTATATATAAAATTATTATTATAAAATTATTAAAAATAGATTTATATTTTATAATAACAAACTAAATTTGTAAATTTAATAATATTTAATAGTTAATAGTGAAAATAAATAAATATTATAATATTTAAAACAATCAATTTAATATTTAATGATATTACTTCAATAATAAATTAAATTTATAAAATTATAAGACACAATTAGAACGTTATGATTATATAGTAATAATTATAATTATTAAAATTATTATTGCATCTTATAATTACTTATAGTTAATAATTACTAATTATTATAATAATATATTATTATATAATATAATTGGTATATAATAAATATATTATCATATAATAATAATAATAATAATAATAATAATAATAATAATAATAATAATAATAATTATTATTATTATTATTATTATTATTATTATTATTATTATTATTATTATTATTATTATTATTATTATTATTATTATTATTATTATTATTATTATTATTATTATTATTAAAATTATGGATGGTACACGACTTGTGAAGAGCTGTCTCCTGATTTGTTTGGATCAGTTCCTGGTTGCATTGCTGGCTGCACCCACACCCCTGTGCTGAAAGCTGTTGGTGGGAATCCCAGCTTGTGCCATCAGCTGAGGGAAATCTGGGGCTACAACATTTTGAGAGGTGTAACAATTGACCTGAGGGATTAACTGCTTTGTGTCAAGAAAATCTTCTGCTGATCAGGGAGCAAAGTTCAGCACCTGGTCCTCTGCTTGTGCTGGACCAACAGGACCTTAAAGATCACCTGGTTCCACCTCCTGCCATGGGAGGGACACCCTGGGCAGGCTCATCCAGCCTGGCCTTCCACACTCCCAGGGATGGGACCTCCACAGCCTCTCTGGCTGATGATGAGCAGCCAATGGTTCAGCTCTTCATTTAAAAAGCATCATCTTCATTCAAAAGCATCATCCTCCTCATGTCCAGAGGCACAGGGGCTCTCTGGACATCATTAGAAACCACTGGGCTTTTCCCTGTTGCAGAAGTCAGGTGGATGTATCCACTAGTAATTTGGTTTTTTTGTGATTTCCTTTGGGCAGCAGGATTAGGAAACCAGAGTAAGAACAAATTAGAGAAAAGGGGCATTGGAGATGAGATTCTGCTTTTTTCAGCTTCTAATTCTTAAAATTCTTGCCCTTCTTGCCCTTGCTTCAGTGCCAAATGGAATCTGAGGGAGGAAAACACAACCAAGGAGCTAAAGGGTGGATGTTGCAAGGAATTAAATGGCCCTACAGTGGACTACAGGGAGGCACGTGGGTGTTCAGCATCCTGCAAATCAGGCCCTGGAGTGTCCCAAACATGCAGCCTCAGAAGGCTTGTTTGTGTTCCAAGAGGGGTGTAAAGCGCAGAAATGCCTCTGCAGGTATTAATCAAACAATCTGGTTACATCCCTCTGTTATAAATAATGTTCAATGTCTCTGGGATGTTGTTGTTACAGAACCACTGTCATTACAGGTGTTTATTTGTGATTGCTACAGTAGGTAAAATATTAAAGTTAGACATGTTCCAATGATTGTTAACATTTCTGCAGTGTCAGGGTTTCAAATTGTGCAATAAAAGTTCATGTCTAGGGCATCTTTTAATGTATCAGATGAACTTAAAGAATCTGCTGAAGTCCCAGTGATTTCTCTTGTTGATTTAATTTCTGAACTCCTGACAGCCTGGATTTTATAACAGATCAGCATGGTGCCTTTAAATTATCTGTGTAAATCTCCTTGGCTGTACCCAGTGCTGTGGGAACTTGATTACCTGAGTTTCTGAGATTAACTTGAACAACAAACAACCTCCAGCTCCTGCATCAGACAGGTGAAGACTTGCAAGTGGGATTTGAAAAATAGAAGAAGGTGAATTACTCTGCTACTTCAAATAGAATTTTAAAAGGTTATTATTGAATATTGGCTGATTTTAAAAATAGCTTCATCCCCAAAGCTGTAATTTACACTAGCAGCTAAGCACTGTGAGTAGAACAATTAATTACAAATTAAAAGCTGCTAAAAGCTGGTGTCATCGGGGATAGGACTTTGTGCACCCCAAGGTTGAGTCAGGGAGCCAGAGGAATGCACAATACACAGTTTGACCTCAGCATGGGATCCCTAAGGCTGGAAAATGCAGCATTTCCCAAGAAAACATGTTAAGCAAATGATTTGGGAAACAATTGTACAAGGACTGTAAAGTCAAACTCTTGAGGCTGGTATTAGAAAAGATTTTTGGTGAGTCAATCTACTTCCTCCACCCAGAATCTGCAATGATGTGTTGGAAAGAGTTTCTTTCTATATCAGGAGCTGCTATCTATATCTATACCATCTATATCTATCTTATCTATCTATCTATCTATCTATCTATCTATCTATCTATCTATCTATCTATCTATCTTTATATCTATATAATCTATATCTATATAATCTATATCTATATCATCTGTAGATATATATCTAGATCTAAATATATAATTTCTTATCTATATCAATCTCTATGTACATCAGTGTATTTCTATATATTCTTCTCCCACCCTGGCTGGTTTCTAATGCTCCTCTGCAATGCCTGAGCTTGTGCTGGCCTTGTTAATGACCAAATGACCAATGTTAATGTTTTCTCCATTCCAAAGGCTGTAATAGCCTGGCTATGAAATATCCCTGAAGCTGCTGCAGGTGTCAGTTTAGAAATGTGTTCCCATGTGCAGGGGAAGAACTCTGCCTGCATTAGGAATAAGGAATGATTAGAATGAGGAATTCCTGCATAAACTGAAGGGCAGAATTTCTCATTTTGTTTGGTTCACAGGCCCCTGGGCTGTGACAGGAGTGACTCCATGGGTAAACATCAATAAATTTGACTCTCAACCCCCACATGGTGCTGCAGCAAGCTCGTAATTCACTGGACCTGTGCTAGATCTTCAATGCAAGGCAGACTCCTGGCACAGGGAAAGGCTAATCCCTTCCCTTCCCAACTGCAGGAATAAATGTTTGGCTCAAATGTGTAGATTATAACTGACTTTGGAAAGAGTTATTTACAGTCTTGGTGTTTTCTGTAGTTCTGTGTTCTGTACAGAGCATGTGGTGATCTGTGTGATGGTGTCAGAGGCTGCTCCCAGTTCAGGCAAACCTGAAGCTGATAAACTCTAACCTCCAGGAGAATCATTTTACAGATTTATGGCATTCATTGGCAGCTTCAATAATTCAGATTGAGCCACCTGATCCACCAGGACAGTTTTAACATCTCAGGCAGCAGACACAGAGATTCGCAGTCTCAGTGTGGCACATCTGTTCCCAGGTGTGCTGGTGAGACAACTGCTAAAAACAAGTGCACATAATGTGAAATTGTAATTTTTTTTTTCTTTCTGCTTATTAGGTGCTAACAATGTGGTGATGTTTAATCAATCCAAGAGGCACAACCAATTAAAGTTCCTGCTCTCAAAATCATGGTCATGCTCTGTTCTGTCCCTGAGTTTTTTACCACTGTTCACTGTACGTATATATAAACCAAAATATATCACTTTGGTGTATTTTGTCATAAAGCCACAAGTGAGATCAGTACTGAGGAAAGTTCTCATGAAGAATATCCCTATAACACTTTAACTGTTGAATTTTCCCCACTCAGCTGTGGTCAGTCTATTACAGCTTTAAATAATTTCAGCAGCACCTCTTTGGAATCCTAATCTCCTTGCAGGGGTCACTTCTCTCATCTCTGCAAGGAAATGGGGTCTTCTGCTCCAGTGGTCCCTCACCCTCCACACAAAGCCTCTGTGGGGGGACCCCTGCAATTTATGGACCCATTCTCAGGGCTTGGGCCATGGACATTCAGCACAGATTTGTGCCTGTAGAGGCAACAGAGCCCTGAGCTTTTTGCAGTATTCAATATCCAGCCATTCACATCTTAATCAAAACAACGGCATGAACTTCTTCTTGATTGTTCTGAAAGATTCTTGGCCACAAGTCTCAGGGCTCCAAGGAGTCAAAAATCACACATTATTTATTCATGTGTCTTCTCCTCACATTCCAGGAACCCTTTCTGCTGTTGGCTTCTTTTTTTGCCTCTGCTGTGGATACAGCAAAAAGAACTTATTCTTCATTCCCTGAATTCTGCTTTTTTTCTGAAATCCCTACCAAGTGCCTGTGCTGCTGCACTTGTTTTCCCCCATAGCTATTTTCACTCTATCAAGGAGGGGTGAGTTTACTTCAACAGACAAGAAAAGTTACAGAAAACAAATTTTTCCCTGAATTGCCCAAAGTTGCTCGCCCAGGCAGGTTTCACTGAGCTGCAGAATCCCTTCATGCTCAGCTGGACATGGATTCACTGATCCAAGAGATGTGTCCAGGCTCCTGGCTCACACAGCAGCACTTGCTGATTGTCACAGAGGGGTCCTGCAGCTTGGATGGGTTTGCTCAGATATCTGGGTATCTGTTCATGTAATCCAAGTCCCACATTTAAAGTCAGCACCACAATTAAAAGTGAATTAGCATGTCTTTTATACAAGGCTGCTCATTAGAATAAGGGTTTGGTTTTTCCTCAAAGCTGCTTTCCAAAGCTCTCACAGAGCATCTGAAATGGGAGCAGAGAGAGCCCTGAGGGGCACAGAGCCCTGAGGGCACAGGCTCCTGCTCTGTTCTGCTGGGGCTCACAGCAGCCCAATCTCCAGAGACACAATTCCCCTGCACTTCCCAGGACTTCTGGTTCCACTGATTTTGCCCAAAATCTACTTCTTTGGTTCCTTTTAAATTTTTTGTTTGCTTGCTTGTTTGATTTTTTTTTATTCCTTTCACAGGTATCCTGGTTCTTCAGGTCTGGTTACAGCACCAGGATCACATTCCTTTACCTGCAGGTTTTTCCAGGTCTGGCTGCTGCTTTTTCTAATAGGAGGCTGGAAGTGTAAAGAAGCCAAGGTTCCATTCCCATAAACCACCAAAGTAACATTTTTTTTAAATTAAACTATTTCAGTTCTCTCCTGAAATTACTGTTGAAAAGAAATCTACCACCTGCAGAACATTTTGATGAGACATTATTTTACCTCAGTTGCAGGAAAAAGAGAACACATTTCCAGTTGGCTTTGGACAGCAAAGCTAACAGAAAATCCTCAGACTATTTTGAGGTCCAGAGATGTTTTTTTCAGGTATTTTGTCTCTTAGTAGCAGTAGTAGTAACTTCATTTATTTTTAACTGATACTTTAATAAATGCTGTATTTCAAAGCTCTCATTTCTATCCCTCTGTGAGTAAGACAACTCTTGGTCCCTCTCTTCTTTTCCCAGCAGCTTCCCAGACAGTGAGGATCAGCTTTAAGACCACTTGAAGTCAATGGAGAGATTTTGATCCATTTTACAGGGCTTTGAGGCAGAGCCATAAAAACTAGCTGAAACAACTGCTAGCATTTCAGGAAAACCACAGCTGAATTTGGCAGAATGTAATTAATTACTGAAATTCAATATTGTGTTGCACAATACTTGGCTCCTCACAGAAGCAAGCACATTTCTAACATTTCTATACCCCAGTGCAAGGCACAGTTTAAAAGTCACTGCCATGAACAAGAAGAATGTCTTTCATTATGCTTAAAATTGAGTGTGATTGGTTTCTATCCCCATCAGAGGATAATGAAAACAGCCAGAGCCTAATTATTATAATTCAGAAATATTCACTGTCATATTCCTCTTTCAATATGCTCTGTCTCATGGATGTGAGTTGCGTGGAGTGGAGAAGATCAGGAGCAATCTCCTGACTTTGGAGATGGAAAATTTCTGTCTCCTCTAGCTGAGCAGACCACCTGCAAAGCATACAGTCCCCTATTTGATACGGTGTTTAGCTCATCAAACCACAAATATTTCCAGAAAAGGTTACCTGTTACCCAAAACTCTGAGCAGTCAGCAGATTGACAGGGTATCTGTTTGATAATCTCTCCAACAAGCAGGAAAAAGCTGCAACAACTTAAAGTCCCTGACAAATTGTTGTGTAGTGGATTTAGCAACAGGGTTGGCTGAAGGACAGCACATGAGAGGAGCAGCAAATCTGGCTTGTGGTTTGCAAAATACAGAGCTGTAAAACACTTTGGAGAGCTGCCTCCCTCTCTGCTAAATCTCAGTGGCTCAGTAAATCTTTAGTGACTCAGCCTGCAATGTTTTCAGTCTCATGTAGAATAGAACTACCTTCTCCCAAAAGTTTTCTTTGCTTCACTTTTACATTTGTATTCTTGCAGTTGTATGAATCTCATTTAAAAAAATGGCTTTGCTGTTCACCATCATGAGGCTTGTCTGCTGAACACAGGATAATAAAACCATTTGTAATTTCTGTTTTAATGAGACAGAAAAGGAGAAAGGGAGGAAAACTGCTGTGATTTTATATCTCCCTAGACATCTACTTTTATCTTTTAATTTTTTACTTTAGAGCAGACCCAGAATGATGCTTTTTATTTAATCTGTTGCCAAGTATTGAATGAATCATAGTTTCCCCTTATTGATCTGTTGTAATCTTATAAAATGAATAGTCATCCTTCCTTCTCAGAGTGAAAAAATTAATTAATATAAAAGAAGAAAGCAGGATATGAAACCCTATTGCTAGAGCAGCTTCCTGCCTGTGCTGTGGCCTTGCAGGTCCTGCTCCTGTCCCTGAGGTCCAGCTCTAACACCTCTATTTTCACCTTTGGGCTTGTTTACCTTGTGCCAAAGCACAGTGAACCTGGGAGATGAGCTTTGTCAGGATCCAAAACAAATGGAAAGCACGTTGTCCCCAAAAGGGGGGTGACCTCAGGCTGGGATCAGAGTCTGGCTGTGCCCAGTGTGGGGAAAGGCAGTGTCAGTAGCCTGAGAACCTCTGTGCTGTTGTCACCTGTTTGTATTTCTGTGTCAGCCTCCCTCTGCATCAGGCCAGCTTCTAACATGCCAGAGGAAGCAAAGTGCTGTGTAGAGCATGGCTGCAGATGAGAAAATTTCTTCTTACCATGTGTCTGACACACCTCAGTAAGCAGTAAGGTGTCTAATTAAAATCCTGCTTGAACTTTGATCTCCTGTTCTTGCTCTCTTACCAGACATGAATGTTGGAAAGGATATTTTTACCAGTACTTTGCAATGTAATTAATGCTTTCCTGAGCTGCTTTTCATGTGTACCAGTACCACATCTCACCCTCAGTCCAGCAGAGAATTACTGTCTTTCCTGAGAATGCAGAAATCTGGATTGGTTCATTGCTTCACTGAAAAAAAAATCACAAAGAATAATTTCACATTCCTCCTTAATGCAGCGTAATCCTTGTTCAGTCTGACCTTTTTATTATCTTACACCTTCCTCCACCTGTTTACCAACATTTCAGCCTCTTCACTGAAAGGGAAGAATTGTGCAACTGCTGAGGAAAGGCTATGAATATTGACAAACACTGGGAATGACAGATCTGTTTCAAGGATGAACTGGGACTGGTTTGCAGGCTCTGAGAATAGTGTGGGCTGGCAGAGCACATCCTACTCTCACTTTAGGCTATCATGTCAAATTCCCAGCTGGTGAAATCTCATCACAAGGTGGTGGCTTGGAAAACAGGAGACAAACTTTTCTCTCATCAAAGTGCCAGTGTTTTGTTTGCTTTATGTCCTTTCCTCCTGAAAGCTATGAAGAAATACAATGTTTGACTATTGAAGTGTGCATTTGTGAAACAGCTTAAAAGGAATTATGGAAAGAAACAGGAAAAAAAAAGAAAGAAAATAACAGGAGAAAGCAGAGGGAAGCAAGTAAAACAAATCCAGGATGGAAGTGCAAGGATGTCCCTTTCTACTCACATTCCTCATAACAAATTGACTGGGAATTGCCCAAGAATGGGGTAAAATACACCTGGAAAAATACCACACTCACAAAAAGTGCTACTGTGACATCAGGGCATCAGAGCATGCTACAGCTCCTGCAGAAACAAACACCACTCTGTGTATGCCCATTTGCTAATGAACAGGCCAAATTAACAAAGAACAAGAAGGTTAATACAGGGTGGAGAAATAGAAATAGGAGAGCAGCATGGAAGAGAGAATAAGAGGCTTGGTTCCATGCTGGCTGTGAGTCAGGACCTGCCCTAAACATGCTGAACTGGAAGCTGAGGAGTCTGAACAGGATATACAAAAATTTAGGTTTGTTTAAAAATTAAATCAAGCAAGAGTAATGTCAGGTCTGTGAGGTGGATGTGTTCTGTGGTGCTGTTACAAGTCACTTTTACATTTCAAGGAAAAATGATGCCAATGCACATTAATGCACAGGAAAAAAAAAAAAAAGAGCAGAGAGCTCAGCACTTGAAAAGTGCCACTTGACAGGAGTGACATGGTGAACAGTTTAAAAGCCTCTGAGTGTTTCTTGGAACCAGGAGCCCCACGCAACAAAGACACAGAAATTCCGTAAATATTTTATTCCAGAACATCTTGTTCTGCTCCTGGCATTAATAAATATATGGAAAATGCACTTATTAAAGGTTAGGTTATTCTGAGAAAGTGTTCTTTGCAAATGTCATCCAGCCCTGTTGCATTTCCAATTTGGGTAGAAGGTTTTTGCGACGTTTTGGCAGCAGCATAAAAATACAGATGATTCATGTATAGAGAGTTATTTAAGAAAAATTCAGATGGCATTTTAGGCAGGAAAAGGTATTTTGATTATTTGTAATTCTGGGGAAAATTGAGTTGAAAAATCAGCGCCAAACAAAGGGGTTGGAGCCTACATTTAAGTTCTGTGGCTTCGCTTGGAAAAAAAAGATTTTATCTGATGAAATATGAAAAGCTCAGAAGTTCCTAACAAAATTAAACCATGAAGCAGTTGATTCATAGCCATTAATGAGAACCATTACAGTTTATTGCTTGACTTTTCTCTCCCTCCTTTTGTCTCTTGAATCTTTTAAAGAAAACTTCTTTGAACATGGCGCATTGAGATCAATTGATTCAATCTGATTGTCCTTTTGCTCCATTGGTTGCCAGTGGAAACTGAGCACATTTAAAAAGAGCCTCCACTCACTCTTTGCAGTCTGTCTGACAAAGGAATTCAGAAGCAAAATTGGCCAGCTGTTGTCATTTTGCTGATGAACACTTTCTCTATCGCACTTCTTTCTGTCATAATCTTGGAAAACACCAGGTTATTCCAGCCAGATTTTAAATTGCCGGGGGGATTTATTTTGTAATTGTCCCACAAATTAGAAACCCAGGTTGTGGGGTAGACCCAGGTGCTTTGCAAATGATTTATGGAACTGGATTGCAGATGAAACAATCAAGGATTTTCATAACTTTTCCTTTGAAATATTGTCATAGCAGCCAAATACTGACAAAACAAATATTTTCCCAAATCCTCTGTATCCTTTACTTTGTTTTAAAATGGTTAGAATAATTCTTTAGACCCTGAATTATTTCCCATTGCAGATGGGGTTCTGCATGAGACACCCTTGACTCAAGTTGAATTCCTGTGTAACCCTGTGTTCAGCTCCCAGAGTAGAAAATTAACAGGTTTGAGAACTGGAGGAGGAACAGGAGGACTCTGGACTCCTGTGGTGTTCCCCTAATGCCACTGTGGCTTCCCTTTTTAACTTATGTAAGGCCTGGACACCCAGAACCACCAAAGCACATCCATTATTTTAGGTCTCATTGCTGAGCCTTCCCCCCTGCTGGAGGACAGGACCATGTTATCATTAAATTGTCACCAGGCTTATTCAATTGCAAGTTGGTGAGGCTCCTGTTGAAGCTGTTGAATCTGAACCAGAGCCTCTGGAAGAGGGACATGGGCAGAAATTGTACATGTTCTTAATATTTAGCTGAATCTATTTATTGAAGGGGCCTCTAGCCTCTATTAATTAATAGCTGCTTTTCATTTCCCTTTAAGTTTTAAACTTAAACTGGCAGGGAATAGCCTGGAAGAATATTTCAGATTTGTGTGGCTTTCATCTTTTAGTCAGAATAAAATTTCTTTATGGACTACAGATACTTTGTACTACAATTACTGTTTAGGTGAGAGCCAGATTTCTGGCATCATTGCTCTGAAAAATGTCAACAAGCACTTTTTACCCCTCTAGAAGTCTAAAGCCCTCCCCAAGGTCACTCCTTGCCACATCAGTTGGACTTGGAAGAGAATTTGATTTAGTCTCTTTTATGAAATAAAACTATCAGTCAACGATTAGGGGACAGCTGGGCTTTTTGCTGCTTGTGTTTGCCACCTGGCATTGGGCACTGCAAACCCCAGTGTGGCCCAGTTGCTGCTTTAATGTGGTCTGGGCAGCATTGCCTACCTTCAGAGAAGAGCAGCAGTCTGGAAAGGATGAATCCATTTAATTTCAGAATTTACTGTGCTCCTTGATTGAAAATACCAATGTTTTTTTTTTTTTTGCAGGTGGCTATATGGCATTTTTTCTCCTTATTTGGCATTGCTGGTGTGATTTTCTTGCTCCTTTCAGAGGCTTGCAGCGACCTGTTTGAGATGTGGGCTCATGATGGGAGGGATCTGCCCACCAGTGAAACACTTGGCAGCTGTCTGAGGGCTCAGCCCTTGATCTGATGAACTGCAGGCACAGAACTGCAAGCAGGGGATCAGATCCGCAGCCCAGCTCTGCTGACCTCAGCAGGGCTTTGTCAGGCTGGCCCAGGCAGTGGCTGGCCTGGGGTTTGGTCAGCAGGAGCATGGAGCAGTTGCTCTCAGAGGAGCAGAGTCCTTGTCCCAGTGGCGCCGTGGCTCTGCAGGCGTGGCAGCCCCAGGGAATATTGAAGTGAATTCAGGAACATGAACTCAGAGATTAAACTCAGTGTCCCAGCTCCTGGATCAGCATGATTTACTCCTTATGGGTGATAGATCTGTTTGTACGGATGGGCACAGAGCGTACCTGATGGCCATCATCTTGAGAGGAGGTTGCCAGGAGGGTGAGGAGGTGTAGCTGTGAGGATGAAGGAGCCACTTCCCTGCACCACCCCTTTTCTGGTGTTGCACATGTCCTTTCTTTTGTAACACTGAAAAAATCTGGGGAGGAATGGGAAAAGGAGAGGATGTTCCACCTTAATCCTTTGTTCTATGAGACCATCCAACAAAACACAGTTGGAAACCCCTGGCTGAGGGCTCAAACCCCACCAGGAGAACACTTGTGCTTTTATTTGGATCACTGCATTGAGGAGATCCTAGTCATGACAGAATCTCAAAGGTCATCTTGTTCCACCCCCTGCCATGGGCAGGGACATCTTCCACTATCCCAAGTTGCTCCAAGACCCACCCAGCCTGATCTGGAACACTTCCAGGGATGAGGCATCCACAGCTTCCCTGGGCAACCTGTCCCAGTGCTTCACTACTCTCTGAGTAAAGAATTTCCTCCCAACATCTAAATCTCTCCTCTTTTAGCTAAAAAATGCTCCACCTTTTCCAATGATTACCTGACCATGGGAAAAATAATTTTCTTTTTTTTTTGGAACTTCTTCCTGTTTATGTTATTTCAGCTCTGAACAGCAGCAACTCCTACACATTTTAAGTCTTTCAAGTCTGTTTTGTGAGTAGCAGATTCTCAAGACTGGAGGGTTTCTTGAGAACGTGGGGAAGAGACAAATTACTTGTGAATTTCAATTGAATTTAGGAAACAGATTCTGTCAGAGGGGAAGAGAAAGAGAAGGAATGTTAAAAATCTGCCTTTCCTCAGTATTTTGAAAAAGCTTCACTCCAAAGTTGTTCACATAGGTAATTTTCATGTTGCTGTGTTTTTTTCCTCAAAAGGCAATCTCGGATTTTTATACTGACATGTTATATTTTGATGTTGGATGAAAAGCTCAAGTAACCCCAGATGGGCAAAACACAGCCCAAAATGAATTTTTGATAGATTCCTTTCTGTTTTACTCCAATCAAACCCCTTTTTTTCTTTTCTTTTTTGGTTTTTTTTTTTTTCTTATGAAGTTCATCCTAGGCCAAGTTTTCAGGAGATTTTTTTTATTTCCTTCCTCAAAACTGACTATGGATCCCTTTGGGAAGGTTCAGGTGCTGGGATTTGAGTAGGTATGTGATAGACAGAAAGCAAAAATTATTTTTTATGTACAGACCTTTTTTTTTTTTTTGCTAACTATGGTTCCATTTCAGGCTTTCACACAGTTCTAACTCCCCTCTGGGATGATATTCAAGAAATAAATTCAATGGGTTGGAAAAATCACGTGGCTTTTTAACAACTGGTGCTGAGACAAAACAAAAACCAAACTGGAGTCCTAAACTGAACTTGTGTAATTTTCATTGCTGTTTCAGATATGTTGCATTGGTTAAAATAATGGTACTGAGGTATAGGTCAGACACACAGTGTGCTGTCAGCAGCAGGAGCATTTCCATGATCATCGCTCAGTGTGGGAGCAGATCCCTTGTTTAGCTCATATGGAGCTGGAATTCTCGCCTTCCCTCACCTTAAAACAAAATCTGCATCATTCCTCTGCTGTGTGGCAATTTCTCTTTATGCTGGGAAAAGTTACAGATGGAGCAGAAGCAGAGGCACACGGAGAAGAGACAGTCTGGTGGGAGAAGTGTGTCTTAATTCTGTGTACTGCTGCCTGATTAAAATAGCATGAGGAGTGAGGCATGCCTTCAGCAAGTACAATGGACACACTCAGTGCTCTTGGATTCCTCCTGTTTGGCTTTTAAACGTGTCAATATTTGCTCCAACAACAGCTTTTTGTTTAGGAAATGCTCAACTGCTGCCCCTGTAGTTTAAATTAATCTCACTCCTAAATTTTTGTCATCACAGATGCTTTTATTCCAATCTGCAATTCGTGTCCCTGTAACCCAGGGATGTAGCATGTGGCTCATGAGCATCTCTGCCCATGGCTTTAAATAGAAGTAAAAGTTCTTTAGCGAGATGCACAATCAAATCCCAGGCAAGGAAGAAGGGCATGTGCATCAGACAGCAATGCAGGGTTTAACTCTTAATGCATGAATTTATCTTCCCCTCACTTCCACAGGAGTGCATTTTCCTTAGGAAAGGGGAACTTTCTCTGCATAATTGGATGCTGTGTATGGCACAAGAAGCCTCAGTCATAGCTTAAAGGCTGTAAACCATTAGTGAGGAGCACAATTTCTTCAAGAAAGTCAACCAGCCCTTAAAATCATTTTTAGGAAGACTGTGAGCAACAAAAAACCCATATTCTCAGAAAATTTCTCCAATGTCCAATAAACTTCATACCTGATGTTTTGTGCCTTATTTTTAGCTTCAATTTATCCAGCTCCAGCTTTGGCCTTCAGCTCTCATTATACTATTTTTGCTGATTAATAGTCCCTCCATTACCAGATGTTCCCATCATGTCTGCATGAATTAGAACATCTTCACCTTTTAACCTCCCTTTGCATGCCCTCATATTGAGGTCCCTTGAGGCTTTCCTGGTAACAGTGAATTCTAGGAAAAGCAGCTACGGAGTATTTTGTTTTCTGATATTTTTAGAGGCTATGGAGAAACTGGGAGAGAGCAAATAGCCCCACAAATATCCAGCACCCAGCCATGGTGCTATAAATGTCAGGAGTGGGGCAGGCACAGCCAGCAGCCTGGTGCAGCAGGGTTTTCCTGGCTATTTGAGGGAAATGGGTGCTGTGGGAAGGCTTGGGAGCTGACTGTGCACCTCAAGAAATGGGATGGTTTAGGTCTGAGCAGTGGGGCCACACAGAAGGTGAGGACAGGGCTGGAAAAACATTGGTGTCAAGAACTGCAGCTGATCCATCAACAAGACCCATGAGAGCTGTCACTAAACTGAGCTGTGGCTCTGCTGCTGCTGAGGCTGGATCATCTGCACCAAACATTCCTCTCCCTCAGCAGGATATTGCTCTGCTTTGATCCCAGAGGCTCCTGTTTGACCTCCAGCAGCTGGGAGCCACCAGAGCCCTCTCTGGCTGCTCTGTGCCTGCCCACAGCCTTGCTTGGTGACTGGGATACAATTCTCTCTCTCTCTCAGCCTCCTCCAAGTGCTACTCATTCATACCACAAAGTTAAAGCTGGTCCACAAGACAGTTTTGTGTTTGACAAGTGGTAATTTGGGATCTGTGGCCATTTCTGCCCCCTTACTCTTAGCCAAGCCTGGCATGTGTGCAGGGGTATCTGCTGTTTTTGTGTCTCTGGGGTGCAAGTCATTGCTTCATTCTCTGCTGCTGCTCTGTTGGTACAAACTTATCCCTTCGGACTTTTATAAAACAAAATTTTATTTAATGAAACAAGTGAATAAACCTTTCCCCAGAGATGTTGTGATAACCTCTTACTGTCTCAAGTATATGTCATCTACATCTGAGCTCACTTTCTACTATATATTGCTTTTGTGTATATTCTGTTTTTTTAATCCAAGTGCCATATGCCATTAAATGCTTTACAAAAGCTTATACACATTACACATTTTTCACTCATTTCTTCATCAACCACATTTGTAACTCATGAAAAACATCAGATGTATTTGTGATGAATGCTTATAACTGTAAATATTTCTGTTCAAGATGGGATGATTAGAAAAGCCAGACTCAAGGGCTTCTGGACAAAGCAGATATAATATGTTAGAAAGAGTTAACATGCCTTCTTGGAAAATACTCCCAGGCCTTGTGATTGCATTGGATCTACATTTGCATAACAATCACCTTGTCTAACTGCTTTCCAATAATTTGTGTAGATGAAAGGGCAATTTTCATTTCCGTGTTCTCCATTTGATTTAATTTCTATGGACATCAATAGGATTATATTTTTTAAGTGCAAATGGTTTTCAGTGTAATCATTTCCTCTTTTTATTTACTTTTCTGTTTTTTTTTTTTTTAATTTTTACTCAAGGACACTTTAAATCCTTAGTGATATTTTTGTGGAAATGAACATCCTTTTTATACCTGATTGTACCCATTAAATCAGATTGTTACACAGGGCAGCCAGGGCTTAAAGAAATAATGATGACAGGCTAATGTGTAAAGTATTAGAAAAATAAATCATCCAGTGCAATCATTGAACTTCAGATCAAACTGTTCAAAGGATTTCTATTGATTGTTCAGGGCTGCATATTGGTAAATCTGATTCCTTCCTTATGGGACAAGACTTTTCAATGGGACACTGCTGTGTGCCCTTTGATGTCTGCTCTGTGCTGATTCTCTGCAAAGTGTGGGTTGCCCCATCAACCTTTGTGAAGGCCCCTTTGTGTGATCAAAGGTGGGTGCAGAGTGTGGCTGGTGCAGAGCCCAGCACGGCTCAGTGCTGTCCATGACCAGTGGGAGGACAGAAATTCTGCATGGCTGATTATTCCCTCTGCAATTACAACCAATTCTTGCTATCCTGCACAGCCTTGGGGAAGACAGTGCCTTGGAGAAAAAAAAAGAAATATTTGTTGCCTGACAAAAGGGTCTGAAAAACCTTCCTAGAAGTTCCTCTTATTTCTGGGCACTGATGAGCTGGGAGGAGAGGGGGAGAAAGAAGAATTAGAAATTATTTTGTGTCATGAACACACAAAAGAGGTTTTCCTGTTTCTTGTCTCATTAACAGGCAGAACTCTACTCCCTGCAGACATAGTAGCTCTGTATTACCTCTATTTTTCAGAATGCTTCCTCTGGGAAGCTTATAAGAGCATATTTATTTACCTATACTGTGATTTAGTCACGTGGAACCAGATGAATATTGCTGTGGCCTCGCTGAATCTCTGCTGAAGACAGCATCGAGCCTGTGCTGAATCCTTAACACAGCCCTCATCCCCTTCTCCATTCCCATGTGTGGAGAGGGAAACAAGCAGAGTGTCAATAAGCTCAGCCAAGAGGCAGAAACACTCTGCTCACAGCTGGGAATTGTGCATTAAAGGCTCTTTCTCCATCACCACTAATTGCCACGTGTATGACTGAAGCAACCACTCACCAGAGGGATCAACAACGGGGCCGGTTGTTAGGAGACGGCTGGAATTCTGTACCCTTGGAGCTTTGTAGGAAAAGATAATTTATGAGCATGAGTCATGTGGATCTGGCTGCCACTTACTGAAAAATACGTGTGCATGTGGGATGGTGCAAAAATTAGCTGGACCCATTGGGTAGCGATAGGATACGTGCAGGGAGAAAATAAATATGTGAACACTGAAATGTGGGCAGTGGGGGCAAATAATCTGGTTAAATAAGCTCTTCATGGGAGCCAGTGAGCTGTTAATAGAATCTTCTGAATTTCAGTCTGGAGACCTCTGGCTTTTTGTGGCTTTGCAAACACCCACATGTTTTCTGCCACTACCAGAAAGGCACAAGGGATGGTGTCAGGGTCACGGTCTGTCCACCTGCAGCCCCTCTGGAATGAGTCAGAGATGCAGTGCTTTGAGAACATCCTGTGAACCAGCCCCACTTACTAATAATTTTGTTTTTCACACTGTTATTTTTCAATGAGACCAGTTGCCCAACCCAGCTCACTGGACAGGTGCCCAAACATTTCCAGCAAGAGACCTGAGGGGCAGGAATATGCTGGAACTGGGAGCTACCTCAGCTGGATCTGTTATTTAGGGGAATTCTGCATTTCCAAGGAAAATAACTTCTGAGCTCTAATGGCAGCTGTGACATTACAACTGGTTGGATGGTTAGCTCAGCACAGGCTTTTGGAAACTTGGGTCAGGACATGATCATAATGTCAAAAGAGAAAAGTTCTCCCCTGCTTCTAACAGAGCTGAGCACAGACCAGAGCTGGGAGGCTTCGAAGGATGGGAATGTGGACACCAAGTTGGATGGGACACTGGTCAGCCTGGTCAGGTGGAAGGTGCTCCTGGTTCCTGCCCATGGCAGGGGGTTGGAACAAGGAGATCTTTATGTCCCTTTCAACATAAACCATTATTCCACAGTTCCATCAAGCTGTACACTTGTCATGCAGTCACCGTGATCTGGCAGGGGGATTGAAAGTAAAAAAGGAAGGTGATTTTCAAATATTTGGAATTCAAGCACTGAGTCAGTCAAATTCCTCTCCACTGACAGGCCTGGGAAGGTCAGAATATGTAACCTTTAGCAAAGCACACATATTTGAAAGGTCAGATGTTATTTGGGTGGGTTTGTGAGAGGATCTGGAGTGCTGGCTTCCCAAGCAAAGTCACTCCTATATATCCTCAGGATAAAGTACTAATAAATCCTTGTTCATTTAGTACTTCAGAACAGAGTATTCTGTGATTAATGGCTGCAGGGGTAAGTGCCTGAGGCACTCTGTATGTTTAAAAGACCTTACAAGACAGCTTTCTGTCTTTAGGTTCAAGCAAAGTTATAATAAGGACAACACAGGAATTTCTGACTCCTAATGCTGCTCTCCCCAGCTGGCCTCAATCTGATGTTTAACTGATATCACAAATAAATCCTCTCTAACAGAGATGTTGGAGAATGTACCTCTGTCTGGGGTTGTGAATTTTACTTACACATATTTTAAGACAGTTTTATTCAGGCTTTTGCAGCATGATTATTATTCTGGAAACAGTTTGAGAAAATCATCATTGCAGTATTAACTTTCCAGTCATCCAGTAAATAAAATAATCCTAATGCTGTTATGAATAGTTTTAAATTACAAATTAGTTTAAATTCCAATAAATTGCCTAATTTTAAAGCAGTGGCTCTGCTGGGAAATGTGTGAATCTCATGTAGATAGCACTTGAACAAAGAGGTCAATGATGCAGTTTATTACTTGGAAAAGGAAGAAATGTTTTTAAGCTTATTTTGTGTTTTCCCAGTAGTATTTATTGCTATTAACACTAACCAGGCTAACTAAATCAATATTGTTTCCAGATCATATGCCTGGAGTTCTCAAAAATACTAAGTTTCTTTTCATCTGAGATTTAGCATCTGATCTTTTTAAGATGAATAATAGATGCAAGATGCTCTTAATTACTGAACCATGACTTAATAAATTTACTGGAGGAAAAATGATGAGTGATCATTTTATGAAGAAATGAACACTGCCATTGATTTTGGATGAGACTCCTGGTAATTTATTGGAGGGCTAACATTGGTGAGTAACTTTCCAGCTCAACATGGTTGCAGGGCTGCCTTCTACTGGTTTTTGCAGAGGGAGAGAAATCACAAGCCAAAAATGCTGAGCTTATTCACATCTTTGGTATCTTACTGATCAGGAGAAGCTCTGACTCTCTGGTTAATGTGTTTATTCTGTGGCATTCAGCTGCTTTGGAGAACTCTCTGCAGCAACCTGAGACTGAAAGTGTTTACAAGAAGTTCACCTGGAAGGACCCCAGCAGCAGAGTGTGAGACTCCTACAGGAATTTACAGCAAGAATTTTCAAAGTAAAAAAAAGGCAAAATTTGTAGGTTAGCATGAGTGAACAAATGATCAAAGCTTCTGAGGGTCTCTTGAGTTACTGGTTTTCTGTTTTTTTCTTAAGCATCAGAAGCTTACTGCTTCAGGCAGAATGAATTAAAAAATGAAGGCAGGAGAAAATTGCTGAGGAAGGGATGGAGAACAAAAACTTGTTAAAATTTAACTACTAGATATCTGTATTTCATGTTATAGCTGTTATGCTGATCAATTTTCAACATCAAAACATTACTTTTTTCTAATTCTGCAGAAATGCCTGGTACGTAGGTCTATACTCTCCTGTTTAGAAGTTAACACTGCATCTTTAGCAGTACTCAAGAATAAATTTTTTTGGCTTTTTCTGTAGGTGAAAGAAGGCAGGAATTTAGAGAGGAAACCTGCCAAAAAAGTGCCAGATTTTAATTGCATGGCTTTGGTTTTAAGCCTATGGCCTAGTGGATAACTTTGTGGGTTCAGTGTAGCAAACAAACTATGTGTTAGATCTTGAGGAAGCAGAAACCAGGAAACAAACCATAAAGTTATCCATCAGGTGGTCAGCTTAAAACCCAAAGTTGCAAAGTGAAAATGTGGCATGTTTTTGGTAGTTTTTGGCATGTTTCTGGATATGGATGAATAAAACCTAGAGAAATCTGTGGGAGAAAACCCCATGGAACAAATCTCTGGGTTAAACCATTGCCTTGGAGGAATGTGGAATGTTGATCACTGGAAGGTTTTTTACAGGGAAGTTATCAACATATCCTTTTTCTCTTCTCCTTTTCCTTCTCCCAAAAGTCACTACCAGAAATGGGCTGCTGGAGTAGATACATCAATCTAGTGCTGCAATTCTTCTATTACAAAATCAAAATTAATTTAATCACAAATGTAGTTTGTGACTCCAAAAACACAGCATTATTAAAGGGGAAAGAACAGGAAGGTTTGGGCAGTGGTGGCTTGTCATTACCTTGCCACACCTCATTTGATAGTCACAATTTGCTCCTTCAACCTGCTGTTATGAGACTATTTCTCTCCTCCCATATTAAAATCTTTGAAGCCTCATTTATATACCTGAATCATATTCCTAATGAGACATGAGCTCAAATTATGAAAGTATTGAAAGCATGTGTGAGTCATGCTTTATATATGGCATATGAATAATAATTTATATATTCCATTAACTGCATTATTCTTCATGATCCTTCTCATGACCTTTTTTGACTCACCAGTGTGCCTCTTTGCCACCCAAAATTATCTATGTCACTTATTTTTTAGTTACTTGTATTTTTTCCTCTTTTTAAAGTGTGTGGATATTATAACTCTGTACGTGTAGTAACCATGTACACATATTAGATAATAGGTAATAGATAATAGATAATAGATAATGTCTGTATAAAATAATTAGGCATCATTATTTTGGGCAGAAATATCAAGTTTTCAACACCAAACTTTTATTGACTTGTAAATTTTAGCAGCTGTTTGTGTGATGGAGTTGAAGAGGGCTCCTGTGACAGATTGTGTTACTTTGGGATTAGAAAACCTGGCAAACATCTGGTTAACAAATGAGTTCCTTGGCAGAGTTTGTTATTCAGTGTCTTTTCATCTCCATCACTAATATTAACTTTACTGAGAGATTCCCAGTGCCAGGGAGTCCTCACCAGTTGGAGGTTTTAATGGGGAGCCAAAACAATGTGGTGAGAAGGTCATAAAGAACATGAGTTTTGAGACAGCAGCTGTGATGTGAGAAATTGAAGAGATCTATCTATGTGAGTAGGATTTGGTAATTCTGTTTTTCATGAACAACTTATTAGATGTCTGTGATAATGAGGACCCTAAGTTGTTTAAGTGACAGAAGATCACTAAAAAGGAAGACTCCAAGTGCCTCAACATGTGTGGGGACAGTACAGACCACATTGTGCCTGCCTGGTGCCAAAAATACCCTGCAAGCAGCTTGAGCCTCCCCTCAGGAGCCTTACAGCAGGATAACTCTTTCTTTGGCTCGAGTTCATGTCTTGTGCTTCCAGCTGAATAATTTTAGACTCCCCAGTTGGATAATTGCCACACATTCAGGCTCTGGGGGCCACTGAGCTGCAGCCCTTTGTGGCAGCTGATTCAGGCTGTTTCCAGCTATGCTCTCAGGGGTGATGGTGGCTACAAGACTGTGGCCCTGGTAGGTGACTCGGAAAATTTTATCCGTCTGGTGTAGTGAAAATTAAGGGAATCTACACATCTTCTTCTGCCCCCTCCTTTGCACCAAACCTCTGCAGAGCCTTCTAGACCTCCCTCTTCTCTTCATGGACGAGGTGTTTGATAACCTGGTGCCTACAAATCCCTCACCCAGCTTGGATGTGCCTTGTCCCACGGCAAGGACGTGCAGCTGTCCCAGCCTTTGCATTTCAGGCTCTCAGAGCTTTGCTCCCCTCTCACATTTAACAAATGCCTGTGAATGTCTCCTGCAAGCCCCAGTGACATGAAGCATGCTTTTCAGCTGGTCTCTGCTCCTGTCATCTCTTGCTAATCGTGCTTCTTCCTCCCTGTTCCTGCAGCATTTTGGTAGCCTTTGAGCACTGTGCAATTTCAGTGCTGTGAAATAAGTCTGTGCACAACAACTAGGCTGCTAGACTGGATAGAGGCAACTCATGCCGAATGTGGAGAAAGGAAAGAATAACTAAGTGCAAAAAGCGTTTCAAGTGGGTCAAAAATGGCTTTATTATGAATTATAGACTACTTTTGCTGATAATGGGGCACTGTCTACTGTGATTCATCGTAGTCAAGCAGCATTAATTTCAGAGAGAAATGGGACAGAAGGGAAACTACTCCATTGGTAATGGGGTGTTTTGTGTGGGCAGGCACTGTGGCTGTACTAATTATTGTACTCTGCTCATTCACATCTGACCTTCTCGACCCTTTTGCGGTTGAAGTTACGTGGTGTACAGTATAAAGTGTGTTAAAGAGTGTCTGAGTAATTGAATCAAGCATGTTAATCAGAGAATAGAACCATAAAACTTATTAAGTTTTAAAGAAATTACTTTTAACAGGATAAAAAAAAACCAACCCAGAACTAACAAAAACCTATTTGATATGGGACTGATAAATCGGGTTCCAAACACATCAATAGATGAATTTTGCTTCTTTTTAACTACCTTCTCTCAATGTCACATTTGACAGACCCCAGGGAGATATAGCTCACTGGAATAAATTCAGCCCTTGTGAACCTCTGCCACAATATCATAGTGTATTAGTGACATCTATTTTAGCAGAAAACTCTCTTATTATGACTCATGAACACTGAGAGGCATTACAGATTATAATTTCTTTTTGGGTATGTGTGTGCGTTCAAATTCAATCAGGTTGATATGCCACAATGCACCATTTAATTGAAATTTAATTAATCAATAGTCTCCTCATTTTAATATTGTCTTGGTAAAATCCTTGGCCTGTAGAACCCAAGAACAAGACTCCTTGACATGGTGGCAAAATCAGCTCTTTTACAAAATTAATGCAGCAAAATAAATTACTTCTATCTTCCCCTGTCATTCTACCTGTTTTGAACTGCTGCCATTTGGACAAACATCCTCCATATTCTGTTTTCTTTTATGGGGCAAAGATATTGCAGAGATTTGTAATGGGGGGTTGAGAATCCTCCCTAATTATTTCTGTAAGAAATGGTGAGAGCTGTTAGTGTTTTGCAATGCCCAGATCTAGAGTATTGTGGTTTTACTTGGAAATTTCATTTTGTTTCAAGGGAAAAGATGCTATTTTCTTGATGTGGCTGGGAATTTCAAAGATGTGGCCAAGTCTCAAAGCTCTTTTTCCTCAAATGTGCATTTTTATTTTCAGTTAACTGGTTAGTTATTATGATGGATGATGAGGAAAGACTTGGGCTCATGGAGGGCAATTCTAAGCTTGATGGAGCTGGAGTTTACCATTTCTTGGTAAATTAATAGACAGAACCTTGTGTAATGACCTGAACAAGTATATTAAGAGAACTGGATGGGAACAAGGGATCTTGGGAAAACTGAATTCAGCTTCACTTATCCATAGGGCTTAATTTCAATCATGGAGGGGTCTTGATTGAACAATTTAGACATCCCATGGCCTTTTATCTATGGGGTCTGTAGGGTCTATTATATTATCTTATAATTTCCATTCTGCCTCGGGTCAAGTGCAGATTTCTATAGTGCTTGGATAACTAAGAGTGGGAAAGATTTGTCTCCAGATTAACCAGAGCTGGTCCCACGCTAAAGATTGTTGTTTTATATATGTGAAACCAAGCCTGTAGAATTTTTTCATTTTCACTTTTCAGTGTGCTTTAGTTATTTATGATTTCGTGCCTGAAATTTTGCTACACTTTTGTAAATCACCAAAGAAATATTTGAAAGGTTACTTTTCCCATTGAGTAAAAGCAGTCATAACTAAAAGGTTTATTTAGCTTTTTTTACATCTGGATTCTTTTTATCAGCCTTTTGTACAATTTTCATTTCATTCTGTCAGTGCTTGCTGTATAGTCTACAGATCCAAAGGGTTATAGCTGGGCATTCTGTAAACAATACATTTCTTTTAATGAGAACATATTATTTTTTAAATATGCTTTTGGAGATAAAAGGAAAATTCTCTGAATGTAAATTTGGCTCTGCTCAATAGTAATTTAAAAAGAATGACTGGAAAGTGACATGTGTACCCTTTTTAACTTGTATAACATTGAAAGCCTTAGAAATTTTACCATCATTCACTTAACACATCAAAGTATTGCTGGTTGAACTCAAATCTCTCTGAAATGCTAATCCACACCCTTCACTGTAGTGAAATGAATATACAGATGGTTCTTCTAATTACTTGGGGCAAGAAAAGGGGATGATTTCCTTTAATGATTTCCCCTTCTTTCCTGACTGAAAGCAGTTCCAGCTCTTCCCTCCAGCTAATTTGACGATTTAAAGATGCCTTTGTCTTGCTTTCAGCTATTGAGGTTTCATTTAATTTGTTAAAACTTTCTGTCATGAAGTGAGGTGTGAACCCAGGGCTGTGTAGGTTTGGTTCAGAGGTCATGTGAAGGGGAATTACAGCCTTGAATTTTTAAAGCCAGGGTGCAGGGGGGTTATTATTGCACCTATGGCAAAGATGGAGTTTTTGGTTTAAAAAAGGATCTTGAGTCTGAGATGTAGGAAGTTATTGGCTGAGGAATACACCCCAGGTATTCATACTCCAGACTCATGGCAGCTCCATTTTCCCAAGGATACAAATGAAGAGATTTGAAACACATTCCTTTGAGCTGTTGACTTCACTGGAGCTTTGTGGGGTAATGTACTTCAGGGAAAGTGGAGAAAAAATGACTTAAGAATGATTTCAAAGCTCTTAATTTTCACTATAAATTAGAACAAAGGTTGAGATTTTACAAACTCTGAAATTTACCCTGAAAAATGAGATCTTCACACTAGGAACATCTGGTGTGAGCACTGATGGTCTATTGGTCCACTATCTCTCTTGATTTCTTCTGGCTTGAGATCTGGCTGCAAGGAGTAGCCCTTTCACTCTGTTTCAAAAGTTGTGACCTATGGCCTTGCAAAAACCTCCATGTCAATGGCAGTGTCATCCCACAACTCCTCCAAGTGTTTCCCTTCCTTCGACATGGAATCAGACTGCTGCTGTTCCTTCAGGATTCCACAGAATGAAAAAAGTTACCATTTGATAGCATGTTTTCCTGAATATTCTAGAAGCTCTTGTGTATTTTTCAATTAAAATACTCAGTGGGAACAACAACACAGAAAGAAAGAAAAGCTTAAGTAAATACAGGTGCTCCAGTCCTTCTGAGTTTTTAACTATACATCTTATATAATCACCCCCCCCCATCAACAATGCTTTCTTTACTGTTTTTGAGGTACACCACTTCTCTCCAAGCTTTCAAAAGAATAGGAGTAGTATTTCAGTGCTCCAAAAGAATAATTGAGAGGCAAGAATTTAGTGGGGGTTTTTTCCTTCATCATTTTCTATTAGACAGAATACTGTATAATAGTTTTGCTGAGTAAAACTCTAACCAGGCTTAAAAGCTCTTTTTCCTACCAGAACAAAAATAGGAACCATTATTGATATAGAAAAGAGTTTTGGCCTTTTTGAAAGTACAATAATGTGGGCATCTTCAGAAAGAGGCTTTGGAGTAGTTTGTTGCCTAGAGCTGTGTATTTTGATTTTGTCTGCTCAAATCTGGCTTTAGAATGTTGGAAAATAAACAGGAGAAAGGGAGAATGGTTCATTAGAAATTTTTGTCTTCTTGTTCCTCTTGAGTGATGACACCTCACATAGTAGTAGGGAAAAGTGGTTTGCCTACATAAGACATCAGCAAATCTAGATTCCCTTGGCAGTTCTACCAGGAATTTCTATCCTGCTCTAGGGTAAAAATTACCCAGCCTCAGATTCATCCTCCCTGGAGAGGAGATGACAGTGATCTTTGCTTGGTGTCAGAAAGACCTGTTCATTATGGTGTTTAAAATGCTGTGAGCTTCTGGGCTTGTTTCATTTGCAGTGATTAAGTTGTCTTCTGTTTGGGCACGTCTTGCCTTGTCCTATTGCAAGTCCCTCTGCACACCTGGAGAACTGCTTGAGCAATAGGGTTAAAATAATAAATGAGTCCTATATAACAAGTATCAGCTCACTTTCATGGGGCTTTTTTAGATTACTCTAATTAGGATATGGCTCTCATGAGTCACTACTACTGGGAACGAAATATCTGGAACAACACTTATGTTTCTTAATAGGAAAGATTTATTTTGCTGCCATGATGAAACAAAATATATGTAAAGTGATGTAAGAATTGTAAACACCTGGGGCATGCTGGACCTCACAGATTTCAGCCAAGCTCTCATCCATTTGTTATTTTGACATTACAGTGCTTATCTGCAAGATTTTGGCAAAAAAATTCCAGGTTAAGTCTCCCAACTGCTTTGTTTGATAAGTATGATTTCACTATAATTCATCATCGTCGGAGGGTGGTCACATCCAGCCCTGAAGTGAGTGACCATGGGTAACAAACACTTAGAAATCTTGCAAAGTAAAACAAAGTTGTTCTTTGGAATAAAAATACCTGTGGAAAGATGGATACATTATGGGATAGGTATTTATTTATAGCAGCAACTGCATGTTGAAATCTTCTAATTGATGGGAGTTCAACCATTACATTCAGTTGAAACAAGAGTGCTCATAAAATTAGAGCTAAACCATGACTCTTGTGCACTTGACAGAGCCCATGGGTAAGAAAAATTCTCCCATCACAAATGCTGTCACAAAATAAAAAAAACCCACAATTCTTTAAGAAAAACATTAGGGAAAAGCTACTATGAGATTAAACTCTTAATCCAAGAGCAATCAGGCAATGGGAGAGCATCCATGAGAATAGCAGCACTTACAAACATGAGCTGAGGAACTCTGCAGATGAGGCTGGATTCCTTTTTGGTAAGACTCAGTAAGACTCATTAAAGAGTGGAAGAGTATCCAAAGGAGAGGATGACAAAGGTGAGACAGAAGGAGTCACAGTAAAGGAAATCTGATGGTCTTTGTGGTTTCAAACTTCTTGTGTTCAATAAAAAATGGGGGAAGCTGACAGAGCTGTAGAGAAACATTTTAAAGCAAATAGGTTAAATAAAAGGGCATGGGAGAAACTGGACATTGTTGAAATCTGCAGCAAAATTCACATTGATTTTCACAGGAAGAGAATCTTTAGTGAGTAATATTGCCATTTTTAACCAGCTACTCATATCAGAATAGCAAGAAAGAATAAACAGCAAAAGTGGTGTGTGGGGGCAAGTAATGGAAGTAGGAGTCATCATGGAGTGATCATTCATCTTCTGTGTTCCTCTAATTCCTTCCACATTTATCCTTCTTGACTTCTTTTACTCATCTGACAGTCGATTCCTTTAATGGCTGCTGTGAGCAGAGAAAAATAAAAAAACAAATTCTACTGTGGAAGAGAAATGCAGACAAAGAAAGAGAATAAACCCAGGTGCTGAAGTGTAGGTAGGAAGGATCAATACACATACACACAGAGTGAGGGAATAGTCCTGAGAGCAAATATAGATCTCTACATTTTGAAGGGAGATGATCATAAACCAGTCTGGCTGTGAAGATGCTATAAAAAGTTTTATTTTATTCTTTAAAACATCCCTTCCTTATTATTAGTGTAACCATACTGAAAACATGCATAAAGTTTCATTAAAAGTTCTGTTAAATTTTATTCTGATGATGTAGGTTATATAAGTCCAATCTCTCTTATCCTCTCTTTTTTTTTCTATAAACAGGAATTTGCATGAGAGAGCAGAACAACTCAATTCTAAATAGTGTTCTTATCTCTACATAATAATATTATGCAAACTATAATCAAACTAGATGACAGTCCTCCAGACAAACCTTTAGTATTAAGAGCTTTTAAAGCTCCCAGGCAGATTGTTGTTAGTGGGATAGTTAATTAAATGGAAGTTGGCTTTTATTACTTTTTATAAACAACTAAGGCTAGCTGGAATGATGTTGGTCCTCTGGGTTTTTTTCATTTCTGTTTGACAAATATTAATTGAACTCATTGTTCCATGAAATCAGCAAGTTTGCTCATGGCAACATGGTTGCTAAAGAACATCAGGTAGCTGTTGATCTCTTCTGTCCTTTACCCATCACCAGGGTAAATGGAAATTTTGGGATGGTGCAGTGTGCTGGGTTTTGCTGGGATAGAGCTGGTTTTCCTCACAGTACCTGATAGGGGCTGTTGGATTTGAGCTGGAAGCAGTGCTGATAAAATGAGCCTTTCAGGGGTGCTCTGGGCTGTCCTGCCTTGTCACATGCAGAGGGACATGAGGTCTCTCACTGTGGGGGTACCAGTCGTTGGTTTTTCTGGGTTTGGATTGAAGGCACTTGAGACAGTAATTCGTGTTTGGACTCAGGTGTTTATTATTTCTCATCAGTAAAACAGTCTCACTACTGTAAGTTTGGCAGCTTTTCATTAGAAAGCACAAAATGGCCAACAATCTCTTGGTACAAGGTCCTTTAAGACTAAACTATCCAATTAAGGACTGACACCCAGTTTATTTTCCCTTTTAACCCAATAACTGATCCCACAGAGCCCACAATGGGGACTTTTCTGCCCAATTACAAAATGCCACCCAAACCCAAGAAGAAGAAGGAAGAAGAAGCATGAAGAAGAAACTTAGGACGACACCCTGTGACTTCCATCTTGCTTCCATCCACAACATACTAAAAATCCCAAAACATAAATTTCTCACCAAGTGATACACCTACGCTACTTTCTATAATCTCTTTCACCCTTTTGTGGATTCTAGTCTATCTTGAAGTCTGGGAAACTTTCTCCAAGAATGAGGGTCAAAGTCAGTGCTCCCCTGGGGGTCAGGGCACCCCAGAGCAGACAGAGAAATATTCCCGGTGCCCTGGGTTTCCACAACCGCGGGGTGAAGCTGCGGCTCAGGGTGTCTCTGTCCGTGGTGCTGGAGGTGCCGCTGTCCGTGGTGCTGGAGGTGCCGCTGTCCGTGGTGCTGGAGGTGCCGCTGTCCGTGGTGCTGCAGGCGCCTCCTGGAGATGTTCAAGCCCCTCTCCACCGATACCCAGGGCGCTGCAGAGGGGCAGGTGTTTCTCCGCGGTGCTGCAGAGCAGTGTCGTGGGCAGGGCAGCATTTTGTCCCCTCAAGCCTCAGCTGCTGGGGTTTTTTCGTAGCCCTTGGCTGCCCCAGGCTGTACTGCTGCAAGACCCTGGGGTGGGTGTGCAGGGACCCTGACTCCCGGCTCTTCAGGGCTGCGGGGAACAGCTGGAACATGAAATTTCTCCATGGCTCGGTATCCAATCTGCAGATGTTTGTGGTAGCCAATTCCCACGGTCTGCTCTGGCTCAGGGCCCATGTTTGCATTGATCTCTGCATCCCTTCAGGACCTGGGAGCAGAGCAGAAATGCCAGTTTTTCTGGAGTGGTAGGAATTTGATCTGATGGGTATGCAAATCTGCCTGCATACTTTTCCATTTTTATCCTTCCTTGTAACAGCCTTTAGATCAGAGACATTCAGATACCTTTTCCCAGGTGAGTTCTGACTGAGCTATAAAAACAAAAGAGCATTTTACCACAATGTGTCAGCAGTATTGCCTAAAATTACAGTTATAGATGAAGAAGAAAACTTCTAGCTCTGATATTCCTAAAGATTTTGCCCCAGGGATTTGTCTGTTTGCTTGTTTGCTTGTTTCCTAGTTCTGTCCATGGGAATGCTGAAGACAGCAGCTGTCTCTTACTGTAACATGATATGGGCCCATTTCCATCATGGGTTTACAGGAGAATCTGTAGTAAAAATCTGAAATTCTATTGCTGTCTGTCCAGTCAACTCAGAGATGGTCAGACTTGTTAGCCAGACCATATTTTTCAGCAAAATTCTACTTTAGCATGCTCAAGCAACATATTAAACGCAAATACCTCTTTAGTCATCCTAATGTTCAACCTATGTCTCCTGTGCTTACTTAGAAATTAAAAAATACCAACCCCCTCCTTCCCCAACAACAGCACAAACACACAGAGAAACAAAAAATCAACTTTTCTTGGTCATTAATTCCTGCGTGGGTTTGGCTGAGAAAGAAAATATTAAGGGTTTGGGGATGTGGGGGAATCAGGCTTGCTTGTATCAAGTCTCTCAGCAGTAATTTTGTAGGAAGGCAGATCAGATAAAGAAGAATCAGTGATTGCACTGGCTGAAATGCCTTGTGGCTGAAACGATTTTACAGAGTGACTGTGCTGACCCTGCCTTTCTTCCTGACTTATAAATCAGCTGCTCTGAGCAGGTGCTGAGACCAGCAACAGGAGAAGTCTGTCTGGCAAATATTTAAGTGCTGTTGTAGTAAATCTTCACAGGCACTAGTGCAACAACCTCCCCATTGAAAAATGACAAAGAATACTACAAACATAATAAGACTGAGTGTGAGCTGTGCCCATGCGTGTGGGTGTGCAGGTATAGAAATTTTAATTCTATCTTTTGAATTCCATCTTCCTATTATCAATGGGATCACTACTGAAAAAGATGATAGTGGAGTTATTTTCAAGTAGGAGTGAGTACAGTCTGAAGACTGTGTTGATGAAGAATGGAAAGGAACCTCCTGAAACCAAGCAAGAAATCAGTCCACATGGATGTTTTTATCTCCTATAATAATACACTGGTTGCTCAAAAGGCAAGCAATTACAAGGGGCAATTTGTTGCCCTCCAACCTAGAAGTGTTCTACTTTCCATCCTAAATTTGCCCAAAGTGAATTTGTTCTTTCATTATTCCTTTCTCTAAGTATGTGTTTTCCTGCCCTGGAGTTTACTATCCTCCCCAGTGCTTTTAAAGAATACAGAGCAATTCTGCCCTGGTGAATAGACACTTATAGCAACAAAATTGTCCAGAGGTTGTAGAAAGTAGAGGTGAATTTCCACCTGAGAACTCTCACAGAGCAGTAGATTTTCTTTTGTTTGCATTTCAAATGCACTGCCTGCTCCTTTCTATAGACCCACAACATAATTTGCTATGTCCTAAGCCACAGTGAAAATTATTGTTATGGTGACCTTGATTTTGTCTTTTATGACAGGTTTTTCTTTTTGTCTTTTATGACAGGTTTTTCTTTTATTCTCCCTTAGGCTTTCAAAGTTTCACTGCTTAATTGTGCAGTCATCTGCTATGTCATCTCTGATTCCAAACTTGGTGTTTCTACCAAATTTACTTGGTGCAGTCCTGCTTTTTGTGTTAACATGGTAAAATTAAAAGAGCTGCCAAGGCTGGTCAATCCTAAATAAGGTTCTTGAGCACCACAAATAGCTGCTGTCTTCTGGTCCAATTTCTTTGTAGGTGCTGCTGTTCTTTTCCTGCCTCACAGTTCTTAGGATATTTCCTCTGGTATAGATGATGGTTTCTCATAAGTTACACAAACCCAAACTGAAAACTGCTACATATTCTATGCTGAGAAAATCATATGTTTTGACAACATAGATGGAAAGGTAATTTCACGAAATGTTCCTTTGGTGTCCTATTCTGTCTACTCTCTCTCTTCTATGCTTTCTTCTGTCCTTAAATCCAGTCTAAAATCTCCTATAAATCTGCTATCAGACTACAGAAATTTCACTTTATGTACTCTTTTTCATCTATAGCTAATTGTTTTAAACTAAATCCTGTGTTTATCAAAGTTTGATGCCTTGAAATTGAGAAAAGCAGCAGCAACAACCAAAAAACTCCTAACCAGCAAAAAAAATCCCCAAAAAGACAAACAACCCCCCCCCCCCCCCCCAAGTTGTAAACATGGTTCTAGAGTTTAGGGTCTGTGATGTCTCACAGGGACAAACAGGATGCATTTATATGCTTAAATGGGTGAAGGACGAGCTTCCCTGACTTGAAATTGTTGTGTGAAATAAAATCTTGTACCCTGGCTGGCCAAAAGAAGAATTTGGTAAAGGAACCCCCAGCCTGCCATCATTCAAAATATGCAAATCATCTGGTTTTATTATAGGCTCTGCAAGTACTACCTGAGCTGTTCTGCACAGAACATTCCTGGAAGAATATGAGAGAATTGTTAAAGTAGATCTGTGATGCATAAAAAAGTTGTGGTTTATGGGGAAAAAAAGACGAATAAACAAGAACATGGAAAAGTAACAGCTGAAACTGTGAGACTTTAATGACAGAAGAAAATGCTTTGATCTGTAAAGCTTTAAAGCAACTTCCAATGTTTGTACTCAGTTTCTGTGTGGAGCTGGACAGGTTACCATAAGAGATTATGAAGCTCAGCTGTTAAACATTTCTGTGAAGTGTTGGTCTGGCTCTACATATAACATAACATCAAGGACAACCAGGGCTTCAACCAGACACTCATCATCATTCCTCTGCGTGACATCCTTATACACTTGGAATGTCAAAATAGTTCTAATATGACAGTAATGCAGTTTCTGTGACCTTTTCTCTTTTAATGAGGAAATTCTACATGTGAAAAGGACTTATAGTCTGTTCAGGAAGGACTCTGTCAGATAGCCTTGGAAATTCTCGGCAAAATTAATATTTGTCCTTTTTGAAGGAGAAAAGATTTCCTTGGGATAAATAGCTGGAATACTTTTTCTATTCAAGCCCTTATTAAATATTATCTTTCCAGACCTTGACTGTGGCATACAGCAGAACTGAAGACATTTTCTGCCTGAAGCCAAAACAAACAGAAAATCACTAAGAGAAATAGGTGGGAGCCTTCAAACAAAAGGTGTCTTGGTTACTGGTTTCAGAGGTGAAAAAAATAAATTTAAAGACAAGGGAAAATGCAGGAACATTGCCTGGTACAGTGTAAAATAAAAGAATATATAAGGTTTGTTTTGTGACCCAAGCATTAAGGTGACCTTGAAGGCTTCTTGAGATGATACTGTGTTTGATTTTTCTCACAAAGTGAAGAATTAACCTTTTTCTCATAGGAATACAATAAGGATATTTACAGGATCTACTCTGTAGCTCCTGGGAATGAAACAAAAAATTCACTTAGTTAAAAATGAAATTTTCAATTATTTCATTTGCAATTATATTACTGTGAGGCTTCTTTCCTTGCACAAGCCTTGTCATTCCAGTAGGATGTGGGCAGTATGAAGGGATGTGGGCAGTATGAAAGGATGTGGGCAGTATCAAAGCCGTTTACGTGTGCCCCCCTTCATTTTTCTATGTTTTGTCTTCTACAAGGGACCATGTACAAAGCCTGCTGCAATCCTACTTTAAACCAGGCCATGCTTTTCTCCCCCATTAAATGGAGCAATTGAATTGATGGGTGTTAGGAATTCTGCAGCATGCTGCTTATCAGTGTGGTTGCATCGTATGCTGACAGCAGTAGGAATTTCCTAGTTCCTCTTTGCAACCTCTCCCCTCAGGTGTCTCGTATTCTGGATTTGGGTATGTAGAGATAAACAGGTACTGAATTCCTCTGGGTCCCATATGGCTCAGAGAGGTGAGATTGGACTCTGAATAACTCTGAATGGGGTATAACATCCCATTTTTAGTCTGGGTCATGACTATAGGCATGCAGTGAAGGATGACACTCGTGAGCAATGGAGTTACATACTCATTCTCCCCTCAGGCTGGAATTACAGCCATATTCCAGTCCATGGCATAATCTAACCCTGGATGCTGCAGCACAGAGCCAGCACTTGCCATGCTTGAATTTCCCATCCTTCACAAGCAGAATGTCTCTGATCAGAACAAGGGATACACAAGATTAATTTCTGCTTTAGGATTAGAGAAAGGAGTAGGACAAAGTTAAGTCTATTTAAGCTTCTGATTTTACATCAAATGACATCAAATCAAAAGGGTATGGTTCTGCCCATAGCCTCCCAGAAAGTGATGGGTTAATATTTCCTTAGTCTGACTAGGACATAAACTGTCATTTAAAATTGTGTCTAAATCCCCTGAGTGCCTTGCAGAATCTTACAATATTCTCTGCTCTGAAGCATTCAGCAGTTAGGCTGCTCCATGGATATTTTTTTAGTTAGTCTAGCTGGTACAAATGGATGCAGTGGATTTTCACTGTTTCTCACCAGATGAGATCCTGGTCCTGGGTTGAAATGGAGAAGAGTTAAGGGAGAATTAGAACAATAGACAAGAGCTGGATGGGGATTTCTAATTAAATGTTCTGTAAGCACTTATCCTGATTTTTCTGCTATCTGAACCAAGCAAAACCACTATAGATTGTTTTACAGACTGGTTAGCATTTGTCTGGTATAGAAAAGGTTAGCAAATCTAACACAGGAATGAAGAAACACCCCAAATATTTTTGGGTAGCTGAAATACTGGTAGAAGTTTGCTGCAGTTATCTGCAGGTAAACCCTTACATCTAACTTATTGGGATGCTAAAATTTCCTTTGAGATGCTCACACATGTTTGTTTACTTTTTAAAATGTGTAAATCCTACTGAAAATAGCCATAGTGGGTGAGTAAACATTGTAGCACCAGTGGAAATAAATTTAAGTAAAATAAGATCCTTTGTGCTACAAGCTAAATGCACATTTCTAATCCTAACTTCATTCACAGGTACATAGCTGAGACCCTCTAGTGGCATAAACATTTATTTGCCTTCAGCATGTGATTAAAATTCTATTTTACCGTCACATTATAGCAACGAAATTACAGGTAGTATTTTTGGACACTCCGGGGGCTCTGGAAATGCTAATCTAGGATTAGATACTGTGCAGGTTCATGTTAATGAAAGTAAATTGATTTTTAGATGTGAGGGGCAATTATAGATGCACTGGAAGGAGAGGGGAATTTTTGAAAGGATATTCTGGAACTAATTACTATCAGTAAAAAACACACAAAGACCAACGTAATACGCAGGGCAGCCAATGGGGATAAAAGCTTATACATAAATCTGTCATGACCTAGTAGTGAAGACTGTTTAAAAACAGTGATCTCCACTTAGCTTGTAAATGCACATCGCCCTCTTTCTCACTCATATATTCTCTCTCTCTCTCTCTCCCTCTCTCTGACACACACACACACACAGACACACGCTCCTGGATTTGCAGAAGACAGACATCTAGGGCACTTCTTGGCATCCACAGGAAAATCATGTGGGATTAAAAACCCCCAGAAGTAAGTACTCACTGTATTAAATGTTTATTAAGTGGCATGCTGTCAAAAGCTAGATTTAATAGTAAATACAGGAGGACTTTAATGGAAATTGGTTGTATTTGATTTTTCTTAGGATTTGCTGAAAGCTGCCTCTCAAGGGTTACAAGTTCACCTTTTGCATTTCCAGCTGCTTGTTTACTACCCATGTGGCAACCTCTGGACAGGCAGTGATCCATCTGTTATCCCCCCTGATTGAGTGCAGGAGCAGCACAGTGCTAACTACTCCACTCAGCTGACGGCGGACAACAAAAGGAGGAAAATGATGAATTCGGACAATTTAACCTCCCAAAGCTTCCTCTCTGCGATTCACAGCAACACCAGCAATTTATTCTCAGGGCTCCAGTTTGTTCAGTCCTTCAAGCCACTCATCATCCCTTGCTACTCGCTGGTGGTTTTTATTGGTGTCATCGGGAATTACCTTCTCATCTATGTCATCTGCAAGACAAAAAAAATGCACAATGTCACCAACTTTCTGGTAGGCAATCTGGCTTTCTCAGACATGCTTATGTGTGCCACCTGTGTGCCCCTGACCCTGGCCTATGCCTTTGAGCCCCGGGGATGGGTTTACGGGCGTTTCATGTGCTACTTTGTTTTCCTGATGCAACCTGTCACGGTGTTTGTGTCTGTGTTCACCCTGACTGTCATAGCTGTGGACAGGTACTGTGCCACGGTGTACCCCTTCCGCAGGAGGCTCACCATCCCCATCTGTGCTTACATCCTGGCTGCTATTTGGCTGCTGAGCTGCACTTTGGCTGCCCCAGCCTTGGTGCACACCTACCACGCAGAGTTCCCGGAGCTGGACTTCTCCATCTGCGAGGAGTTTTGGTTCCACATGAAAAGAGATCGCTTGGCTTACGCCTACAGCACCCTCATCATCACCTATGTATTGCCTCTGGCTGTCATCTCCCTGTCCTACCTGAGGATCTCAGTCAAGCTGAAGAACCGTGTAGTCCCAGGCAACGTCACCCAGGGCCAAGCTGAGTGGGACAGAGCCAGGAGGAGAAAGACCTTTCGCTTGCTGGTCTTAGTGGTGGCAGCCTTTGGAGTCTGTTGGCTGCCCCTGCACATCTTCAACATGATAAAGGACATTGACATCAGCTTGATTGACAAGCAGTACTTCAACTTCATCCAGCTGCTGTGCCACTGGTTTGCAATGATGTCTGCTTGTACCAATGCCTTCCTCTATGCCTGGCTCCATGACAGCTTCAGGGGAGAGCTGAAAAAAATGTTTGCCTGGAGGAAGAAGAAAATTGGACCCGCTACAAACTGCATTATGGCCAGTGTGGTGCTGTAAATGAGAGCTGGTGGGAGTGCACCTCCTTTGTACATGAACATTGTAAGTCTTTTCCGCTTTTAATTAGTCCTCATTCCTGACATTTGCCCTTAGGGCTCAATTATAACAACACAAGTCCCATGTGCACCTCCACTTCTAATGGAGAATGACAGGCAGATGTCATGCCTCAATAATATCTTTATTGCTTTGATTGGAGTTAGATGCCAAGGTGATGTAAGCACAATAAAAACAGGGGTCCTTTCTATCTGTGTTAGATATTACTGTCAGTACAAACATAGGGTTTTGGGGACAAAGAGAAGCAAGGATGAATAGGAAACCTAAATATCTCAAAGAGGGAGTGTTTTGGATTGGGTAAAAATTAAATCTGTGTGTCTACCCAGAGCCCATTCCTTAGCACAGGCTCTGGGGTGGAGAACTCACAGCGTTCCTGTAGCCCTTTTTGGGATAGGGCCAAAATTTTTTCCTCATGCAGCCCCAATTTGCTGACCCTACTGCTGACCCTACTGCTGTCAGTCAGCTGTGTTGTCCTCACAGCCTTGACAGCACCAAGGTGAATTCCATCATTCCCTGAGGAGCTGATTTTGACATGTGTCAATGCTGCCCTCAGCTTTGATCTCCAGAGAGAGCCAGGGGCTTCGGCACTGCCCTTCTGGAGGTGCCCCAAGAGACAGAAGGGGCTGTGGATATTGAGCCAAGCATGAGCATTGCATGGCCAGTCAAAGAAAGAGCTGCCAAACACAGAGGACGGGCAGGCGCTCTCCTTTGGAGGAGTCTTTTGGGAAGAAGCAATTTCCTTTGACATTCACCTTTCAAAGGGAGTTAGAAGCTATAATCAGCCTAATAGTTTCTAGTTTCTTCCTCCCTGAAAATATCTGGTAAAACAGTTAAGTGCAGAGGACAAATTTCTGAGAGGTTTCTTCCAGCCTGCTCAGCTGCAATCTGGGATAGCATGAGAAAGTTGCTGGCACTGAACTGCCATCAGCCAGAAAAGCAGCACAATCCAGGGGCAGCTCTGGCCATGGTCAGCAAGGGCATCTCTCTGACCGCACCTGCACAGAGACTTCTCTGCTGGGGGCAATGCAAATGGACAGGAGGGGAGGGGGAGAGAGAGGATGGCTGCTTTGGTTTGTAAATCTAATCCTACTGTGAATCTGTGAAAATCATTTTGCTCATCGTGTTTCAGTAAAATGAATCTGATAAAAAACGCCCCAGATCTGTATGCACATCCTGTGAAAAGTGTTGGGAAAACGTTTGAAATCCCATTTCACAAACTTGCTACAATTTCAAGTTGTTTTACTGCTGCTAATGAGGACATTAAAAGCTGATTATAGAGGCACTGAATGAAGAAGGTCCATTTAAATTGGGTATTACTTGCATTCACTCTGTGATTATGTGTGTCTGCCTTTCCTACCTCTATTTAAAGATTCGAGTGACCTTCTAAAGAGTGTTTTGCTTTTGCTGAATTTCAGGAAATGGTTTTTCCTTGAAGCTCAGAATAGTAAGTAATTGGAATAACTGACCACTTTGAAAAGGCAAAAAGCCCACTTCCAAACAAACCAACCTAATTTTAAAAGCTTTTCAATCTTATTTTCAGGACTCTTTTAAAGAGTACAGAGAGCAGGACACCAAGGGAGCACTGAAACAACAAAGCAAAAAGCAGCTTCAAATAACAAAAAATCCTGATTTTTAGAGATTTTTCTTCTGTGAAATTAAGTAAATTCAAACTGCTAATTTTTCAGTTTGTAGAAGTCAATTAAGATTGAGGTGGCTCATGATGTCTACAACCTCCTGCACTAAATACAGACAGTGCTGTCACCCAGAGGGATCCAAAGCCCAGTGGAGTCTTCCCAGACTTCTAAACCACAGCAGTCCTGGGATCTTTTCCTCCTTACACATCATATTCTCCCCTCATTTGCCATCACTGCAGTTTGACTTATTCGTGTTCTCTTGAACGATAATGACTGGGGATGGTGACTGCCAAGAGCTGCATGAAGCAAACAAGGATTTCTCTCTCTATTTGCTTTTCCTTGAGACAGAAATGAAGGGTTGCTCAGTGCACAGATTGTTCCCACAGTGACAAATGCAATCTCTCTTCAGACTGCCTCTGGAGCTGCTCTTAGAGCAGTGCCAAAGTCTGGCAGCTCCTGGAGATGCCCAGCACAGCTCATCTAAGTGCTGGTTTAACCTGTACATGCCCTGATTCTGTCAGGATGTGAATTTGCAGCAGAAAGCTCAGAGCCTACCCCCATTTTAGGCCCTCCTCACAAGCAGGTTTCAGATGCACCCTGAAATTATCTGCATTCCCCAGCTGTGGGCTCCTGAAGCTCCTTCTCTGTCCTCCACAGCCTCCTTGGTCCACCTCAGTGGTCCTGTAATGCCATTTTTCCAGGCTTTCTGCACAAAGGAGGTCCAGTCCTGAGCTGGAGGTCTGGGGGTTCCATAGGGCAGAGAACAAAGCACAGCCACATTCACTGAGCCCCAATTCTGTTAACTGAGCCTCAAGAATCTCTGCCCAATTTAATTATTGTTTTGTCTGATATCCAGAGTAATAAACAGTAATTAGATTTAGAGGCATGTTGATGCACTTCTGTAATCCAGTTATTCAAATAAATATATTGAAAGCTGTCTTGTGAAACGTTCTTGCTAATCTCCACCCCTCTCCAGGGAACTTCTGCAGTTCTTGGAAGGACCAGGGCTCATCACTGAGGCATTTTTGGTGGAATATTTTTTAATTGCAGTTTAAGAAATCATGGCACGCTTTTATTTTGTAGAGTAGCTTGGTTCAAAATTTGATAAACCTATTAACTACTCTGGTGCTTGATCAAACATTAACTACTCCCTGTGGTCTAGAGTGGGGCTGGCATTAAAATGCAATGCACTCATAAAACACATAGAAAAATAAGGCAGTGTTTGATCAGGAATTAGATTATAAAGTGACCAAAGCTCACTAACTCTGAGTTCAGGCAACCAAAGGAAAACGATAAAACCTCAGTTAGGATCAGATAGAGTTGGTCTTTCCCTCACTTCAGGGATATCTACTCAGAACAGTCACCAAAAGCCAACTTGGTGATTTATTTAAAGCAAAAGCATTGCTTTAAATAAATGTTCCTTGGTCTTGGCTGAAGAAAACTCAGAGTTGTATTTGCACCAGGTCTGGGGAAGGTCAGTTTATCTGGGGGGCAAAAGCAGCTCCTGCCATAAGGGCATCCCTCACAGGAGCAGGGTGAGCCTTTCACAGCTGACAGATGCACTGGGGAGAGCTGGGGGTTTTCCAACCTGCTGGACAACAGGTATAGTTGTACCAGAACAGACTCTGTACAGTTTTAATTCAGCAAATTTTCCTTGTTGAGGTGTCAATGGTGAGTTGTAGTTAGTTGTTTAAGGTGACAGAAGCTGAAAATGGTACACCTGCATCTGGGGATAAAAAAATGTGAAAGAGAACTGTACAATGCATCAATCAATCTCCCCACCAGATGAGAAGAGGGTAAAGACAAAAACAACATTCTGTTGGTAAAGCCACTGCCATTTGGCCATTTCTGCATGAAGAAATGTAGTACAAGCTTTTACCTTCAGCTCTCCCCTCTCACTGCTCACAAACTTTTTCTTTTCTCAGGAAAAAAAAAATCACATTACTCCTCCTTGCCCTGGAGAAAAGGCTGCTCAAGGATCAAAGCAAACATTTCTGCCTCATGGAAGGCATACAGAGAGGGAGAGCTTTCTAAAGGGAAAAGGGCTTCTTAAAATGAAGAGTATCCTCTTCTCTCTTCTTTCTGCAAGCCACACAGGCTCTGAACTGAACCATTTGCTGTGTGGATTTCCAGCTGGCCTGGCCTGATACCTACAGCTCTGGCTTTTGTGTTTACCTCAAGTAAATACTCTCCCATACCCAGTGACCTTGTTTTGGGTCACAACCATCACTAACTCTGATCCTTTGCACCTGATTTACCTCCACAGCAACAAGATGCTTCACTGAAAGTCCCAGAGAGGAGCTGCAGATGCATCTGAGGTATCCATCCTATACTAATGGGACTTTTCCTTTGGAAATAATTTTCACAATCCCTGTCTCAAGAGCAGGTTTGAAGTCTATTAATGTGTAGTGACAACCAGATGGGACAGGCTTCTCCAGATTGATTTCAATAAAATTTTCTATTATTTTTTTCTCTGCTCCCTGCTCCCCTAACTCTCCCCCAGACTTTTGAAGCCATTGATCAGCTACTCAGTGGAAGCAGGACCCTCAGGTTGTTGCCACCTGAAATCAGGAATATTGGAATTTTCTTATTGTTTTATTATTTTCTTGCTCCCTGGGGAAGAAAAAGACATCTAAGTGCTCTCTCTTTTAGGAACCCACAAAGGATTACACAGGGATTGGATATTAGGAAAATTTCCTTCTCCAAATGGCTGGTCAGGCATTGGAACAGGCTGTCTGGGGCAATGGGGGACTCACCATCCTTGGAGGGATTTAAAAGATGTGGCACCTGGGGACATGGTTTAGTGGGGGTTTGACAGTGCTGGGTTAACAGTTGGACTTGATGATCTTAGAGGTGTTTTCCAACCTAAATGATCCAGGAATAACTACTTGATAGTCAGGCTGCCTCCCTAGAGGGCAAAAAGTGAGAGGTAAAGGGCATGAAGCTCAAATGTATCTCATCGGGAATTATGTCCCTTTAGGATCTATAAATTTACTTTCTTCACCAAGAGGTAGACAGGATTGACTTTCCCTTTCTACAGCTTGCTTTGTCAAATTAAGTCAGTGGAGTTAGTAATCTATACAAATAATAAAGCACACAGTCAAGAACTCCCCAGTTCGTGTCTCCAGCCCATTGGAAATCAATTTGAGATCTCTGCTACCTATTTGAAACTGACTGGGCTCTCCATCCTTTGCATCTTGTTTATGTTAATTATCACATTGTAATTTCCCTGTGTTTTTTGTTTGTTTGTTTTTGTCGGTTTTGTTTGTTTGCTTGGTTTTTCATTGTTGTTTTGGTTTTGTTTTTTTGGTTTTTTGGTTTTTTTTTTTTTTAATTTCTGCAGGGAACATCCAGAAGGAGATGATGCCAAAAATCTCTACACCTACATTTCCTACAATTCCTACATTTCCATGAGGCACAGGAGCCAAGCAGCAGCAGGAGGACTGCAAAGAGAAGCCTGCAGCTTTCAGCGTGGAGATGGGCTCTGCCTCTCCTGCTGAGCACAGCTCTGGACCTCCAGAAAACATGCTGGAAAGGCAGCTGGTGGCTCCCAGCAGCAGGAGGGGTTTTAATGCTGTGCTTTGTGAGAAGCTGGCGCTGGGGGTGGGCTGGGCATCACTCAGTGCAGCTCAGCTTCTCCCCAGCAGCATCAGCACAAAGGTGACTGCTCAGCCCAGGGCAGCTCTGCTTTGGGGAGGGTGATCAGCTCAAGGTGTTGTCTCTCTTTCTAGAGCTTCCCAGCCACTGGAGATGTGTTTATTTGCTCCATCACACCCACGAGACAGGTGAAAACGTGAGAGCAAATGACATGGGAGCCACGGTGCACTGTCCCAGGCTGCCACCACCCACAGCTGAGTTTGTGACCTGCTGTGCTCAGGAGTGGGAAGGAGAAGCAACAGATTGTGCTGTGAACCAACCTCAACTTGAGCTCCTGGAGGCAGGGCAAGGAAGAAAGCAAAAAACCAAATTTCTGATCTTCAAGCTATCAATAACCAGCCAAAGGGTGAATCTGTAATCACCCACAGGCTGTTCCTGTACCAATGTGGGAGCCACTCAATCCTTCTGAAAGCGGGGTCCCCCACCTGTGGCGTGTCAGCTCAGTGTATTTGCTTTGTGGTATCCTTCTTCCCTCCCCTCACCCCCTCAGTGCAACAGGGGCAAGCCAGGCAAAAGCAGGAACATCCCATTTTTGTGCAGTCCAGAGGCACAGGAGTTGAGGGCAGATGCACTTGTGAAAGGGTTTTTTTAATAAAAAGAATTGAAAGGTTAGGGATGGAGTTCCAAGGCAAGTGTTCGACCAACCCACTCCTCAGCAACTGGAGGAAACTCTGGAGGAAGCAAGATGACAAAAAATATCATGTGCAAGAGCTAGCTATGAGCTAAATAACCAGTATATAAGACATACAAAGAATTTCAAATAATTACATGACAAAATTAACACTCAGCTTTGGAACGATTTCCCCTTGATTATTGGATCATTTTAAAATTCAACATCTGTTGTTAATATGCATAGATTAAAAAAAAAAAATCTGAAACCATCTGAAGCACTCGACAGCATATGGCAGACCTGTTAAATCTTAACAAGTCAATAATATTATCATTGTGAATCACTCCTTCATTAAAACATGTATTAATGTCTGTTGCATAAAATAATGTCTATTTGTAAAAGCCTTTTGCGCCACCCATGCAATTGTCACTTGTCACAGCTAATTCTAGATTGCTTTGAAACTACCTCCTCTTGGAAAACTGTCACAGACTGAGGACAGAGGAAATGCAAATCATCACCTGTCAAAGTTCTGACAACAACATAGACAACGTGAAAGGAAGATTTTGAAGACCTCTGTTTTGCTGTAGTGACAAAAATGTGGGTTTCTTTGCTTTTAAGGCATTGTGGAAAGTACTGTTCCAAACAGTTCTTACCCTCCAAAAACCTTGTGTACAGTGTCTGACAAAATTTGCATTATTTCACAGTCCTTGACATTCTTTGCTTATTGCTAAATGAAGAAACTGTTCACATGAACAGCTTAATTTACAGTGTTGAAAATTGGGATAATTAGGCAAGCACTTTCTCTTCCAGCTCTCACATTAAGTATTTAAAAACAGGGATGGAAGGTGGGTTTGGAGAAGGCTGGATTGACACAAGAATGGTGTTAAAATTTTTAACAGTTGTGAATGAAAACTAAATGAAGAGTGTCAGTACAGCTTTCTAAATCTGAAGCTATTTACATTCAAATATTGAGACTCAATGAGGTCGATAAAAGGTAATGTGGAATTTTACAATTTCACTGAGTTTCACAATTTACCTATTTAAAAACAGTTGCAGAAATGGCAAACCCCACAGATTGCTCTAAACTACATTAGCAGAAGGACAATAGAATACAAGGGAAGTTCCAACCTGTTTCCTGTTATACAATATTCCCCAGTTCCCTTTTGGGAATTAGAAAAACTTTGTTTTGTTCCCCCTCTAGATCAGAGGCCCTCAGGATGCAGCAGTTCCTCCCTCCACACATTTTGTACAGTTTCTAGGAAGAATCCCAGATCTGAGACATCTCCTGCTAACAGCTCTGGGAGATTGGAGTCCATGTGGCACAAACCATGGGGCTAAGCATAAATACATGCAATTATCATCCTAATATACAGCTAAAACTAAATTCTTAACTGGAGCTCGTAGGTTTATCAAGCGCCACCTCCTCACAAGAAATTAATATCAGTTTCCCTTCAGCATTCAGCATTAAAACATTTGATGAAGTGGCTGGGTCTTTATTCACCAAAGTATTCTTGTAAATTATTCCTAGTTCCCTGGAACCCACTAGTCAGCTGTTTTCTCACTAATTCTCTCCTCATTAGAGAAACAAAACCTGTTTTCCATACCTCCAGCAACACTTACATCCCATTTCCCAGCAGAACTCAGCCTCTGGTGAACACAGTGCCCTTCCATCACCATCAGCTGCCCCCAGCCCAGCAGGCAGAGCCTTTAAATACACATGGGACCCCCCCTGCTAAAAAATGACAGTGCTGCTGCAGGCTGGAGCGGGTGGGAGTGCTTTGGAGAGGGTTCAGCTGATTAAACAACAAGTTTCCCGAGGCTGTGTCATCAGGAGGTGCAATTACACGAAGCCAGGCAGAGCCCACATATGCAAGACAGTGATTAAAATAAAATAAGTATCTGATACTAATAAAGCAGCCTATTAAAAAAGGCTGCTTTATTAGTAAAAAAGTCTTTCCTAATCTCCATGGAAAATTAATACAGAAAAGAATTAATGAAAATTGATAAAAAATATTTGTGGGTGTATGAAGAATTTGATATTACACTTATTCTAGACCTCCCATTTCTCTCAGAGTCCTAAAATGCTGTCCATAGTTGTTGTGTTCTTTCTAAAAAAGTTTCAGATTTCATTCCCATGGATTTATTGTCCCCTTTTTTGGTTCCAAGTGGGTCTCTTGCTCCTATTGATATCACCTCACCTATTTCCTCTTGCCCTGGCCATCTGAAACAGGCAGGTGAGGACTACACAAGCTTCAGGCCATGTCATGTGTCTCCTGTTCTCCTGTTTGAAAACCTGGGATCTGCCTGAGCAAGGAGTCCAATCTATACTAATTACTTTTCTCCCTTGTGAATGAGAAGGTAGCAAAGCTCATTCTGTGACTTTAAATGGTTTTTATTGTTTCCCCTCTGTCCAGTCCAAGGCCCATTCATAAGGAGAACTGTGTTTGTTCTGAGAGGATTTGCAGTTGAAAAATCCATTTTGACTCATTGCCTTGTTTTCTTTCATTGCTCACAGAGATTTTGTGCTTTCCAAGATTTTTTTGGCAGTTGAAGGTAAGCTGACTGATAGACAAATCCTCAATTAGTCTTTTCCTTCCATTCTTAGAAACAGAATATATTTGCTCCTTTCTAGTCTTCAGATGCTTATTTACACCCCACGACTTCCCTAAAATAACCCCAAGTGGTTCTGACATTAATCCTGTCATATTTTTCTGCAGTATTTTGGGATGAGATGCATCAGGCTCAGGCAGTGTGAAACTTTTCAGTTCTCCAATACTTCCTTGTGCATTTCTAGGGAGGCAGTTATCCCAGCATGAGGGCAGTTAAAAAGGGGACTAGAGGCTCATCAACAAATATGAACTTAAAACATGATGTTGGCACTATTCTGTTTAGTTTGCTTCACTCTGAGAATCCTGTATGCTTTTTAGTCAGTTGCAGTGGACTTGACATGCAGATGTTTTACTCATTTGAGTAATTAAAATGATTAAAACTGCTTTGAAATCCAGTTCTTTGCAATTACACACAGCTTTTCTCCTCCTGGCTTTCAAGTGAACAAATTTCCTTACACATTTCCAGGCTATTAACTATGGAGCCACAGATTCTGGCACTTGGGGCATCCCAGGTGGGGGTACCTCTTAAAACCCCCCAGACTGCAGCTGTTTGCTGTGCTGTGGTGTACAGCAGTCCCTGATTCTGCCCTTGGTGAGCTCTGAGCTCCCTGTGCTTGTGGAGTGATGGATGCTCTTCCACTGCCACCTCCTGGACACGACCAGGGGCACTTGAGAGATGTGGTAATGAAAACATTAAACAAACTTGAAAATATACCAAATCGAAGACAAAATATCTAATTTTGACCACAAACTTTGACATTTTAAGTCTTTCACTCGACCCTCTGAGTCTGACCCCAAAGCACAGCAGTGGGGGCTGCTTCAGAGACACCCTCAGCACCAAGAGGTGACTGAACTCTTCTGAGATTTGCCTATAAATTATAGATTTTAAACTGTGTTTAAATATTCAGATTGACACTAAAAAGAATACTCACAACCCACCAGGAGTGGGGGGAAGGCTGGGGGTGAGGGCTGCATAAACATGAAGCACTCCCTTCACCACACAGAGCCCAGTGAGGTCTCTGAAGACATCCCCCTCTGACTTGGCCACCTGGCCCTAATGATGACTTACTTTTAATTAAAACTGCTTTCAAAAGAAGATGCTTGATTAATGGCCTGGAAGACCTTGAAAATAGAGTCATTCCTGCAAGAGGAAGGCAATTAACTTTTTTAATCAGTAGGGGCTGACCTCAAGGTCTAGTGAAGGGAGTCATCAGCAAACTCACTCCCACAGACACATAGCAGAGCCCTTCTATATTACTGGAGACCCCAGGGAAAGGCCTGGGAACTGGACTTGGTACACCCCAACCTGCAGAGCTGCCTCATAATCTCATCTCATCTCATCATCTCATCATCTCATCATCCATCATCTCATCATCCCACTGCCTGGCTGGGAGCAGTCTGGGCACTCCCCTGGGGCAGAGGCTCCTTGTGCTTTTTCCTCCCTCACCTCTAACATGAGCAAAGCTCTGGCTCTTCTCATCTCACCCTGCCTCAAAAAAGATAAAAACACCCAACTTCCAATCAGAGTCAGCATCAGTCTCTGCAGATAGCTCCTCAGCAGCCCAGACTCCCCTCACTGTCTCCCAGGGAAGACCCTGGCAAACAAGCTCAATCACCAGGGCTAAAGGCTTTCCCTTGGCAGATGCCAACAGTCCTGCAGCACAAACCTCAACTTCTGCTTTCGTGTTCCTCAGCTGGCACAGGTGGGGGTGCCTGCCAGGGACAGTAAATCAGGTCTTGTCTGAGATTACAGTGAGCTCCTCTTGCCTTTCACAGCCTGCATCCTCAACCTGCTCTCTAATTCCCTAAAGGAGAGGGATTTATGCTTTCAGTTTTATCTCCAGTTAGTTAATGGTCCATTACTGTCAAAAGGACAGCAAGAAGTAAAATCTTACAGGATTTATGTTAAGTAAAACCCAAAATCTGCAGAAGGGAATGTACCAGAGAGAGGGCACAGGGAGCACATGGAGGTGCTTGCTGTGACACTTGTGACTGCACTGTGACTTGGGGCCAGCTCCAGAGCCAGGCAGCACAGAGCAGCTCTGGGTCTGCAGCCATCAGGACAGCTCAGAGTCCCTCCCCAGCACGGTCCACACCTGCAGAAGGAGGACACATTAGGGCAGGAAGGACAATCCAGGACAGCTCCTAATTCTAAACCCCTCACTGCCTCACCACCAAACCCTGCTGGCCCCGGACAGTCTGGGAGTGGGAATGTGAACATTAACACTGCTGTGTGACTTTCCAGCCATGCTGCAATCCTCTCCCTGCCAGCAGCCCCCAGTGAAGTCTGCCTCACCCTCTGGATGCAATCACACATCTTCAAGGAGCCCATTGCACACACCATGCAAATCCTTGCCAGCACTCAGAAATTTTACTGCCATTGCTTGAAACTGTTTCATCTGCTGAGCTTCTAAGGGATCATCAGTTTTTATATTTTTCCCCATGCCCTCTTCCTGAACACCTAGGAGCACTCATCCCCAAGGAAATCCGTGCTTGTCCAGCAGAACTCTGTCTGCTGGCATAGACACAAAAAAGAGCTGTGCAAATCAGGACAACACAAACCAATAAAGCTCACTTTTATCCTACATATTTACTCTACCAGAAAGACAATGTGAAACCCCCCAAACTGAAGGATCATTAAAATAAAAATAACAAACAAACAAACAAACAAAAAAAACCCGATCAAAACTCCCCCTACCAATGGGCTGCATCCATGAACACAACAGGACTTGTGTACTCCACAATGTGTTCTGTGCTTGTGCAGGACCTGAGGATCCAGTGTGCTCCACCCCTCCAGCCTCACCATGGGAAACAGGAGCACCACACTGGTTCCCACCAGTGGTGCTCTGGTGTTTCCCAGCTCTCCAAAGCTGTTTTCTTCCTGTTCTCCTGACTATTTTCATCTGATTTTAGTGCAAATCCCTTTGTATATCTCCAAGCAAAACCAATTAATATTTAATATGTGATATTTACAGCAAAGGAGGAAGAAGGTAACTCTACCAACTTTTCATGAGCACGACACAAAGAGACTTCAGGGTGGTCTTTTTTGTCCCTTCACACTTGATAGATTCCTATTTACTACACTTTCTTTGGATTCTTTTTTGTGGTTTATTTCTAATATATTTTCAGAAATATAACCATGGTCTGCCAGCACAGACAGGAATTGCATTAACATAGGCTGTGATTTGTGCCCTAGCATTTATTTACTGTTTCTGTAGTAAATAACAGGTTACATTGCTTGTGATGGTTGATGTTTTTGCTAAGCCTCTGTTCTTTGTAACTAGATAAGAGCAATGATGTTAAAATTCAGCAATCTTAGCTAGTGAAGGCAACTCTCACAAGCTATGGCAGAAAGTTTTGGGGTTTTTGTGCCCATGCTAAAAGGTTTGTGAAAGTGCTGAATCAGTGTTGCACTGGCTTCATGTGCAGCTCAGAGGGAAGGTTCAATCTTGGCCAGTTATAGGAAAAGGAATTTTAGAATGTGTCAGGCCCTTCATTACTGATGGTCACGTAGTGGTTTCAGCTTTTGGGAAATGAGTCAGTGCCATTAGTGGAGGCAGCAGATCCCTCCTTTATCACAGCCCCTTCCAGCAGGGCTGGCTCTCACAGAACATTTGCTCTAATTGCTCTGTGGGAGGACAGGACATTAGGAAATGGATCATCATGCTCGGGCTCAAAGGGGTGTTTGAGTGTTGTGCTGCATGAATGTTCCTCCATTAAAGGCACATGTCATGGCTTTTGTTCAGAAAAGAGTATCCTGGATTGCAGGAAAATTGCTGCATTTTCATCAGTCCAGCATGTTTATTCAGCCTTTTGAGCCTGTGCCATGCCAGAGTCTGATGCAGAACCCACTTTTTTCCCTTTTGAATGAGAGGGTATCAAAGCTCATTCTGTGACTTTAGATGCTGTTTATTGTTTCCTCTCCATCCAGGCCCAGGGCCCATTCATAAAAAGAGATGAGTTTGCTGTGAGAGGATTTGCAGCTGAAAAATCCATTTTGACTTTCCTCATTGCCTTGCTCTCTTGCACTGCTCACAAAGATTTTGTGCTTTCCAGGATTTTCTGGCATTTGAAGGCAAGCTGACTGATAGACAAATCCCTGATTAATCTTTTCCTTCATTCTTAGAAACTGAATACATTTGCTCCTCTCCAGTTTTCTGATGCTTATTTACACCCCATGACTTCCCTGAGATAACCCTAAGTGCTTTTGACATTAATTCTATCACATTCTTCTGCAGTATCTTGGGATGAAATGCATCAGGCTCAGGCAGTGTGAAACTTTCCAGTTCTCTGTGTGTGCTGTTGCCTCCCTGTGCTTTTCCATGTGGATTTCGCCCTGCTCTGCTGCTGCTGCTTGAAGTCTTTGCACTTGGTCTTTCTCCTTAAAAACACACACAAAAAAAAAAAGACACAGAGAAGTTTGGCCTTCTGGCTTTTTTTATTTGCTGATGACCTCTTCTTTTATTTGCTGATGAACTAATAACCTGTGCAGTGTCTTTCCCTTTGTTTCTCAATGTATATTGAGAATTGTTTCTTGCTACTCCTGATATCACTTGTAAAATCCTTTCCTGTCCCTTCACTTTTTAAAATTTTGACTCCTCTTGCTCCTGCTGTTCTTTGAAGCCTCATTTAGTCACTGCATTCGGTAGGCAAATTCTCTGGTTTTAAATTGAAGAACTTGTGAGTTTTTCCTCATATTTCAAAATCTTCTCCAGCATTTGCTTTTTAATTGTGATGTGCTGAGAAGAGAACATGTCAGTGTCCCCGTGCTGCTCAAAAAAAGAGCTGGAGTCTAACTAAGTTCTGCCCTGCTTCATACTACTCATTTACCCATGACACTTTTTTTCCTTCATTTCTACATCTACTTTTAAAAGCTGAATTGAATCGAGGACTTTGTAAGATTTTCACAACAATTCCCTGTCTTTTTCTTCCTTTTAAAGGGATTTTTTTAGAAAGAAACTTCCATTTGAGCACTACTGTACAGAAAATTAAAGCAAACCCAAATATCCCTGAAACACACGAAATAGGAGGGTTTTTAGTGTTTATTTATGAAGTGACATCAAGGTGATCTTGTTGTCTTTAGCATAAAATAAGCCACACTCGGTAGGGGACAGATCAGAACCCCTGGGCTGCATTTCCCTCTCTGGTACTGCTTTTTCCCTGAGCCAGGCACGCTTTGTTCCATCATTCAGCACCTGGCAAATGTGTCCAAGCTGCCCCAATCCCGACTCCCGAACCGTGAGCCCCGAGCCCCGCGTTCGTGGAGCGATGGATGCTCCTCCACTGCCACCTCCTGGATGCCACCAGGGCGACTTCAGCCGCCAGGTAGTGAAAGCTTTACGTGAAATTGAAAAGGTGCAAAGCCAAAAATTCAATCACCCTTGCATTCCTACCAGGAAAAAAAAAAACAACCAAAAAACACCCTCATCTTAGGTGGCCCCTGTTAGGCAGCACTCTAAATGTAATAATTATTTGTAGAGACGTCTACGTTTTTTACTAATCTTCAGATTTCTACTGCTATGAGCTGGATGCTGTGAGACAACCCTGGAAAGGCATTTTCAGTTGCACACGCTCTTAGTCTTTACAAAAGCACAAACAGTGATGTTAGTGGAAGTGAAGGAAAGGTTCAGGTCTATCAGACTGGCTCTGTTCCCTGGCTTGGCAGAGCAAGAACACTTTACACCAACATAAACAACCTACTGTAAAAATTGTTATACATTTTCTAGTTTTTGAAGTTCTAGGACTGTGCCTATATTTTAGTGCTTTGTTTGTGTGGTTTGTTTTGTTTTTTTTTTTTTTTTATTTTTTACTGTCATTTCCTATATTGCTTCAGATGTTGAGCAGAAATTTCTAACATGAAAAGAGTTAGGAGTGACCTTAAAAGGTATCTAGTTTCAACCCCCTGCCATGGGCAAGGACACCTTCCACTATCCCAGGCTGCTCCAAGCCCTGTCCAACCTGCCCTGGAACATTTCCAGGGATGGGGCACCCAGATATCCCTTGGCAACCTGTGCCAGGGCCTCACCAGTGTCACAGGGAAGAAATTCTTAGCAATGTCTAATCTAAACCTCTCTCTGTCAGTTAAAAGCTCTTCCCCCTTCTCCCATCACCGCAGGCCTTTGTACAAAGTCCCTCTCCAGCTCTCTACCTGTCCAGGCACTGGAAGGGGCTCCCAGGTCTCCCTGGAGTGTTCTCCAGGCTGAGCACCCACAGCTCTCCCAGCCTGTGCCCATGGCTGGGCTTCCAGCCCTCTGAACATCTCTGTGACCTCCTCTGGACTCACTCCAGCCCCTCCGTGTCCTTCCTGTGCCCGGGGCTGGACACGGCACTGCCCAGCCCTCTCGGCAGGAATTGGAATAACATGTGTGTCACAATAATTCTGTCTGGAGACAGAACTCAAACTGGGAGCGCCTGCCTCCAGCAGGTGTCAGTGGAAGCTACAGAATGGAGAAACTGCAGCAAAGCCAGGCTTCATTTACCTTTCATTCCTACAAGAAGCTCCGGGGACAGAGGGAATGCTCCATTCCAAGAAAAAATGTCATTGCCAGCCAGGTTACTTAATGATTATTTTTTTCCTGCTTTGAAGTAGGGCTCAAAAATTTGCAAAGCGACTTCAGAAGGGGCCAATGATTAAGCAGGTGTTAAATATTTATTGAAGGGACAGTAGATATGTTTGAAACATTTGAATTAGTGACCTAATTCACTCATATTGCTACAGGGAGTTAAGGATCTCTGGCTTTACTCACTGGAGTAGTGCTTTACCGTGTACAGCACAAACACACAAAAGGGCAAATATAAAGTTCTCTCAGCAGCTTAAATCCTGACATTTCCTAACATTTGAGTGCTTTAGATGTGACTGATGGCCCTGCAGAGGATCATTCAGTAGGGATTTTGCTGGCAGTCCCCAAGCTCTTGGAGACAGGAATGGACAGCTTGGGTGGACTGTGAAGAAGGGCACCTAGGAGAAACTTTGCAAGGTTATGTGCAAGGTAATGGCAACTTCTTTCTATTTCCCAGTGTATAAATATATTTTCATCTTAGTGCTCTGTTGTTAATGAGTTCATACACTGTCCTGGTGACCTGTGATGTTCTCTGAGGCCTCAGTTGCCTCTGTGCACAGAAAAATTTCCAGTTGAGATCCCGAAAGAATTAGAGCCTGCAGTGACAGAAAGCAACAGTGATGAATAATGACAGACCTACAGTGATGAGCTGTAGAATGCTGCAGAGCTGGGGCTCGGAGCTTTGGTATAGCTGGAGGCAACACATCAAAAATCTATGGCTCAATCTTGGCTTTACTGAAATATCCACCTCCTAGGCAGTGAATTCCAGCAGGGGCTGAGCTTCTGAATCCTTTTTGGAAGGGAGGTGCCTGAATTCCATAATGCTGCAGGATGGATTCAGTGCAACACAGCCCTGCTGCCCTGCTCACTGGATCCAACAAGGACATGTTGCTACAACACATTGAGAACCTACTGAGAGCTGTAGGTTCATCACCCCTGTGGAAAAATTAGGTTCACTGAATATTTATTAGAGGAAGTGAGAGATGAAGAAACACCAGTCATCTTGCAAAGGATGAAAAGAGCTCCATGCTGAGCATCTTCCACTGTGTTTTTAAAGCACCTGTTAAGAGATACCTCACTTGTGAAGAGCTACTCTCACGTAGGGAGAAATGTTTCAAATGGCAGCAGCATTTCAGTGACACAATTGGAATAACATGTGTGACACAAGATAAACACTTTAAACACTGATGTGGTGTGTTTCCCCAGAAGGTTTTATCAAAAGAAGTTCCTACCCCATATCATTTGAAGATCACGATGCCTCAGTGCCACTTCACAGTAATATTTTAGCCTTGCTGAATATTAACAAGGGGTGAGCCTACCTATCTTGTGTGAATAAAGCATTTTGTGTTTTATTAATGGGTTCATCAACACACATTTGCAAAGCTTTTCATGATCCTCTCTAAATTAATCCATTTACCTATTCAGAAATGCAAATTTTTTAAACATGCATCCGTCATTGAATAATGACTCTAAAAGTCTTTAAAGACACTTGGACTAATACACAACGTAAGTTTCTATTAACATCAAGTATTGCAAAATAAATTCAAAAAAGACTTAATCTCAATATCCATTAACTTAATTTACAATTCTTAAGCAAGACAATCTCATGCTCATTTACTCTGACATTTATAATTAAAAACTCTGTCTTGAATTCCTAGCCTCTTCATTTCTATTGTATTTTATTCAATAAGTTGCATCAGAATTCAGAGAAAGAATTTATAGATGATTCTTGATGCATTATGTAAACTTTTTTTCTTGAAATATGAAATATGAAAAATGAGGGTTACAGAATCTATCTTTAAGAAAGATTCAATAAAGTATATGAGGAAATAATTTGGAGTTGACTGTAAATAAGAACCATTCTTACTCTCACACAGGAAATTGCTGTCACCAGTTTCCATAAAATTGAGGAGCTGCTCTGTTGGTGTTTTGCATCTAACATTTCTCTGTACATCCAGTGCCAGCCTTTACTTCTGAAACAAGGCTTGTTTGCTAAAAATGGCAATGTGCCACTTCTAAAGTACCAGAGGTTTCTCACAGGCTCCTTTCCAGGGACAAAAGGGTCAGGGTTTGGGTGATAGATGCAGGGAGAGCAGCTGTGGGTTTGGTGATCAAGTGTCAGTTGACAAAGGGCTGCTCCTTTCTTCAGGAGGGTCTTTCACAGGAGGTGCTACACCTGCAAACACTGGATTGTGTTGCCAGGTCCCCTGGGCCCAAGCTAAGGTGCTTGGACACCTCCATGGTGCCAACATCTTGGGAACCCTTCGAAACAGAAGGTTGACAATATTTTTTATATAAGAGCTTCACAGACACCTCCAAACGGGGAAGGAATTCTTTACCTGTAGTCATGTGAATCACTAAAGAGAATACCATGAATTTGAGAAAAGATTTCCCCACCACCAAACTTACGAATCTTCCCCTTCTCAGTGGGATGGGGAAGAGTGACTCACCCAGGGAGGATTTTCAGGTGTGTTGTGTATCCAGCTAAGGACACCAAAACAGCCAACTTTGAATGAGTGTGTTGTACAAGATACCAGATGTGACCATCCCAGTGGAGCTGCTGCCCAAAATTTCCATGGGACCAAAGCCCACAAAACAGGTGCTTCAGGGGGAGAAAGGCATGGGAAACTCTGTTGGACATTTTGCAGGTGGGAGGGAGAAGTAGAGCCCTGAGCTGCCCAGGCTGTAGAGTGGGCTGGGTTAGAGGGCAGTGGGGTCTGAGGTGTGACAGGACTGCAGCAGTTCCCAGCCTGTGACCCCAGACAGGCACGTGGGTTAGCTGCTAGCTGGGATGTTGGCCCCTGACACAGCCCTGGCCTGAGAGACTGCATCAGAACTGCTGCCAGCCAAGGGCTGCCAGCTGGCATCCCAGCAGCAAAGGGGGGAGAGAGACACAGGAAGAGTCCCAGCTACTGCAACAGTTTATTATGAGGTTGGTACCACTTGGGTTGTGAATGTCACATCACAAAGTGATCTGCTGCCCTCATTTTCTAACAGTCAGTTGTGCTTTCATCCACCATGGTGAGGAATCAAATCATGCTGTGAGAATAAAATCTATCAAGGCGCTGTGTATATCCACATGTTTAGGGAAAACTATTTCTTTTTTTTAAAAAATATTTTTATTTTAAACATGTGACACTGATTATATGCAGATACTTGATGTGCTTATGATTTCAATCAGCATTTTGTTCATTCAGTGCCTCTTGGTTTATTGATTTATAAGCCCTTTAGAATGGTATGATTAGTCCTAGCATTTTATTCTCAGTGGGGGTCAAACGGTATTTCATTATTAATGTGTTAGAAGCTATTTCACATTGACAGTTTGTTTTGAATCCGGGCAAGAGAAGTGACATTTATATTTGGAAGTGGGAGATTGACACAGAAATTATTCTGAAACATGATTACAGTAAAGGCAAATGCAGAAGAAGATAGAAATTCCAGCTAGAGTTTCTGGGGGCTGCTCTGCCGTCAGTAACTAACTCCTGCTCTTTTCCCAGCTCAGCGTAATGAGACACAGCGGTGGTCCCTGTAGGCACTCACAGGAGATGCAGCATCAAGATTTTTACACATTTAAGCAACTCAGCACAGGCTGTGAGTGAGGATAGAAGGCAAATGGTGTTCTACAGCCTGTTCTGGCTATCCCAGAAAGCTGCAGTACTGCCACGACACCCTGTGCTGGAAAAAGGAGAGGGTTAGTGGCAGTGAGCAGACAAAGAACAAGTGAGCAGAGTCCAGAAGAGAATGTGGGGACTGGAGCACCTCTAACGAGGAAAAGCTGAGGGAGCTGAGGCTGTTTATCCCAGAAAAGACACGTGGGCACAAACTGAAACAGGAAGTTTCATCTGAATATGAGGAAAAACTCTTTACTGTGAGGGTGATTCAGCACCAGAACAGTCTGTCCAGAGGGGCTGTGGAGTCTCCTTCCCTGCAGATATTCACCAGCCACCTGAGGGCAATCCTGTGTCACCTGCTGTAGCTGAACCTGCTTTAGCAGGGGGGTTGGACCAAGTGATTTCCAGAGGTTGCTTCAAACTCCAACCATTCTGTCCTTCTTTATGCATCTTTGCAGTCAGGCTGGTTGAGTTCAGTGTTTTCCAGGGCATCAGGCTGGTTTAGTTCAGTATTTTCCAGGGTGGGGATTTGTACCTCCTTGCTCCCTAGCTAGTCCTGCACCACCTGCACCTGCTCCAGGCTCCTTGTGAGTGCCCAGAGATCTGCTTGGATTTTTTTCCAGGAGTCAAGCTGACTTTGAGTGCAATCCAGGGCTGTTAATATAAGCTCCTCCAATTTTTTCTGAAGTTAAACATCTATCTTACATTACAAAGGTGTCTTTTCTTGACAGTGTCCATTCTCACTTACTATAAGAGAACTGAAGAAGATTTTGAGCTTTAAAAGTAGATTATAGTAGGATTTTTTTCTTCAAAGGATTTTGATTTTAGTGACTGACCCTCTGTTACCAAGGTCTAAAGGAACTTTTCCATTGATGTGAGCAGGAGCAGAGAGGCCAGGGCTGTGTTGGAGTGTTGGGAATTTCTATTTTGCACTAGGACTCATGCAATGGGGACACTGCAAGTTTCATGCAGAAGTTATGGACAACCTATTAGTGATGATGTAAGGAATATACAGATCCAGAGAGCAGCAATGAGTCAACATATTACACTAAACTAGGTGCCAAACGTGATCTGATTTGTTGCTCTCCCCTCTGAAGCAGATTGAGCAAGAATACAAATTGGCCATTATTGCATTTTTTGTGTGTTGGGTGATTTTTGTGGTAATTTCTCAGAGGTACATAGAATCTATTACAATGTATTTTTTAATATTTAATGTGTTTTAAGCAGATTAAATAAATAAAGTACAGGGGCTCAAAATTCTTTTACTTAAATGCACAGGCTTTTGTTTGTGTAGGACTGAAACCTTATTCTATGCCAGTGAGCATGCATTTCTGCCTGAACTTACTTAGAACAGCAGTACTATTAAATTCTCAGGATGAAATCCTAGAATCCTTGCTGAAGTCAACCAGAGCACTGCCTCTCATTCCAGCAGGACTGAGATTTCAGTTTTATGCCTGATCCAGTCCTGCTTTACCTCTCCCAAGCTGCTGTGTTCTGGTGGCTGATCTCATTACATTGCACTGTTTCATGTTCCTTTCTAATGAATGAAGTCAAATGTGGATCCATTATCCATGCAGACTCCCTTCACAAAAATGGAAGGCAAAAAAACCTAAACATTACAAATAAATGTCCAGCTTTATCTGAATAACACAGTGAAGGTGACTCAATGACTATGGAAAAACAAATATATTTGTTACTAGAATTATTCAGCTCCAGATTAGGAAGAGTTGAAGGAAGCAGAATGCAATTAGATACAATCATGAAAGACATACAGGAAATTACAGCTGATCACAGGTATTTTTTCCTACTAACATTTGCTTTTCACTGGGGGAAAATTTTAACTGAAAATAACCACCAGAATTATGCCATGTCAAGCAAAATGCTGATTCCTTTTTCATGGGAGAGGGAAACAACACAAAAACCCCAACAACCCTAAAGTGGTTTTCAGGGATGAAAGGTTCAAGGACTGAAAACTGTTTCTTATTTCAATGAGAAAAAATCAAAATTTCCATGAACAAATTTCTGGATGAAATAGTAGGACTCATCTTTAGCCTAATGATGACATCTGTTTGTAATAACTCTCCATGCCAGTAAACAATGTTATTTTAACTAATCTATTGGCGTGGCGATGAAAGTGACAGTAAAATGTTGATATGGAAGCTAATTTCTGTGTTTGGCCTTGGGATCCATCTTCACAGGCACAGGGTGAGTGCAGAAACTATTTTTGGCAACATCATGTCCATCCAGATTTAATTCTGACACTTCTCTGCCTTCCTGAAATCCAAGGAAGACATCTGCCTGCATTTTCTGCATATGTTTTCTGAAGTGCCATTGAAATAATTTACATCAGAAGTGAATTTGGAGATGGAAATGTGACGAGAAGGTGCACGTGAGGAGGAGGAGACCAAAACCCTGGGTTTATAATGGAAAAAAATGGCAGCTCTTCAATGTAGAACGTGCTTACTGAAAGCTGGGAATAAGATGTCATTCTGAATATGTTTCTGTGAACTTTAAACTTTGTTTAGTGCTTCTAGGTTGCTCAGGCCCATGATTTATTTGGAATTTTTCATATGTATGGCATGTGAGGAATGAGGGGATGGCTCTGCCTGATTCCCAGGGGAGCACCTGCTGAAGGCATTTGCTGTCCCTGCCATGGATATGCTTCCTGCAGCCCTTCAGAAGAATAACTGACTGAAGTGTTTGTGAGTTATCAGCTAATTTGATACTATTTAGGGTGGCCACAGTCTCCTCATCAAACTTTTCAAGCTGGAAAAGTTTGTTTAGGTAAAAAGTAGTCTTTAGGTTTGCAGCCATTCCGCATAACCCACCACCGTCTGATTGTCTTCTGCCAGGAGCTGAGCCTGGGAGTTATTGGCAGCATGCTCAAGTTGCAGATTTCCTAAAAAAGAGTGAAAAACCCCATAACAGCTCTCTGATGTGTTGGGCTACCTGTGGGTTGCCTTGCTGTGCCATGCTGGGTGTCCGGCGGGTCACACAGGGGCAACTCCCACGTGCTTGGGCACAGCTGGAGCAGGATCCTCCTGCCAGGAACACTGGCCAGGGCTCTCCATGGCCTCCCCACATGGCAGCCACGTGGGGGGAAGGAGGGTGAGTGGCAGAGTGAACTGGCTTGTGGCTGCTTCGTCTTGGAGACCGCTTTTTCCAAGAGGCCTAAACACGGGCCTTAATCATCAGCACTTCTGAAGCACTCATCGTTCTTGTATCCAGGCAAGGAGCCTTGTTATTACCCCTGGAGAGACACCACATTCCCTCATTTCCTAGGGAAGGGGCCTGCCAGCAGCGTCAATACAGGCACAGCTTGGTTTGTTTCGGATTAAAAATGTCCCCAGGGAAGGTCTGAGCTCAGCAGGGTCTGAGGAATAAAGCCCTGCTGTTGGTTACTTCCAGGAAATGAATAGGTGGTCGCCTTCACTGAATGCTCTGCTTTGAAAATATTCTGGGATTGGATTGGGAAACTCTCCCTCTCAGGCTTCTTGTTGGTGAAATGGTGTCGCAAGGTCACTGAATGCCCTTCACTGACTGTTCTGAACCGTCCTGGTGTGGGGGTGGGTGGCTTGTGGTGACTTCAGTCCTTGGGGCGGTGGCTTCCCCTGGGTTGGACAAGCCTGACTGGCTTGGCTCCAGCCAAATGCTAGAAGAGATTCTTGGAACAAAAGGAACCACAAAACCCTGTCTGCAAGGCCTTCTGGAGCATGACTGCCCACACTCCGACCTGCTCTGAGCTCCCAGCCATGGAGAGAGCAGGAGGAGCTGAAAGGAAAAGCTGCATTTCCAGCAAAATTTAAATTTGCCTCCTGTATTTCAGAGAGTTATGAGATGCACATTCTGTAACTGCACACTCTCCTTAAAGGGATCCATAAACACCAGATGCCATGGCTGTCTGCACAAGGAAACCAGGGGATGCTGCAGTCCAGGTCATGTATGAAAAGGCCAGCCATTGAGGGGGAAGAAAATACTGTATAGATGTGATATCACAAGTTATATAATATCATGGCCAAATCTCCGCAGCTGGATATCATCAAATCAAAATTAGAAACTCATTGGAAGCAAAGGACAGTCTTTGCACAGATTGCCTATAAATCTGCAATAACTAGTTCTCCCTGGGCGTAACATCAAAAACATTTTTTAGTGTCTCATTAGTAAGAAAATTTATTGCTCAACTATTGAACTATGTCGATTTTTGAAAACATTGTGTGAATAATTCCAGAAAGCATGTGTTTGATTTGTATTCGTTTTGTGCCGCTGGATAGAAAAAGTGGCTTTTCCCCTATGATGAAATGACACTAATCATGAAATTATAAGGTGAAGCATGTCTACAGTTTCAGAACAAGGTAAATTTTTATAAATATGCTAATGCCCTCCCTTTCCCATAAGTCAAACTAAGATTAAGGAGTTCATACCCCAACTGAGCTTAAAAAAAAATAAAAAGAGAAGACCCAATTACAGTTCTGTAGAGGGAAAAAGAACTTCTCCCAGCCTTTATTATTTTTTCTTTGTGCTGCAGTGTGTTTCCCAGCTGTGTCTGTTGGCCAGTTTTGTGGCTCAAATAGCCTGGAAAAAAAAAAAAGAAAAGAAGATTGAGAAATGGGAGAGGTTTAAACCAAGCAGCACTGTTTATGGATGGATGGATGGAAGGAGTTTACAAGTATTTTTTGGGTGGTGAGGATTTACTGAGGGAGTGATGGGGTTGACACCCCCACGTGCAGGCAGAGGTGCTGTCTTTTCCCATGTTTTAGCAATAGGGAGAGCAAAACAAATGGCTCCAGGGAGATTCACCAGGAAGGACCCATGTGTGCAAAATTCCTTGAACCATTTGGGTGCTGAGGCAGGTGGTTCTGTACCCAGGCATCTCCCTCAGCTTCACCAGGACTGCCCAGGTGACCGAGGGTGAGAAAATTGCACAAAGACCCCTTGCCTGTCACTAGCATTCCTTTGCTGGATTTTCCTCTGCAAGCAAAGGATTGCCAGCAGCCTGTAAGATGGAGGAAAGCCTCTGAGCACGAGGATTTGTGATGCTGTGCTGTCCCTGAGGATCCCTAGGGTCTAGCTGCAGGGATGGCAGGGGCATGGCAAGGCTGCCATGAGGTCTAGAGCAGTTTTTGGGTCAAACCCAGGTCTGGACTATCCAGAGGCTCAGGTTTAGGTTTAGCTGGTGAGCAAGGGGGACAAAAAAGTCATGTAATTAAACCCCCTTGTCTTCAGCAACATATCCAGCTGATTGTTTATATCACACTCTTGGCAGGCTTTCCTCAGTGCTTTTGCTTTGGTTCTGCCCTCTCCCCCGTTGCATGACACACCTCACAAATGCAAACTAATAACCAGCTCTTCTATCAAGGACTTTATACTGCAGGAAAATAAAAGAGAAAAGAAGAAACCAAGTCAGAGGGGCCAAGTGGTCTGGTCAGGGTTACTCACACCTCAGTGGCAGAGTCAGAAATAAACTCAGGCTGGGGAATCACAGCCTGATGCCCTCCAGACTATGGAAAATACAGCTAAACTTTCAGCTATCTTTGCAAAGTGAGGTATTGGGGAATTTTTTCAGAATTGAAAAATACAAGAAGTAACTGAGTCTGGGTAGCATTTGTGCTATGCAATTCCTTTTCATGAAGTAGTTTTGGCATCATCCAGTCAGGGAATGTGGAAAGCACAGAATGAAAGGCATTGTTGTGATAAACCCCCATTTAAATCTGTGAGCAGTTCCTTCCTAGTCCTGCCCTGTAAGCATGTGCAGCATGGGTGCAGGTGAAGCAGATGACAATCAAGAAGGAGTTTAGGGGCAAGCTGAGACCTCCCCAAAAAGGTGTTGGAGACTGGCAGTGCAGCTTTGCTGGTTGTCAATGGCATCCTGGCTGGCAGAGGGTCTGGGGTACAGGTGATCTTCCCCCCCATTCAGGCATTACCACCGTAAGCACAAGAAACCCCTGCACCAGAGACATTTCTCAGCCAGGGCTCCTCACTCTGAGCTGTGCTGTGATTGAGGGGTGCCCTCCCCAGAACTGGGGGTGCAGGGAAGGGGGTCCTACATGGAGGAGCTGAGCTGCTGGCCCCAGCAAACCTCGCCAGAGCACCCCTCTGGTTTGCCTACAAAGGCCTCCAAGCTGGGCTCCAGAGGACACCAGCAGTGCTCTCCTGCTTTCTTCCAGCTGTGCTGGCAAATCTCTTTCCTGAGCACTGATGGGAAATGAGAAAATGCAGGCACAGCCCTGGCCTTCACTGGAACGACAGCGAGCCCCTCTGTGACCCCACTCCCCCACGCCAGGCCCCTCCGGCCCAGTTTTATGGGTGAGAAGGATCAAAGGGCTCCAACTGCTCCCATATGGGAAATGGCCCTATATGTTGTGTATAATTACACACAAGCATCCCCACATCCATGTTCTGTCTCTGTTAAAGATGCCTGAGCTGCAGCCAGCGCTGTTTTCCCCAGGCAGGAGCGTTCCAGACGTCACGGCGGTGGCGTCACGCGCTCGCACGCACGGCCTGCAGGCCGGGACACACCTGCCCCGGGCACGGGATCCCCTTGGTGCCTTCAGGAGGCTGACCCTGAACAGAGACCAGACAGAGCTAAAGAATAAAGTAGGGATTTATTAAAAGGCCTCAATCAATACACCTTGGGCAGCACAAGAGCCCAGCCAGGGCCACACGACAGGCGAAGCAAAATGGTCACAAAATGGACGACTGGTCACAGGGTCCCATACTTTGATAAGTTTTGGCCTATTTGCATATTCGAGTTCATTGTCCAATTCCAGGTTTAGCCCATGCAGTCCCATCCTGCTTGTTTTTCTCTCTCCAGCCCACGTTGTTTGGGCTCTTGGGCCTGAGATTTGGATCATTTGTCCTTGGTGACCAGCTAGAAAAGGAATTGTTTTGTCTCCCTGCTCTGTGCACAGAGCTCACCATCCCCTCATATGAAGCTCAGACCCACACACTAAAGCAGCACAGAATCTGAAAAATAGAAAAGCTAAACCTGAGGCATCACCTCCCCTGCCTCACAGCACTGGGACAGGGCAATTCCAGGAGGAGTGGAGCCCTTCCTCTGCACACCAGCTGGGAAAGGAGTTTTCCAGCCACAGGGTGGCATCTGGTGGAAGTGTTAGTGGTGAGTTGTTGCTGCCTGGGTGAATTTGAAGCTGGCCTTTCTTGAAATTAAATTTGCTGCGTGAATATAACTCCCTGAAGGGGATGTTTGCTTTTTATTAAGGCTGGGCAGAAACGAGAAGAAAATCAGACCTTCAGTCACTTATTTTAGGCTGCTATGATCCTTTTTTAAAGTGGTGGATGCATGTGAGCATGGGGCAGCACTCAGGGCAGGGCTCTCACCCCTCACAGGTGCTGGAACCTGGAATGGCACTGGTTGAAACAAAAACATCATCTGAAGTTGGAGACTCTGGGAATAGGAGGGCCAGGCCATAGGAAACAGGTTTGTTCTGATTTTAAAGGCTGGACTCTCTGGAATGCAATTCTGCCTTGCCAGCAGGGTAGAAGGAGACAGTTTCCTTGTGGCACCAAGATGGAGAGAAAGTGAGGGAGAAATGGATGAAAGAGCTATGAAGGAGATCTAAGACTGTGATACAAGATTTTTTTATCTCATGTTCAATCAGCATAAAAAATTTGGGAAATCCAGAGGGAAGTAGCCCTTGGTTCCATAAATGATGTTTGACTTAGGAAAGGGAAATGAAAATCCCAGTTTCCATTTTCAGCCTCATGGTGAAGCTTTGTGATGTCCCCCAGAGGTGGGTCTGCATTCAGCCTGGTCAGCCACCACCTCCAGATTGCTCCCTGCTCTTTCCTGGGCCAGCTCATACCAGACATAGGAAGAAAGCTTATTTTAGCAGAGCCATCTTACCTGGGTAGGTCTGTCCTGGAGCAGAAGGACACTGTCTGCTGTCATTGCAAACTGCAAGTGCCAAGCCGCCATCCCTGGCCATCCTTCTGGGCTGGAAACAGAGAAAGTGGAAATGGAAAAGGAGAAGTTCCATCACCAGAGTGAGTGCTCAGCTCAGTCTGAGTTCATCTCAGGCAGGCTCTGTTGCATATGTGGGATGTGTTTCATGTCAGCATGCAGCACTGCAAAACTGTCCCTGCAAACTCCTGGGGTTTCTGACATGAAGCTCAGAGGTTCACACAAAGATCCACACGAACTCCTGGGTTGATATGGAAACCTCACTTTCATAAATACAATGATTACAGAACTTGGGTGGTGCTTGACTTATGTTTCTAACTGGAGAAATTCCTCCCTCCTACCCCTTCCAGCTATTCTTACCTTGGGTCACCTTTTGCAGGAGCTTGTAGCAGATCTCATTAGGGATCTTCCATCAATGAAAGGTTTTCAGACAGAAAATATACTGGCAAAGGAAAGCCTGTGTTTTGGGGTGGTCTGCCCTGCTAAGAAGAAAAAGCAGCCAGGCTTTTTTTATCAGAAGATTCCCCTGGTTTTCAGAGAGACACCTTCAGCCATGACTTCCTGAAGGACTGAGTTGCTCCCCCACTTCTGTGAAGGGTTTTCTGAGGGTCACCCTGATCCTCTACAGAGCCATCAAGAAAGAACATTTTCCTTCTTTGCTCTGTACTTTCCCCCATTGTGTGTTAGCTGGCTGCTGTGGTTGGAGTGACAATGCTGAATGCAATGTTGATACCTGGTTTGAGTCCAAGCAGTGTTTTATTCAAGTAATTAGTTGGGGAAGTAAAAGCCTGCATTGCTGTGCTTTTTCAGGGACTGGTGTGTTAGGTTACCTGCTGAGTTAGAGAAGTTACCTGTTTGGGTTTTTTCCCCCCCCTCAATCCTAGACTTGTGATAGCCTGAGAAAAAAATTGCCTTTGTAGAGGAACCCTTTAAAAACAGCCACAGGCACTCCCACCTTTTTCTGCTCTGTAGCCCAAGGGAAGAGTTAATTAAAAGTTCCTTCAAAATATACTCCTTACTACTCTCCTGTGTTTCAAAGGCTCTGGTGCTGTGCCAAAGTGGGAGCAGGCATACATTAAATGACAGGTACAAAAGAGGTTGTTACATATTCCTCGTGCTCCCTCCTTCTCTGATGCCTCCAAGCTAAAGCCCTGCAACCTAAACATTATTGAAAATAAAGAATAATAGTCCTTCTTCTCCCCTGCCCATCTAACAAACAGATCATGGCTGAGTGTTTGCCTTTTGCATGCAGCCTCCTCGGGCACAGGTTCCCAATCCCCTTGGGAATGTTTTCCTGAAAGAGCAGCTTGGTCACACTGTGTCTCTGCTGGCAGCATGTTCCATGGAAGGCTGGCATGCTGCCTGTGCCAGGAGGATCAGACCAGGGCACCTCAATATCTACCAGCTTCTCATTAATAGCTGAGATAAAGCCATCTCTTTTACTGGGATGCTTGGAATTTTCCAAGGATATCCATACACATCAGCCTGTCTGAACAGCACATCCCAGGTGCTACTGACTGCCAGCAACACAAGCCAATATTGGGCTAAGAGACCATGATTTCAGAGAAAGAGGGATCATCACTTCTCCAGGCTAGGATGGAAGGGTAATGACAGCCATCTCTAGGCAGTAGGAAGAGATAAACATCCTTCCCTGAAGAGAGAAAAGGAGCATGAATTGGAGCACATTAAGTTAATCTAGCAGCTTGGCATGGACCAGCTTCCCATTTTCACAGTAAATGGGAGCCTTATTCTGTCAATGTGCTGAGGATTTTATTTCTAGAGATTTATAGCCACAGGTTCTGGAGTGCTCTGTAATTACATGAGTTTACACTTGCAGGGACAAAGGCTGAGTAAATATTTTATTAGGCAATTTTTTATCTTATTGAAACTAAATACACATGTGATAATTTGCCTGGCGAATGGGGAAAGGATAGTGAAATAAATAAGATAGTGTACACAGAGCCTTTTTTTGTGGGCTGCATGCAGAATCAGCACCCACACTGCACTACCCCTCACAGGCCCAGGAGTGACACCCACAGCCAGAATGAGAGCCTGGGCAGAGCCATGAGGATGGGGCCACTGCTAGGGGGTGAAATGTGACATCCCACAGGATGAAAGGGACACTGGAAGCCTCCACATACAGACACATTGTCCTGGGACAGATGGATTTTTTTGGCCTGGTGGGTACCTGCCACCACACCAGCACAGGCTGGGAACACCAGGTGTCCTTCTGAGGGTCCCTGAGGGATGCTGGCCTGCAGCATCACACTCTGCTCTTGATTATGACAGAAATAATAAACAAATAAGGTAAACATCAGCTTTTACCCAGGACCTCTTGTTACTGCAAATTTTTCAAGGTTTGTCTGCTGTGGGATGATCCAGCCAGTAAAGCTGACATGAACTGGACTCTTGGTGAAGAAGCATTGGTATAATAATTTTTAGCAGCAAGACATTTATTAAGCATCTTCAAAGACCCACATAGAACTGACAAAAAAAAGCCAAGATTCCTATAGCATTTCTGAGTTTCATATTGTTATTCTATTCACAAACAACTGCAGCCTGTTATAAGTCCCATGGCACAAAATTCTCTAAGAATAGTAAAGGAACCTTAGAATTAATGTATAAAATTTGGTAATCATTCACAACTTCATTAAATACTCAGATGCCTAATAATACATTATTCTTATCTTGATTTTAAATTTTAATTGCATGAAGTTTGGTCCCTCAGTAATTAACACATTGTATATCCCACCTAATTCATGAACTAATTGTAATTTCCTAGTTCTTAATGTTACTCACTAATTCTGCCAGTGATAAAGAATTTTATGTCAAAACTCCAGAGTAAGTGACATTCTACATGCACAATAATGACAAAACAAGTTAATTTACTGCAAAGTTGCTGAAAGACAGAGCTTTTTTAATTGCATATTTGTTACCTTCATTAAAAGGTAAGTGGCTCTTCAGTTATGTATTTGCCCATTTCTTACACATTAAAAAAAGTGCTAATGAACCTGATTAAAATTAATTGAAAAGGTCCAAGATCTGCAAAGAGATCCTAACACCAACAGACTTCTAATTACTGCTGAAAGATGGACCTAAATGGGGTTTAGCAGAAGATAGAAAATCATTTTCCAGCCCTGTTGTAAGGGACGACGCAGGGAATGCAAAAGCGTGCAAGAACTGAAACGCCCTGTTCTGGCAGAGAAAATGCAGAGTGTCTGGACACTATTTCCTCTCCCTCCTCTCTGCTGATAGCTGCTCTTCCTGCCCTGTCCCCTGGCTGTGTGACAGCTGCTCAGGGGACAGCAGGAGCTCCAAGCAGGGCAGGGGTGCAGCCCCAGCCCCCTCAGCGTCATCTCTCAGCAGTGCCTGAGTTTGGGCAGATTCAGGGAAATGCCCACAGAAGTGAGGCTGGAGGAGTCAGAGGGGCAGCCTGGAAATGAGATGCTGCAGAGACAAAGGGAGAAAAATGCAGGAGTGGGATAGGGTGCTCAGCCAGGGGGAATTGTGTTGTTTTGTTTTGTTTTTTTTCTTTTTTTTAATGAACAGACAGGACTATTGGGGTACATTCTCTGAGCTATATTTGTAGCATTAGTCTCATTACATGTTTGAGACATAAGGAAGATGGTAAATTTACATACAGCTAGGAGCAGATAAAGATTTCTTTGTTACAGAGCATCTTAAAAACTTTTTAGCCAATAGTATATTGCAAAAGCTTGCAGAAAGTTGTTTAGCTAATTGTCTTCTTTCTATTAACAATACACCATTATTAAACTTTAAATCTTCTACTATCTTGCTAAGCATATTTTCTTGCAGTCTTAAGGTCTCTCTTAGCCAAGCCCAAGATTCAAGCTATCGTTTAATATCCTTGCTTACTATACCAATGTAACTTTTTTTGCTTTCAGACTTTGCAGCTGCAGCTAGTTCTCTGTTTCTCTGCTTTTTCTGTTTCTAAGGCCTGCTTTCCCAGCTTTCTAAAAATCTTCTTACCTTCACTAATTCCCACAGGTAATGGTACTGGATGGGGAGTTCTGAGCCCTGCAGAAGGTGGGCTGCGCTGGAAACCTTGTTTTATCCCACCCTGAGCTTTTCTGGAAGCTGTGGTAGTGCTCATAGTCATCCAGGATGCTGGGAGACAACATTCCCTGCCATGTAGTCCTTACTTACACTGCCAAGGTGAAAACTTGTTGATCCATGGAGTCAAGGCCCTTTCTGGCTTATTGGAACCATTTTGTCCTGCTGTTTTTGTGCTTTCAGCAGTCAAAAACCTCACTGAACCAGAAAAAGGAGCTCATTCCTTGTTATCAGCAGAAGCAGTGCTGTCTGAGGTGGGGAGACTGTATAATTATGTGTTTATAGCAGGAATATATAGAGTTGCTTTAGACAACAGTCAGTATCAAACTTAACAGACCACTTTATTACTGTAGCTGCACCCTTTATAGCTGCCCCTCTTCTTCTGTGCTTCCCCACTATCCATTGCCATTATTCCAGGATATTCTAATCTTATAAGAACTATTTTCTTCCTCTCTGTTAATAACACACACCACTTATCTTGCTACCACTATATAAATGTAAAAGAAGAGAGAAATATATGAGCTATTTTAATTTTTTTTTGTTTTGATTGAATTTAAATTGCTGAATGAAAAAATAGCTTCTTCTAGTAATTCTGCTGTAACTAACTCAGTTTGATATTGGTTCTATTAGCCTTCTAATAGCATGAAAGCTAAAAAATTAAATCGTTCCACTTGCACATTCATAATTATGTGCAATTAAAATCTTTACATACCCAAAAGTCTTATATGAAGCCCTGAACCCTTCAACTGTCACTCTTCATTATCTCCAAGCCTAACAATTTTACAGTGACACATTGTACACAATGAGATGTGCTAAAGAGGAAATATTATATTTTACTGATGTATGTGTTCTTTTAATTTCTCTGAATTAGCTTTTTGATATGGATGCTAATTGTTTTCTTTGAAAGGAGTCGCCACAGATATGTGATTTCTCTATGCCTGTTGCGCTTCAAAAAAAATACAGTTAATTGCAGGAAACAGGAATTTCTCTCTTTTTTATATATTAAAAAAAATAATCAGCTGCATATCAAAGGAGTGAATCTTAATCCAACTTTCTGATTGTACATTAAAAAGAAACCTTCAGTGTTTGTGACCAGCACAGAGTATTTGGCGACTTTTGATGTTTCCCCTTTTCATTTATTCATGAGGCGAGATGAATAATTAAAACAGGACGTTTGGCAAAACCGGTGCACACACACACACACACACAAAAAAATTTCCATATGAGCTTCCAGTTCCAGCCCACGACAGTCTAGGAGATGTGTTACTGCAGGATTGTCCATATGGCAAGTGTGCATGGAGCTCTGAAACCACAGACCTGGCCCAGACTTGGGATGGGGCCATCAGTGGCTGACAGCTGTTACTGCTCCACAAATGCAAATGCTGCATGTGGGGGAGACAAAAGTGGCAGAAAGGTGGAATTTAGGCCCAGTCCTGGGTGTGAGGAAGCCACTGATAGTGTGTGCTCACAGGGAGAGGGACTGATCCCCTCTGGGTCTTCCAGGGGAAGGGGATGGGGTTGGCACACTCTCACGCAGATATGCAGCACAGAAACATCCCTGATGGAAGAGCAGCTTGCTCCACACACTCCAGACAAGGTCCTTGAGATGGAGAGGGAATGTTTGGTCTGTAGTTTCCTACAGGGTGCTCACCAGCTAAATTTAACACTTACTTTCAGCTACAATGTTACAGCAATTGGCATTTTTCACCCTAAATCTCATAAAAGGCTAATTTGACTTAGCTTTTATTCATAAAAAGGAAATATTATAGAGAAGTGAAAATATACCAAGCATACCAATGTCTTGATCAGTCTGAGCTGGGCTGCCCTGTCTCACAAATCCTCAAAGGAACTTGTGTGTTTCACTTGTCACATCCTGCTCTAGTGCATATCTCCAAAGGCTCCTTCTCCACACATCTAGCTCAGAGATTCCCCACTGCTTCTAACAAAGCTCTGCATTCCTGTGTGAACATTTCTAAATTTATTCTTCAAAATTTTTAGCTCAGCTCCAGTCCTCCTGAGCAGTGAGCTTGTGCAGCAGTGTTGGAATCACAAGTGAAGAGGGCTCAGGGTAATATTCCATCACTCTGTGTAGCTGTGACTTTAAAATTTCCCACAAATTCTTCTCATCTGTGCAAATTACATTTTTAAAAAAAATTTATTTTATATCTGCAGTCAGGATTTAGCTTCTCACACATACAAAAGAACAAAAACTCCAGAACCTGACTGGTTTATGCATGTCTGTGCGCACTTTCAGGATGCCTCTGGAAAACAATCTCTCGTTTCGCTCAGTCTCCTCTTGGAGCTTCACCTTTGCCTCTGCATTTCCTGAAGTGGAGTCTGTGGTTTCTGAATTGTTTTACTATGACTTTGTCTTGTTTTCCCTCCAGAGCTGTGGTCTTTGCTTGCATTCTCTGAATGGCAAAGCCCATTTGTTTCTTTTTATACTTCTGTCAGCTTAAACTTCCATCAGCCTTCTTCTCTGCTTGGGGTCTCTGATCCCCACTCAGACCTTATCTCAAATTAGGGATTCCACAAGCTTCTGTAAAATGAGGATCAACTTAAATTCTCAGATTAAGTAAGATGAATAATTAAAATAAAAATTCTGTCTCCATTTTTCTGTTCCTCACCCAATGTGAGGATCATCTCCTATTTCTGATCTGAAAATATAATTTTCAGAAAGAGCTAGCTTTTTTCTCACTGATGTTTTTGTTAGCTCCACCTGCACAGATTTCTTTCTTGAACTTTTTCCTGAGGCTCATGAGCACTAGGATGGGGAAAGCTGAGTACAGAAATTTGTTCCATATTCTCTCTACGGCCTCAGGGCATATTTAACAGTGTGGTAGAAAGACAGTTTCCCAGAGACAATCTTCTTAGAAATTAATAAAATATTACTAACATTTATAAAACTACTCAAAGTTGTTTGGTTTTTCCCAGACTGCCTTTACTCATTCTCACAGAAATTTAATCAATAGCTATGAGCAGATGGATCCTCACCAAGTGTGAATTCCCTACCCATGAGCTCTGTCCTACCAACACATCCTGATTGCTCATTATGGGCATGGAGGACACAGACCCACCATCTAGAAGAGAAATATTTAAAGGGAGGGCTTTAAAAAGAGTGGTCTTGTGGTGGTTTCTTTTCCATAGAGACTTCCTGAGGCCTTCTGTATGGAAGATTCACTCACTTTGCTTATATTGTTATCTAATATAAATAAGTTGATTAAGTGGCTTGTTTAAATTGCATTTATCACATTCCACCCTTGCTGAAAAACCCTCTTCAAAAATCCAAGTGGCTGGAGCATTTGCAGAGAAGTGTTATAGTCACAAGAGTGATAATGAGATGGGTGCAGCTGGGAATCAGGTACACGAGAATCACTGAACCCTTGGCAAAGACTGATTCCCTTTCTCCCCCTCTTTTCCTTCTAATTATTAAAAATAAATTAGGACAGATATTTGTACACCACCAACAGAAGCTTTTTGTTATGTCTTATGGAGTTCTTCCAGGTTGTAGGTCCTTATCAATTTCTTTTTCTACTTCTTTGAATTACTGAGGAGTATTTTCTAACACCTCTTCAAGCCATTCCTTTCCTGGGAAATTGATTGTGTCTATGACCCTGTGCCTCCACACAGGAATCTCAGCCTTTCCTTGGATGTCACCTACATTTTTTTCTAGATTTTGATCTACACATATGTATTTTTCTTTCTGCATTGTGACTGTGGTAGTGGCCTTAAGCAAGTGGAAAAGAGCACAGGCTCCTTGCATGGATTTTCCCAGGACAAGCTGGGCATGGCTTCAGTGCCATTCCCTGGCTCTCCTGGTCCCAGATGGGCGGAGGCAGAGGCATCAAGAGCATTGAGCACTCAGACTCCTCTGGGCTGAAGGGACATCCTCTGTGCAGTTCTCCAGCTCAGAAGATAAATGAGAGCAGACTCTGGTAGTCTTCTGAAATGCTTTTGCCCAAAGAGGGGATAAAATTGTTTTCAGCGGCGCCAGAATCTGTGAAATAATGTAAACAAGGATCATGATTCTTCTTGCCGATCCATTGATCCACATGTGTGGTGAGAAAGATTAAGGATGAGTTTCTTGTAAACCCATCACTGATGAGTTTTAACCACCTGGTGCAGGAATAGCTGCTCCATGAGTCATGTACAACACGCACGAATCCTCTCAGCAGCTACAGCCAGAGGGTTACACAGGCCCCATTCAGCACCACCCCTTTTCATGTGGGTTCTTCCCTTCTTTATGGCATATTCACTTTGAAAAGATTGATAGAAAGATGATAATATAAGAAAGAAAAATGGCAACATAAAAATCTGCTTTATGCTTCTTATTTCTTGTTCCTGTTAGTCACTCTGATTATATCCTCAGCTAAGAGGAGTCTCACTGAACAATAGATCAGTTTGGATGGCAGCTCTGCTGTATTACCAACCCAACAAATAGCAATAGATTTTTCCTTCTAGCAAGGTCCTGCATCAGACTGGTAACAAGATGTCATACAGATGTTAAAAGACTACCCATTAGTAAAAATTACCCCAGAAAAAAGCAATATATTTAGACAGCATTTCTACTTGAGCAACAAAGAAATTCTGTTGTAGGAGTAAGAAATCAGCTCAAGAGTTCCTAGGAATGTGTTGTTGGGGGGGTTTTTTCTGGCCTAAAATCTGTTGAGCACATTTGCTCCCACATTTGCATCACTGTCACACCATGGTGTCGAGGCAAAGTCTTGGGGGACAGTCAGGACTGACTGCAAGAAACAGCTGAACCATCACAGAGACCTGCTCCAGTCACCAGTCACCGACAGCTGACAGCAGGAATAAAAGTTCTGGCAAAGCTGCAGCTCTGGGCCCTCACCCATCCCAGGCTGAGCAAACAAAGGCAAAACCATCCCCTGGTTACAGGTGACCTCCAGTTCTGTCCAGAAGCTTCAAATCTGTGCATTCCAAAATGTTGTCCCCAGTGTTTTACTCTGGCCATCCCTGGCCAGATGGACTCAGAGGAAGCACCTGAATGGTCCCAGGAGACATTGGAATTGAGTCTGTCAGAAGTGTCTGATGGAAGGGCCAGAAGGAGAGGACAGTCATGGTGACTTGAAGAAACTTCAAACTTGTCTCACAGGTCTGCTTGGAAAAGTAGGGATCTTAAAAAAACCCTCTCACCCCAATGCTGCAGGACCCAGTGCTGCTGTGGATGACCAGGATATTCCCTCCTGGAACAATAAAGAAGAAAAATCAAAGCTCTGCATTTGGTCACTGAACTGAGACATTTCTGTTAATCCCAAAAGAAAAATATGCATTTCAATCCCCAGCTTTAAAGCAATGAGTTTTGTTTTTTCATTTTGAAATAAAAGTTTTTTTTAACACAAATCTAAAATTATTTTTTAGCAATTTAACAAAAACAGCTTTTTTTTTTTTTGTTCTTCTGAAATGTCACTGGCTCTAATGCAAAGTCACCACTTTTTTGTGTTTTCTCTGGATTTCCAGTCTACTCTCTTTTGAAAAAATACTGAAGGGCCCTGACAAAATTTAGAATGGATAGTTCCTGTTGTTTTCCTGTAAGAGAGCAGTGAGTGAGTCAGGTGGAAACCCCTGGCAGGGAGAATAGATGGCTCCTGCCCTGGGAAGATATCGAGTCTGTTGTGAGAAGTTTCCAAACAGAAGTGAAGCAGGCAAGGAAATTAATCAAGAGTCTGCAAACAGCAGATGCCATGTAGGAGGCAGTGTGAGACAGCAGACAGGTGAGGCAGGACCTCAGACACATTTCAAGATCAATTTTATGTTTTCCCTGATATTAAAAGTCAGAGGAGAGATCTGGGTAGCTGCAGGAAGGCTCCAGACCTTTAGATTTTGAAATGAAGTGTTTGTAGATCGCTGAAGATCCAAATTATGCCAAAATTATGTTATTAAAGTGTAATCATCTTGTTAGCTGCTTAGAACATTTTCTTCATTATCACTTCATTCATACTTATGATGATGAACAGATGGTACCAGTGTCACAACGCAGCATAAATCACTCCCAAATGTTGTTTGAAAACACAGTTGGAAGGTGGTAGGGACATCCTCCTGCTGATGAGCCTGGCTCACTCTGCTTGCTCTAAGAGGAATTACACAAACCTGCTTTGCCACTTAACCTGCTGGCTGCTGGCACCAAAACACTGCCAGTCCTGTGCCAACACAGGTTGCAGTCATACTGAGAACGAAGTATATTTATTTTTTCAGCAAAAGTGGTTGATATAAGCCCTGAGTAGCCAAGGAAATTGTGCAATTGGAAGCTGCCTGTTGCAGTTTTAGCAGCAGCTGAGCTGGACCTGAGAGGGGAGCAGTGGGAGTGTCCCAGGTGCTCCTGGCAGCCACAGCCCAGAGGGAAAACCAAAGTTCAGGTTTAATCCAGAGATCAGCACTCTTTCAAAAAAAGATCATTGATTCCTGAAGTATCCCACAGACTGCCTGCACACTGTCCCTCTCTCCAGGCAGCAGCTGGAGAGCCACAGAGCTCAGCTGGTTTGTGACATCCCCCTGGGATCGTTCCTCTCCCTGGTTTGGGCAGGTGCACCCCAGCAGCCAACAGGAGGAATGGGAGTGCTCAGAGCAAACACTCCATCATTTCATTCAGAAAACACACACACACTCCAGAGCCCAGTCCCCGAATCTAGGAGACACAGATGGAATTTGAACCCAGAGCATCTAAGCAAACAAAGGTGCACATGCACAAAAACCCATGGAAGCTGAGCAACAGCTACCATAAAGCTACTGAGCCTTATTTAAAAATTCCCAATGAAACAGAAAACCCAAGGAGCAAAAATGACTGTTAACACTTTTCAAACTTATACAATATAGAATTTTTCCAACTCCTTCTTCACCTTAATTCTGTCTCTCACCCTCAAGCTGCACCAAACATGGAGCAGAGCCTTTGTTTTCTAGATGTGATCAACATTACTCAGGCCAAAAGAGCAATTTGATCTCTACCTACAGCACAAGGAGGGTGAGTTTTGTCACTGCACGAGGTAAAAACCTCCTGCTTAGGTTGCTTTAGTATTTACATCTCTAAATTCCCCTTTGTAAATTTGGTTTTAGCTCTCGGAAGAATTTCCTCACATAAATCTTTTAGCAGCCACTAGAGGGGAATGTACAACGCAGTGAGAAGGGAGACAGAGACACTGAATTGAAGTTGCAGCCAGTTTGCTCACTCGGATGAAGCATTTAGTGTCATGCTGGATCTTTGCAATTTTTAGGAGCTAATTTCACATTTATCAGGTACCTTGCTGTTTTACTTTTTTCTGTGGTATTGATTTCTCTCACCTTCTGCCAGTTTAGGCTAGTTTATGTTAAAGTCATGGACTCTTCAGGTGAGAAAAAGACCCTTACAGACACTTAATTTGATGTTTGATACCCTCATGAGCCCATAAATCATGAATTTGAGAATGTGATCTCCACTGAAACAGTGTCCTATTCAAAATTGTTTACAGAGTATAGCAAAGGCAGCATTTCCATCCCAGGAGAAATGCTGGCATTTCAGCCTTTCTCTCGATTTAAAACGGGATTAAAGTAAGATTCAGATTTTGTGTGTGTGTGTGTGTGTGGGATGGAAATTCCACATTAATTCTAGCTCGGAAATGACAAACAGATTCATTTGGGCGTTCCTCTAACAGAATGAAACTTTCAGCTCTTCTGGAACTGATGGGTTTTTCACTCCAGTCACTGATAAAACAACGAAATGTCCCACGTCAGGAATGTGGATGGGAGCCAGGCCCTGCTGCCCTGGAGCTGGGATCTGCCCTTCCTGCAGCCCAGACTTCCTGCAGAGATGGAGAAGGGACTGGAGCACCTCTCTCCAAGGAATGGCTGAGGGAGCTGGGGCTGCTGGGGCTGGAGAGGAGAAAACTGAACAGGGACCTCACCAATACACACAAATATCTCAGGGGTGGGTGTCCAGACCATCTTCAGTGGGATAGAACGAGGGGCAACAGGGCAACTGAGACACAGGGAGTTCCATCTGAACATGAGGAAAATCTCCTGCACTGTGAGGGCAACTGGGCACTGGAACAGCTGCCCAGAGAGGCTCCTTCTGGACATCACCCCACCTGGACATGATCCTATGCATCCTGTTGTAGGTGAGCCTGTGCTGGCAGTGGGGTTGGGCCAGATGATCTCCAGAGATTCCCTCAAACTCCAGCCTGTGAATCTGTGATTCAGAATATATTCCAAGTCAAATGAAACAGTTAATTCCATTTTTCCTGTGGAAATTGCAAATATTCGGTGAAACAAAAACTTTCCAATAGAAAATTCTGATCTGGCAGTAACTGCATTTTTATTAGGGGGAAAAATACTCTTAAAAAAGAAATTATTTATTGTCCTGATAAAAGATACCAAATCATCTCTGGTTATTTGCATCAGAGATTTACATTTCAAATATATCTTGTTCATGAGCCAAATTTTTGGCAGATGGGAATTAGCAGATTCAAGTCAACAGAAACAGAGAGACTGACCAAAAAAAAGAGAAAGGAATATCCATCTCTACATTTTCAAATGCTCTCTCCTGATACCATATAGATGGATGTTGAATTAAACTACCTGCTCTGCAAAGAGGCTTTCATCAGAGCACTAGAAGGTCATAGTACCCCTTCAGCCTTCTCTCTCAAAACCCTAAAATCCCCATGCATGCTCTCCAGGAGATGTGGAGCTCCCATGTCTTGCTGAAATTGGCCTCTACCTCCAACCCACAGAGACATAATCTCAGGATTTACCCATGGCAGCTCCTTGTGGCCCAACAGAAACATTGCCATGCAAATAAAGGCAGATGCTTGACTTTGGACCCCCAGCTTTTATATTCAGAGCACAGTTTGTGAGGAGATGAAGGCAGAAGTGTCAGATATTTCTCTCAAAAACGGCAGGTAAAATTATCCATTGGAATTTGCCATATTTTAGGTGTATCTTCTGCTGGGGGCCCAGTGAGGTCACTCCTGTGTGTGGTGAGTGGCCTCAAAGTTAGACCAAAGCTCTACATTCATATTCTGCTGATGCCAGGGAAGCACCATGAGGAGCTGATGGAACAGTGAACACACACTTCTCTAAAATTATCACATTTAGTGTGATTCCCATAATAAAAGCATGAGCCAGCATGGGGAGCCTCTTTCAGTTTACACAGGGAGACTTGGGGTCTCCAGACAGTCAAAACAGAGCCAATGTTTCTGAGTAAACTTTGTTAGGAAAACAGATTAAAAACTCTAGAGGTTTAGCTAAATCTTATGCAGGAAAACACCTTGTTACCCTCCTGATTTAGAATCATAATTTAGTGCCAGTGAATAATACATATTAAGTGGTGTCAGATACGCCTTTGTAACAGGGCTTACTTGATGAATTTTTTTTTCTTTTATCTGAAACGTGCAAGATTAGCTTTTCTCTTCTGATTATTATTATTTCACTCTGACTAGTTGTGCAATAGTTGCTACAACCAAGTTTTGTTGGCTCATTAGTGAGTTGTTTACTGAAAATAGTCAATTCTCCATATGTAAATTCTTCTGGTTGGACACATTAGCTTTGTCATAATGAGGTGCCTCTGACTGGAATATTGTCACATCTAGAATTAGGATTTAAACTAGGTTTTAAAGCAGTAGAAATAAGTGCCCCTGCATTTCAAGAAAACAGGAAGGTACTCCCTTAAAATTAACTCTTTAAAATCTGCTCTAAACCCTGGTCATTCTGTTGGTGATCATTTATACAAGATGAATGTAAAAGGAGGAGAAAAAACTCTTCCAGTCTGAGATGGATTTGCAATCTCACATTACCGTTCTTTTCTAGCATTATCCAAGCATTTACCTCCATTTTTATTTGTAAGTAGTGGTGTTAAGTGCTGCAGCTTGCCCTTTCATACTGATACCATGGGGTAGAGGCAGGAGCAGATGGACACACAGACAGAATGATGCTTTAAAGACTGTCCTGAGACATGCTTACCCCTGGAGTTCAGGCCCTGGGCTGCTCTTGGTTCATGGTTTCCGTGATCTGTGTCCAGGATCAGCCAGATCAGGGAAGGATTGTGCTGGGTTACAAAACCAGGAGTTCAGGTCTATAATCCCTTGGAAATGTGAGCGCTGTAGGCAGCCTGAAACCCTTCCATAAATGTGATGTGCTGCTGCTATGCTGGAGATCAACTGCTCCTCTCTCCATTTCCTGCATTTGAAAGAGAAAGACATCTTTCTGATACTCTATCACACATACCTTTGTTTAAATGAAGATGGAATTTGGAATCTTATAAGCAACATGCCCATGGCAGGGTGTTGTAAGTAGACTATCTTTAGGTCCCTTCCAACCCAAACCATTCTGTGAATCTTTACTTTTTGCTGAGTTTTCTGCCTTGTTGCACCTTTCTCTAAACCCTGTTGTCCCCTCCATCCCAGCACTCCCCTTCTCTGTCCCAAAGAAAGGAGTGTGTGTTCATCCAGACATCCAGTACTGCATCTTACCTGAACTGAATTACTGTGTGTGAATTCTGTGTGGGCTGAAAGTGAAAATCTAACCCACATTCCCTTCCTCCTCGCTGTAGGAAAAAAAAAAAATATCCCAAACAAACCACCCAGATTCTAACAAATTGCTCTGCAGGGATTATTTTACCTTTTTATAACTTAATTTGATTTTACTCTGGACACAATGGACTGCTTTTGACAGTTAAACTTTCCAGTCTGCATGTTCCATATATTTCAATATCCTGCTACCTCTGGCAGGGAAGAGCTAAAATTTCATGCCAGATACCGAAGGTGATGTGCCAAGAGACTTTTCTGAAAATTTGCTTAAAAAATAGAAATAATTACCTCTATCTGCAGCAACAAAACTTCCTAAGCAACTACTGGTAGTAGTTAGCTAAGCAAGTAGTTGGAAAATAAAAAGTGAATAGCCCACTTCCAAACACTCCCTGCCTGCTGCCTACAGAGAAACATGCAAATTACGTATGAGGAGCTCTGTCATTCCTTCAATCCAAGGCAATGTGTCAGTGCTGGGTGACAAAACCTGCTTGCTGTGAAGCCCTTGTCCCCCTGCCTGTCCCACACAGTATTCCATGTTGTTGTGCTGTGAGCTGCCTCCAAGGTTTTCCCTCTCTAAAAGACAGGGCTAAGAGAGGGTTTTGAGATGGTCCTATCAAGGGAGCTGGGGAAGGAATGGATCTGAATGTAGAGATTTTGACAATCATGGCTCATTCTTTGGAAGAAATATGGTCTGAGCAGGCTGAGGTCATGATTGTACAGGCAGGCAGTGAGTGATTTTTAGTCAAATTCATAATGCTCAATATGTCACATGCAGCAATAGAAAGAAAAAAAATCCCTGTGATTTCACAAATAAGTTCTTTGGCTGTCTCACAGATGGTGCTAAAAAGGAGACTTTGAAATAATTTGCCTAATGCAATTGCATTACCAGAAATTTTAAGAACATCCCATCTCAATTTACTCCTGCCTCTCAGATAGAACTCCTGGCTTAGTTATTTGAAACTAGTTTATTCAAGTATGCAGTGACTCTGGGACATTTGCACAGCAATGTCAGATGCTATCTGGGAAATAAGTAGTACATTTGCAGGCTCTGAAGGTAATATTTGATGACACCCTTAAATCAACTTCATGGTCAGTTTTCTCATTTTGAGCAAGAACTGGGATTCCATTGTGATAACTGAAAGCTGCATGTTACTTGATCTACAGTAATGTGGAATAATTACGAGTCCATTGCACTTCATTACACTACTGTAATAGGCAGCAGGTCAGTGTTTGAGCTACAGCTGCTCTGAAAATTGAGCTGACACTGATACTATGGCAGAAGTGATAGCAAAAGGCTCTCATGCAAATTGCTGAAATTAGCTTCCACTCAATGGGTTTTGAAATGCAATACATGGCTCTGATCCGGACACCTGGTTTTGACTAACATTTTTTATCTTGAATACAATGGGATGGTCATGAAATAAATTAATTGTTCCATGCAATCTGCCTTATAAAAGGTCACTGAAATGCCAGAGGATGCTAAATACCACAAAACTGCTGGACTCTGACTAATAACATTCCCTAGCACGTCACTGAAGACTATCTGATGGTGGTTTTATTTAATTCAGATGATTCTCACAATCATTTGCAAGCATTCAGCTCCTTTATTCACAGGACATTTCATTGCACAAGACACTGCTACTTTTTATCAATTTACCTAATTTGTCAAGCCTTCAGGAGAGGGCAGCAGGGAGAGGCTACGAAAAATGAGGTGCTTTCCTTTCACAGACAGCTGGAATCTATGGATTCAGAATCTATGCATTCAGAAGGATCCCCTGTGCAGTCTGTCTCTTGGTGAGACATGGAATGATCCTCATTTCAAGTCAAATATTCCTACAAAATCTCCCAAGAGCACTCAGGCTAACACACCACTGAAACACTTATTTAAAATAGATGTGGGTGTTTTTAAGGACAATGAAATATTTCTCCTCTGAAACATTCATGTAATTAAACCATCTATTTCACTAAATTTAGTTCTGCTGGAAAACAATTGTCCCAGCAGACATACCATATCCACACTCTGGGGAATGCTTATCAATACATGAAAAAAAAAGAGAAATTTGACACCTGGAGAAAGAAATCTTGTCATATCCCTAGAGTTTTTATAGAAAGACCCTTGTACATGTAAATATTTTCTTTGCTGCAGCCTGCCCAGCCAAACACTGTGTGTATCCCACAGAAGGTGATCAGTAGCTCCACCCCTGTGACACTGGACTGGTGTGTGTTCCATCCTGTCCCTGAACAGCCTTGAACCAACTTGGGGGATCCCCAGCTGGAATTTTCCTGTCTTCTGAGCTAAGACACTGCAGTACGTGTTCTGTCCCTGCCTCTGGCATTTGGTGTTCAGTGTGATTAACACAGGACTCTCTTTCCTCAAAAATCCCTGAGCTCAGTCAGAGGGGATTCCTTGTCAGCTGCCAGCACATCTTTATAGCCATGCTGCTTTTGATATGAGGTAGAATAATCTAAAATGCTGAAAACATTTTGTTAAAAAAGCTCCCTTAACATTTGTATTTACCAGCTTCAATACGTAGACAAAGGGATATTGTGAAGGCATACACAGACATCTGAAATCTTATCCCATTAATGCATTGTGCAATGCCTTCAGATTGTGCACTTGTCTGTATCTTTCCTAACCTCCTGGGGGATTACTCCTAGAATTGACTACCACTGTTTGTTTGAACTGTTTATAAATTAATAAAAAAATCAATACCTGGTTGTAAATGCCAGCTAATCACAAATAGCTTTGTACAAATTAGAGCAGGGATATAAGAAGAAAGTAAATGGACAATGCCTGTGAGGGTGAAAAAGTCAACACTCAAAGTTCATCTGCTACCTGAATGATTCCAGAGACATTCAGCCTATTCCTGTGGTTTTGTTATTCATGAGAAATGGAAGAGGAGGAGGAGAGCTAAGCAAACATAGCCCATGCTGTATGGGCAATGAATACAAAGAGCCACTAAGCCATGAGAGTAGGAACTCTGGCAGACAGAATTGGAATGCTGGAAAATTCATCATCTGGATTTCAAAATGGAAAAAAAAAATCTTTTTTAACAAATAATTTCTGGATTGATACCTGGGAAGGAATTACCTGTCAGATTCAGACTCATTGCTTTTCTACCTTAAGAAATACTTCTCTGGTTACCTGTGATAGCTATGATAGAGCTGTGCTGGCCATGAGGAGGGATTCACACTTACTGTACCAAAGAGTTATTAGAAGATTGATGTATTTCCCCCAGAAATTACATCTGTGACACATGAAAACGTTTCTTTTTCTCCATATAAAGCAATTCTTGGTAAAGGGAATTCCCCAGTGCTCTCATGTTCAAAGGATGACAACCAAACAGAAACTGGAAATGGATCATGTCATCAGCTTTGCTCCACCTCACTCAACAAGATCCCAGGGATCTCTCAGTACATTTGCTGCCCAGTGTCAGGCCCTGTTAGGAAAGGTTCAGTGCAGGCAGCCAAATCAGCAGGGTGAGGACACAGCCTGGCACTTTTGCATCACACAGTGGGATGGACTGGGCTCCTGGAGTGTCAGATCCACTGGGAAATGAGAGGTCTTCCTAGGGGATCCCACACCTTTTGTGTTTAAGTCTGCTGGTTCATCTCCTCATCCTGTTCTGCTACTTTGCAATGATAGCACCAGCAATAGGGTGCAGTAAGAAGTTGTGGGGTCTAAAATACCAATACAATACAATTCCAATGCTGCAAAGCAAAGTGACTCTGTACAGACATCCTCTGTGTCTAAAAAACCCTATTTCCTGCTTAGAGTTTTGTGAGGTTTCTGTTTGGCAAAAGCATTCTCCCCCAGTACAACTACCTGCTGAAATGTGCTAATGTTTTTTCATATCCCAGACAGGAGTTGCATTCTTGTTAAATTTTCTGATTGATGCAGATGTATACTCTAAAAACCCTTCAAAGAGCATTTTGGTTGGTTGATTTGGTTTGGTTTTGTTTGGTTGGTATTTGTGTGCCTGTGTTTTTTTTGTGGTGCTTCCATAACGGTAAAATCCTGTTTGAACTGCTCTGAAAGCTCCTGAGCAAGTCTTGCACAAAACTTCAGTTCACCTGCTTTAGGCTGTGAAAAGCAGTTGCAAAAGCAGATTACAGCAACCACAGGAGACCCTGTAAGCACATCCAAAAACTTGCTGTTTTGGATAAATTACTGTTTTCATGTGCTCCTTTTTCTCACAGCCACCATCCTTTCAGTGTGTTTGTTCTCATTTCAAATTACCAATTGAGCCTTTCATCTACAATACGAGGGACATTACCAAGGTATTAGTAGTTAAGCTGCTTTGTTAATTACAGCCAGGCTCTTCTTTTTCCTGCCTGTCAGTTCAGCAGCAACAGCGGTGCCAAATGGGTCTCCACTTGCTCTGCAGCTCGTGTCCACACACAAATCTCTGCTGCCTGAGCTTTCCAGGTTTCCAGTTCAGGCAGGCCTGACAAGGTCACAACTGTTTGGCCACAGAGGTCACACACCAGAGCAGCCTCTCCAGGCTGGGCTCAACATCCATTCAAATGGAAATCACTGAAAATTGTGTCTGTGTCACCATTTTCTGGCCTTCTCCAGGTCTACACATCCCGTTGTGCACATCCTGAATCCACAAAGGGGCGTGATTGTATTTCCTGTGTGGTTCTCGATTTCTTCCCTTGTAGTATCCACATAATTGTTTTGACTAGGGTCTGGCTTTAAGCAGATTTTTCTGCAAAACTACTCACTACAACCCTAACACTGTTCCTAATGCCTAAAGACAAACAGGACTCCATTTCAGAATGTGCACAATTAAGTATTATTCCATTTTCATCACAGTGCCTTCACCCATATCAAATGTCAACATCAGTTCTCTTGCCCTGTCTCTCAAGGAGCTGATAAGGTCCTTCTTCAGGTTTTCACAATTAACCAGCATGTTTACAATCCTGGATAATCTGAGCATCCTCAGAAGATTTCACTAAGAGAATTGCTTTTTTGGTGACTACAGGGTCTGGAAGCTCTGGGAACCAAGCAGGACCTGAAATTATGATCCAGCAGCCCTGAAGGCAGGCACTTGTCACTGCTCCATCCATCCTAAAGTCTGTTCAGATGAGAAAGTGCCAAAGCTTAGGACAGCACATTCACCAGGGTATCCATACTTAAGAGGATGGGAATTTGGCATGGTACTGCCATCTCCAGTATTTAGAAACAAAAATAGGGGAACACAATTGTAAATTGATATTGATATCACTGAGTAAATCTCTTTCAAAACACCAGATATGGTCTGCAGACAGTTGCATTGGTTATACTTTTAAAGAAAGCTCACAAAAAGTAAAAAAAAAAAAAAAAAACCAACCAAAAAAACCAACAAACTCTAATCTTTCGGGGCCAAACGATAGCTAAGGAAAAAAAAACAAAGCCAATTTATTTTTCCCTTCTGTAATTCTATTTGTGAATAGAATGTAAATCAAGTTAGCTGGATAATTTGCTAAAACCCATGGATGCAATAATTCTTATGTTGTTCTAACAGAGAAAGAAAGTAGAAAATGTTACAGGGAGAGACAATATGCAATTATGTAGGAATACTAACACCCTAAGGGACAAATTACCAACAATGACAGTAAAATATTGCAGATTTCTCTTTGTGCTACAGTATAATTGACTTATACTTTGACAAGAAGAAACAGCTTAGCTTTGGAGAAAAATTTAAAAATACAAGCTATGTATTTGCTCTGAAGTATACAGTTACTCTGGGTTTTTTACTTTGCTTTACCTGTGATGCTGACTGCATTCTTTCATTGTTAATTTACCTATGTAACTTTATTTCAGAAGACATAATTTTTTTATCTGTTCAAGAAATCATTAATCTTTCTTAATGGTATTAATTATGCAACTCCAATTACTTAATCAAACTTAGTCAATACATTCAATGTAAACACTTTTAAAATCACATGTGGGAAGCCTCCTTTGTTAAGTGAAGGAGAAATAAATTTTTCTCTAATGACTCACATGAGCTGAGCCTCAAGGGGCTGTTCCCATCCATCAACACTACACCTTGTAGGATCTGCTGTGTGGCATGGCAAAGCAGGAGTTGATGTAACCTGATAAGCAGCAAGCTGCAAACACCAATCTTGGGGCAGAATAAAGACTTTAATTTGAATTTTATTGTTAACCCCAAGGAAGTTTAGGAAACACAGTCAAAGTTGGCTGCTCAGTATCCAAGACACTTTTTGAGTAATTTTACAAAGTTAACCTGACTGTCCTTCAGATTGCCTCCACCCTACTGCATAAATGCTCAGATTTTTCTAGTTCTTGTAGGGTAAAGAAGTTGAGTTGTTTGTTCACAAACAAGTTTATGTTTTATGTTTAAAGCTGTGATGCTTTTATAGACACAGGGTACCTGGGTGGGACCATGAGTAAGGCCTCCAAAGACTGCTTAAAATTGGCAACACTGGCAAAGACAGAGCAGTTTTGCTTGCAAATCAGTTTACAGAGTATCCTGGAATGCCTTGAGTTGGTAAAGAACCAATAAACAGAGCAGCAGATTCACAGCAGGGCAGAGCCAGGGCTGCCTTTTCCGTCTCCTTGATATTTTCAAGGACACTCCCTTTCTAAAGGATGGAAGAAGCAAGGCAAACATATTTTGCACTGTTAAAGACAATTAAGTTCTAATTAACTAGAAAGGTTTTGAACTGCAAAATTGGTATCTGCATTATGTAATATCCAGAAGAAAATGGAAATTACTCGGGCTTAGCCTAACCTAGGGAGGTACAAATTGTTGAATGTAGCACTAGGTTGCACACTCCCTCACAAGACTCCTTATATTATATTCTGACTAATCATCCTGACACTCCTGATCACCAATATGATGGAGAAAAATGAAAGTTTGAGCAAAACATCTCTCTGAATCATATTCTGTCATCAAAATTTTCAGGAGAAGGTTATTGGCGGTAACTCAAACCCCATCTGGAGTGAAGTCATACTTACATGCATGGCAGAGATTTATTTTGCTCTGAAGGGACAGAGGTGCTGCAGACAGTCCCTATGCAGGAATTACTGTGGAAGGCACTGCACCCCAAAGCACAACAAATGCAAAGTCCTGTTAAAGCTCTGCACACTGGGCAGTGTAACAGAGGAGACCAATGGTTCATCAAAGCTACTCTTCTGTGTCTGTGGACACTGGCCTTGTTCAGGGGACAGTGAACTTCGTTTTGCTCCATCTCACACAGGTCACAGTTCATTCTGAACGGTCCATATTGCCTTTCTTCTGTGCAGTCACAATGAGTGGGTGATTCCCAGTCTACTGCAAATATTCACGGAAAGAGAGAGAAAGAGAGAAGTATTCATAGACATTGCAGTTGTAGATGGAGTTAAAAACAAAGCCCATGAAAGCAGTGACCAAATGTATGTGAGACCTGAATTGACATGGACTCTGTTCTGCTTGACTTACACCATCAACCACACCTGACCCCACACCTCCCAGTTTCTCCTCCACGGGTCCTTAGGGGTTGCTCTACTGATTTCCACAGCCAGAGCAACTGGCAAAATATTTCAGATATCAAGATGTCAGTTGTAGAGCATCCCATACTGCAAATTTTAGCACCCAAATACCTCTGTTAAAACCTTGCACAAACAGAAGTTTCTTTGCCCTGCTCACAGTTATGCCATTACTCTTCTATGTAATGTACACCCAGGGTGGCTGAAGAGTAACAAAGCTTTGAAATTATATCAGAGATTTGGTTCTACATCTACATCTACAAGTGGTCTGAACCCTGAAATAGCTTACCTGCTCTCCGAGCAACATTAGAGTTTGGTCAGAAAAATTAATTTAATTTCTTCACTTCCCTCCACCAAGGCTTTTTATGGGCTAAGGAGGCTGGAAGAGATTTGACAGAGACAAGAAGTGAGCAAACTCAGAGCTGCTGTTGTCTATGAAGACACTAAACATTTTCTCCCCTAGCTTGCCTACCCAGTTTAGTCAATATGCCTTTCCTCAGGCATGGAGAAAGAGAGAGATCATAGCTTGATAGTGGCAGACACAGCATCTGAGAGCAGATTAGAGGCAAGAAGAGAGTGATAGAGGTGACTTCTTCAGAACATAAGTAGTTCTCCTGTAACACTTAAGCCCTTATCAGGTTCAGGTACCTTCTCTCTGCCTTTGACCTTAAGCCCCAACAAGATAAGATTTGATGACTGTCCCCAAGCTGAGCAGGATGTTTACCTGCTACATTACATATGCACTGCATATGCATCCTCTGGAGCTCAAAATGATTATACAAATGCTAATAATCAATTAAAGTCTCACAAGTCCTGAGATTAGGAAGGGTTATTATCTTCATTTTACAGATAGGAAAAATAAGCTTTGAAAGGTTAGATTATTTTTTCCAGAGGTCACTTGGGCTGTGATATACACAGGGCTCCTGAGTATCCAGGCTGCTCATAAGGACTCCCACACTTCAGTGTTAAGGCCTGGGACAAACTCTGATCAGGAGTTGAACTGATCTCTTAATATGCTGCACACCTCGCTCTAAGTCGTAAGATTAATGCTGATTTAGTTATATCCAACATGTTTAGTACCATTTCACAGCCTAACACTCATGATGAGTGTCTGAAACTTCTGTTTTTCCATCCTCTTACTTTTGTGAGACATTAAAATCTCCTTACCACCTGGTTAAACTGGCAAATATCAGCTTAAACACCTGTGTTCCTGATACATCTATTAATAACACAGCATGCAGCACATGCCAGGTGCATTTCCTTGAGAGGCTTGGGATAGGGATTCAGTCTAAAATGATGCTGGTCTCATTAAGAACCATGTTTTCCTCCTTCTCACTGTGTTCCTCTAATCTTCTTACAAGGCAAACAAGCCAGGTGTTTTCTGAGTACTTGTGAAAATACTGTACTTTGAATTCAGCTTCAGATGTTCCTAGACCAAGTTTTGTGCAATTATGTTATTGTTTGTGTGATGCAGAGTTTGAGAGGGCCAGCTGAGAATAAAATGCTGCTCTTTCCTTCTTTCACATAACCTAAAGAGTAATAATGATTTTGTGGAGGTTCATGAGTCATTTCAAACACACAGAGCAGTACTGCTGCCATTTAGCCACTCTCGGTTACATCATAAGAAATGCTTTTCAATACATACAGGCTGTACTTTCATAAAAAAAAAATAAATTAAGGGAAATATGCAAAGAATTCGAGGTGGGAAGGAGTTATGTGGCAAACAAAGCTTATGTGAGTGACTTGTCACTCCAGAACGAAGGTAAAGGCTGCCCAAAAGTTGTGTGAACGTGGCACTAAGTCTCTCATTTTAGAAACATTGTTGGATAACAGGAGCAGATTCCAGACTAATACAACTGCACACCCCTCTATCACACAGCCTCCAATTCCTAGCAAATTCTGCAATATAGTGACAGTAATGGAAAGCAAAATGATCTCTAAATAATGGTTTAAGATGGTTACTTGATAAAGGGCACTGCAATAATTATGATCAATGGAGCATGGATTCAATATATATTGCCCATTTAGATGCACCAGATTAGCTTAACAGCTTTCTTTAATGTTCTGAGTATTTTGTGTGTGTGTGTGGTTGTGCATGTGTATATGAGAGGGACAGCACTGCACATTTTGGTGTATTCCTCATTACTTAAAATTTATCAACGCAGTTGAGCACCTTGCTGCATGGGAAAGCAAAATGTGAAAGTTAGACTACCAGCTGCAAAGACAAAGTATCAAAAGTTGTGTGTGGGGGTTTTGTGTTTTTTTTTTTTTGTTTTCCTTTTTTTGTGGATACAATAATTTGGTGTTCTTACTACCAATAATTGCAGAAATAGTAATTTTTTTCTTTAAAAAACAACGCGCACAGAAGGAAGGGGATTGAAAAAAAAATGCAGTGGACTAAATGCCTTTTGGTTCCTCCAGACATACTGAAACACAATGAAAGCTTGAGAAAAAACAGAGACATTGATGGGTTCTGACTCATACAGGGAGGGCCTAGGGAGGCACTGCAGATTCCAAAGTTTCTAGGAATTGTATTCCTTCACAAAATAGAAGTTTCTGAACTAAAACTCACTGCTGATTTTCAGAGGCCCAAAAGGAGGGGTTGATTTGTTTCCTCTTGGACAGTTTCACTGCCTGAGTATTCTGCCCACTGAACTTCCATGGATGGTCATCCATGGCTCCAGCATTCCATGGAGCTGAGAGTGGGGCTGTACCATGAGGCAGAATCTGCTTTGGCTGAACATAATTCGGTGCACGAGCCCTTTCTGCTCCTTGCTGGCCATGTCAGAGCATTAGGAGTGGCTCCCACATTTTAACAATTTATCCCTAGTTTTGCTTGAGAAACTGAGGCACAAGAGGGACAAGATTTTTCCAGAAACACACAGGCACTGTTTTTGCTGGAAACAGATGGCTGAGTTCCCACTTTCAGTCTCATGCTAACCACTGGCATATGCTGCCTCTCATTATGCAATGAAATAACTATCAGATGAGGTTTTATTCCACACTGAACAAGGACATAATTTTTGTGTCCTAGCTTTGACAAATTTAGGGCTGTATTTTGACAGAGCACAGAAGTACAATGGCAGATGTCACAATCTCTATTAGATCTCAGCAACTAAAGAAGCAAAGCTATTTTTGAATTGTAGACTGAAGGCAAAATCTAACCATGAACCCTCCTAAATGAATTCATTAAATAAAAGCCAAACAAAAACCCCCTATTCTTCATGTAGCTCAGTTCAAGGATGGTGACAGAGAACCAACATAATGATTTTATTTCAGAGGTACTACAGCAGAGGGTTTGGATGAGCCCTGATGCTGAATTTGGGGAATCTAGTTTGGCAGAAGCCTCTCATGGCATTCATTCCAGAATAATGGGCAAAGCAAAGGAACATTAAATGCAATGCTTTAACTGTAGCACCACACGCTGGCTCTGTTGTGTGAAAAACCATGGCAATTGGTGAAATGATTGTAATGTGTGATATACAAATATTTTGGGTGAAATATATAATCAGTTAATTGGTTTATTAAATTATAAAACTTTTGTTTGCCTGAAAGAGCAATAAAACTAACTGACTAAATGAATATTCGCCCCTTTGAAGACTTCTTACATTAATTATGTTTATGCATCACTTGCAGCAGTAATGTTAGACAAAGGAAGCTTTATCTTTATATGCCATAGCTACATTGTATTGTGGTACAAATGATGGCACCGACTTTGTGTCTACATAATTACTGAAATCTTATCCCTTTTGTGTTTGCACATCATTTTCAGTTTTTTGGAATAGTTAAACTCCATTTTACTTTTTAATAACATTTTAGAAATCATTCTGATTCAGGTAAACAGAATTTGATTGCTTTGATGGATTGAAAATGGTTAGCTCAGCCAGAGCTTATTTGATTTGTTTCTTCAGGGATTACAAAGAATAGGATTTTATCTATGAACTGACAAAAGAGGCAATCTCTGCATTTTTGCCTATGAAATAGGAGATCCACTAAGCCATTGCTCCTTCACATAGTGAATGTATTAGTCACGGGGTTGCTTTTTATTCATTTTCAAAGTTTTTATTCCACATTGTATGGGGTGTCAAGCTCCTTTGTTCTTAAAAAAAAATTAATCTGGAAAAATAATACTGTCAAATAGAGTTTGGGGAGATTCAGTAGCCCATTAGATTTAAAGCAGATTTTAAAAACAAACAAACTCTTTGTCACCAGTGACGGACATCTTAGACAAATGCTCTCCAGCTAATGCCATGGATTTAAAAGCCTGAAGTACCTGAATGCTGATTACCTGGCAAAGTTCAGGCTGAGAGTTCTCCTGTGGCTTTCCCAGGAGCTCAGTCCCTGACCCAGTCAGATTATGTGGTTTTCCTGGTACTGCTCTTCATTTTATCCTGCGTGACATGACATTTGCAAAGCAGACAGCAGCAAAAAAAGTCAATATACGTTATAGAGATGATACAAGACACCCTGAATAATGTGGTTGGAATTGTTCTTTCACTGGATGGTGCATTCACTGAGACTCTTCAGAGCTGCTGCTGCTGGGCCTTGTGCCTGCTGGGTTTGGTTCGTGGTGAAGAGATTGTAGCTTGATATGCAGAAAACCACTGATTTTTTTTCAGGGAATTTGTAATTTACAAGCTCAGTGTGTGACTCACACTGGGAAAAAATGGTCTGCAGATAAGTATTAGAGGATGCAAACTAAACACTGAACTTCTGTTCAATAACCCTTGGTTTTTCTTCCAGTTTTTCTCCCTTTATTTCTTCTTGGGCTAGCAAAGAGAGATGTTTTATCTTTCAAAGTGTAAAATGTTTAAGTACAAATTCAATTTTCATTAAGAATTACCCACTTGCTTAAAACAGAAGTTTTTGTAGTCTGGGACTTTGTCTCCCAACTGTTTCCAGATTTCATCCTCATGCTCTGTCTATTGGAACACAGCAGGATTTCCTGTGTGCACTTAAAAGCTCCATTAAGTTCTGCATCCTGTACAGACAACCCTCAAAAAAGTCCCTTAACAGTAATAATGGGATGTTCTTTCTCAAAATTCCCATTTATGGCCAGACACAATGGGAAATGTACAGAATGTAACATCTGTATTATCCCTCTTACGTGTGAGGCTTTAGATTTGCCCTGTAAAATTTAACAGGCAGTTTTCTAGTGCCCCATATTAGAAGAAAAAGTGAAAAAGAAAAAGTGAAAGCCAGTTTTGATCCATTTTCTCCTTTGATTCACACTCTCTGGAGATTTGGCCCAGCATGGGGTTGTTTCTCTTCCCTTTAACACACAAATATAGGATGAGCTACTGATTTTGGTGACTCAGGTTCTGGAAGAAAGCTTTGGGGAATACCCACAGAACTGCTCTAGGAAAGCTCAGCTGTACCAAAGTGTCCCTGCACCCCCAGCTCTAACCTGGGCAAATTCTTATCCAAATATCCCAGAGATGACACAGGCTGGTGTGTGCTTCAGAAAGAAATGCAGGGACTCCCAACACACCCAAGGCTGTTATTCTGTTTTATTTCAGTCAAACAGGAATGCTCTCTGTCAAGGGTTAAACGTAAATAATTTTTTTTTGAGAAGAATACTCATTCTTGTGCTTACAGAAGAGAGAATTGTTTTATATATACCTCATTTTTATAATTAGGTGCCCTTTTTTGCTGATTTATGACTTATTTTAGCTTTAACTAGTCAGTGTTTCTGACAGCAAAAAAGATAATCCATGCTTCCATAGGAGCTTCAAAGAAATGCTGATTATCTGCTGGGGCTGATCCCGAACACTGGCAGCAGAAACCTGGAGGAGGAAAACAATGTTCTGATTAAAATTATTGAAAAACTCCTCAGGTCACTGGGATAGCACTCAGAGCCCTTAACGGCCTCTCTGACATTGAACTTCTCCCAAAACTGGTGGTGAGACTTTGTTCTTCCCATTTTTACCATGATTTGGGGAAGGCAGCTGCAGCCGTCCAGCCCCGTGCTGCTCAACATCACCTCTCCCATCCTCCCACAGGGCTCCATTCACAGGCAGGGAGGGATCCACCAGGAAAGAGTTAAAAGCAGTGGCCCTTTCAGAGCAACAGGCACTTTCTGCTGTTTCACAAGGCCAGGTGAGCTCATTCATGAACGTCAGACAGTTCATTGCCAGCTCTGAGCTCCCCCTGCTTTAACCTGAGCCTGGAGTTGCAAACGTCTTGGGCTTAATCCTGTATTTAATTAAGTGAAGGTCAGGAGGAGGGTCAACTAGACTACTGAACTTAATCCAAGACCCACAGGTTATACAATAGCTGCTTTGGGGAGCTATAATTGTAGATAGGAATTGAGACAAGAAAAGACAATATAATTGAACAAGTTATACGATAAAGGAGGAGGGGAAAAGCAGGATTAATTTTTTTTAAGGCTGTGTGGCACTGGATGTATTTTTAAGAATAGCCACTAGATAGCAGAACAGGCATGATGCTCTGAGAGTTTCCTGGGCCAAATGCAAGACAAACACTGACTTGGTCCCAACAAATACAGAGTGTGTGACTGTGTCCACCTGGCACCACGGTTCCACAGGAGAGAAGGATTTTTAAGATGCTTTTCCAGTCTTCTGCTTCCTGCTTCTCTGATCTTTGGGTATTTTTCTTCCAGCATGCTGAAAAGGGAGCTAATTTCCTGAACAAGCAACCAACCCTAACTTTTGTTCTAGGGAAGACTTTCTTTATTAATGAGCTGATCATTTGCTGAGGTCAGGGGGCACCAGCCCACTGGAAATCAGCCCACAAAAATGATCTTCTTTTAGTCAAACTTAGAGAGAAAGCATCTTTGAACAGCTGGGCAAGGAGAATTGAAGTGAGTTTCCACCTAGCTGCATCTCTGATGAAGCAATAAAAAGCTGCAATGGCATTGCACGGGCACAGACATCCCAGTCTTGCTGCCTTCATTCACGACCTTGCTGAGCTTGAAGCTGCGCAACCACTCCCCTTCAAGATATAAATTACAAAAGTCTTTTCTAGAACAAAACATTTTTTGATTGATGGATTCATCCAGCCCCCCAAACAAGGGTCTAGACCTTTGGGGGAGAGTTGGAGCACTTCTGTAAGTCAGAGGAATAAAACAGCACCCAGAGCTTTTCCAGTGCTCCAGGTTTTGCACTGCTCTGTAGCAGCCTCATGTGCTGACTCAAATCCTCATCTCTAATTCCTGTGCAGCCAGACCTGCTTGGGAAAGTCTAGAACTTAATTATGTAAAAACATTCCAAGATACCAATAGTAATTGATCTTCATTACAGATTCAATTTGTCTGCAATTGTTTTAACTAAATAACGGAGCTGTTTTTCAGTTACAGCAGATGAGGGAAGGGGGGCGTGGAGGCTTAAACAAGGATACACTTTCTAAATCACTGCCTCAAGGGGAAAACAAGATTTTTCCAGAAAAAAAAAAAAAAGTTGTTTTAAAGTAATTAGCTCCTGAGCTGAGATATTTTCAGCCTGCTGTGAATTTTTATGACAGTGCTGTTAGACTGCTGAAAATATGGTTTCCTAGTTTATCTTCCAGAATTTTAACTATGATGTGCAAGTAGTATTGAGCAGAAGGAACTAATGATGTGTCTGTAGCCATATACACACATGCATATATGTCCCCAGATATTTCAACCTGTCTCTTGCCAAAACTGAGCCACTTGTGCTCAATGAAAGAATGAGCTATACTGCGCTGCACTTTAATATTTTATCTTTTAAAAATGAAAATTAAAAAAAAAAAACAAAAAACAAAGAAGCTGATCTTGTTTCAAGTGGGCTGTTCAGTGAATAAGGGACCTGGTGGATCTCAGAGAATCAGCTTTCAATGCCCTCCCATTGTCTGACTCTGGACCAGGCATATTTGCTGTCTCAACCTCAACCTCCTGATCTGCAAATTGGGGATAATGATGTTGAACTCATTTGCAAAATGCTTGACAGCGGGGCTGGAAGAAGCCCAAATGCTCTTAGTTGATATGAATCATGTAATTCTATCTAAAAAGAAAAGAAATATTGTGCTGGACCCTCTTGGGTCCCCGGTCCCCTCAATGCTGAGCTGCAGACACTTTGCCAAGCTGTGTCTGTCACTGACATGACACCATTGTGAGACCCTGTGCCAAAAGCTCACCTTGTCTCTGCAGGGCCACTGATAATGCTCAGACATCCTCAGTCCCCAGCCCCTGTCCCCTTCCACAGCCTGGATCCCAAAGCAATCCCTCTGCACCCAGGGTGGGGATGAGTTTTGGTGTCAGCAGCTATGTCACATTCAGTGACACCTGGCTGAAAGCTTTAGAGAAACAGGAAGGGTAAACACAAGAACTATATATGTTTTTTTTTCAATAAGCCAATAGTCCAATTAAATAAACAACCAAAGTAGTTTGTTTGATAGTAAATAGTCCAATTAAATACCCAGACAAGTGGAGCAGCCATAGCAGAGCCTCTCTCCTCAGAGAACAGCTTTCCCTGTCCATACTCACCTGCTCATAGGAAGCATCAGCCTGCAGGTGACACCAGGAATCTCCAGCCTGAATGAGAGAACAGTCAGGAGGAAATAACACTGTCCTGCCTGTGTGGTTAGAGAAGCTGATGCATGAATCATTGTTATAACGAGTTTAATTACAAACATGATTAAATAGGCAATTAATGACTACTCTGCCCTGGATAAACAGAATTAAAATCCTGCAATATTAACATCTTCCACAAGGTTTATTATTAGATTGCTGCAAGTCCTGTGTTACAGGAACATTTTCATGATCTTTGTTGCCAACCAAAACCATTTTTTATTTCCACTTAACCTGATGTAAAGGACAAAATTTGCCACTCCTCTAAACTGCCAGGGTGTCTGGAAAACACCATCCTGTGCATTTTAAAAAACACATCACAAAAATAAGTCACAGGCAGTGCAGGCTTTCCAAGCTTACCTTGTGACCACTCACAAAAGCTGCAGCTGGCGCTGAACAGAAACACCATGGAGCCCTAGGCAGGAGGCTTTTTAGTGGGGATATTTTATTTCCTGGCACATCTATCTGTATAAAAAGATACCTTCAATATATAGGCAGTCTTTTATCGGAGGAGCTTCAGAAAATGGTATAAACATATAAACAGCTTTTTCTGCATTGTGATTAGTGATTTGAGAGTCAGAGGAGACAGAGAAAATGCTGAATGTCCACCTATCTCCCTGAAGATCAGGTCCTGTGAGAAACCTCCAGTTAGCAAAATCCTGAACTGGTTTTAAGATAGTTTTTAGTTCTGTTTTCAGGTTAACAAACAGGTAACAAGAAACTGCTTAAAACTGGTTACCAGCTCCAAAAGGATTTAAGCTTGCTTTTTGGTTTTTTTTTGGTTTTTTCTTTTTTTTTTTTTTTTTTGTTTGTTTTGTTTTTTTAGCACACTCCCTGTCCATTTTTACTTTGGTTTTCCTTAAGGATATAATTTATGTTTTCCCAACTTCCTAAAAAATTTAAAATTCCATACCTTGCCTCACGCTTCCTGACCAAATGGGATGGGATTTCACACTGATTTAAAGGTCACAAATAAATGTGTAGGGGAGCTACACAAATGGTTTATTTGTCCTATTTGAAGTCACATCCTCCTTAAGTGCAAAACTTTGGGGACAGTTGCTAAAAAAAAGAGGAAGCTGCTGCAGTAACATTTAGCTGTAATATCACATCCAGTGTTATTATTCCTGACTGTTGAGATAACCTAGATTCTTTCTCTGCATCTTTTATAATTGCCCTGTGAATCCAGAAAGGATCCAAAATAAATTGATATAGCAGCCATATGCATAAATCTGTGTCAGCAGAAATTGATTCAGCAAATTTTCTGCAGTAGTGAAGCCAGCCTCAGCACCCCTGCACATTGTCCATTGTATGCTCAGCTTTTGGAAAATAAGCAGCATCTCTATAAGGCTGTCATGCTGTGCAGTTAACATCTTCAGCAGTGATGGAATAAGCAAGCAGCTAGTTTATGGAGTCTAGGGAAAATCTCAATTTGGATAAGAAATTGCCACAAGTAATTTTAGCTCTACACTGCCACATTCCCTTCCTCTTTCATGAACGAGGCAATCTTCGTCTAATATAGCATGGCATTCACATCTCACAGGATACACAATGATGCTCACACCACAAGAAAATTTGCGTCTCTATTTACAGCTGTTAGTGATGCTGCAGCATGTAAATCCTCAGGTGGATGACATAGGCAAATCCCAGCTTTCTCCCAAATCAAAGTGAGGCCCAGATGCAACTCTGCTGATCAATTGTCTGTCAGTCAAGCCTTGGGCTGGACTGGAGTGCCCATCCCTGTGACCGTGTTCACAGGGGTCTGAGGATGAGGGAAGAGACGAGGATCTGACTCCATGCTTCACAAGGCTGATTTATTATTTTATGATATGTGTTATATTAAAACTATACTAAAAGAATAGAAGAAAGGATTTCATCAGAAGGCTGGCTAAGAATAGAAAAAGAAAGAATGATAACAAAGGCTTGTGTCTCAGACAGAGAGTCTGAGCCAGCTGACTGTGATTGGCCATTAATTAGAAACAACCACATGAGACCAATCCCAGATGCACCTGTTGCATTCCACAGCAGCAGATAACCATTGGTTACATTTTGTTCCTGAGGCCTCTCAGCTTCTCCTGACTTTTTATGAAAAATCCTAAGGAAAGGATTTTTCATAAAATGTGTCTGTGGCACATCCCGGCAGGGAGCTCTGTGCCGGCCGCTTGGAAGGAAGGCAGGCAATGTCCTGATTGATGCAATGTTTTGGGATTGGGGTGAGGAGAGTGCCCTGGCTTTAGGCACAGAGAATTCTCCTGCCTGTGCCCCTCCCAGTCCCTCCATGGCACTCCAGAGCCATGCTGGTGTTAGCCCTGAGTCTAACCCTGACCTGCTGCTCAGGAATGAGCTCCAGCATGGAGCCCTGGTGAGAAGTGCCCTTGGTGGCCCCTGCTGGGGTTCAGGAACAGCATTTGCTGCTGCAGTGGCCCCGCTCTGGGCCTGTGAGCACATCTATGGCAGTGAAGGCTGCACAATCATGCACGTATTACTTTGTGGAGAGAAGTAACACTGAGCTATTCCTCCCAGAGGTAGCACAGCCGTGGCTCAGGAGAAAGCTGCCTCTCCCCATGCCCCCTGTGCTCAGCGAGCCCCTTATCACATTGTCAAAATCAGCACCAGCTCCAGCTTTCTGATATCAATAGAACAGTAATTTGTCTTGGGCCAGCATTGCCTCTTCAAGAGCCGGGAGGAATTTCAGAATTCCCCAGGACATAAGCCACTGAGTCCCCCAAATATGCTGAAAAGCCAACTGAGTCCCCAAATATGCTTTTCCTCAAACCCAACAGGTGTACTTTTCTTTCTCTTATTTCTAATTGAACTTCTTGGCATTCTAGTCAATGCTCCTTAGTGTATTTTGGAAAACAATAAATCCTGGTAACATGAGACCCTGCTGCAGTATTTCACTGTTAAATCTTTGCTGAGATTTGGGAAGAGTGTACTGGGGTTTGTGTGCTGAATTATGGGGTGTGTGGATGAATGATTTTCCTCCCTTCACTTTTTCCATCACAGAATCAGCACACAGGGAAATCTCTGATGAGTCAGATTCCTACTGTGTCTGCATTTGAATGAGTGCTTCAAATACATTTAAAATTTTCCTTGAACATAAATTATGATTTCCAAGTAGAGAACACTGATGTTTTATTTTGCAGGGCTAATCAATGTTTGATTTTGTTCAAATTTTAATTTTGACAATAGTGTGTTTTCTCCTTAAAGGAAATTTTAGCTTAATTCTCAAAGAATACTTGTAGTTTTTCTTGTTTATAAGTTCTGTATAGAATTTTAAAATATTTTCCAAAATTCATACACGATTCTTGAAAAGGAAAAATATTATTTGAAGCACTTTTTCATTTAAAAAGCCCCCTCCATTTTCCCTGGAAATGTTTGGAGAAAGAAATAATTCTGGAAACGTCACTAAAACCTTATTGTTTCACATTATTTGATTATTGTGCCTCCAAATACCTTTCTGTTTAACTACTATATTATTTCAACGGTGACTTCCTGGAAAGAAATCAGAATATTTCTGATATAGTCACTAATTTGTACTCATGAACTTCTGAAACTCTCTGAAATGGCAGGTTAATGAAAAGCATTTTAAAAAAAACCAAACAAACCTAAAAGCAAACTTGTGAAGTTTCAAAATCTTGTATATACTCTTAAGTACCTATTGAGGCATTTTAATATGATAGTGGGTTAAACATCACTGAGGTCTTCATCTCACAAAGGCATAAGGAGACAGCAAAGAGTTACTCAAGACTCTGCCCTAACAATGATTAAAAACTGTGAAATTGTATTTAATAGTTTATAGTCTATATTTTAACCGCAATATCATGAACAATAATTCTTTTTTGACTATTTTTTTCCAATTTAACATCACTATTCTTCAAGAATCAGAGAAGCATAACTCTAATAATTTTCCTATTTCTGAGAAGATTGTTATGCTGCTTTAACAGACTGTCCTAAATGAACCCAACTCTTTCTGTCACAGACTTCAAACACTGTCCAAACTTTTTGCCCCAAGCTGACCTGGAAGATCAACTCTAAGTTTTTATTCTTCTAAAAGGCTTTGTATGTCAAGAGCAGCACTCATGATAGCATGTTGGGTTTGTTTTACCTAAGCATTTTTGGCCATTTACAGGGTCCCTCAAGTTCAGTCATTAATCCTGGAGTTTGATCATAGCATGTCTATTAAAATTGAAGATTACTGGGAAAATAGCATTCATTCTTTCCAAATCTCTACACTGTACTTTCACATCCTCACTGACATTTGATGTAGAAATTAGGATATATATATATATATAAAAACTTAATTTTTGCCTTTATTCTTGAAAGTTATGGAAAGAAGCACACAGCCTAGAAAGCCATTTGCCAGGTGTAATATAAAGCAGGATACTACAGAAAATGAGAACTGGTTATGGCAGATATCCTGTCAAAGGAATGACTTATAATCTGGAAATACAAGCAGTAAGAGAGGCCCACCAGCTAGACCTGTATCATCTGAGGCAATCAAACCCTGCAAATATAAAGCAATTTAGTATTACCATTTCCAAGTGCTCCCCACAATAAGGACTCTTGTATGCCAAAGTTTAATATTCAGAGCAGAAACCACAAGCTCCAGCAGCAGCTTCTGGTCAGGAGAGCCAATAACAGTTCCCAGGAATGGCACAGTTGGAATGGTTTTGCACAAAGCAGCTGGGATTTACTTGTATGTCAGCTTCTACATCTGAGAACCACCGTGGGTCAGACATCCATTTGCTTTATATATTGATATAATTTCATCAGAATTTATGATGTGGGAATTATTGCACTGGCAAGAAATGTAATCTAACCTTCATCTTGCACAATGTAGTGCCGATATTATGTTTTGAAAGAAATATACTGACTTGTTGAATCAGATTACTCCCAGCACATTCCTAATGGATTTCAATATTCCCTTGGATAAACCAATGCTATTTGCTTTGTATTTATTACATTTAAAAAAAATATACAGAAGATAAAACCTCTTCTAACACCATATATTCTTTCATTTTGCAATCTACAAACATACATTTTTTCATTAATTTTAATGGCTAAACTTTTCCCTGGGTAACAGTCACGGCATTTACTCAACTACCTATATTTCAACTGCACACTTTAAATGTATAAAGAATTTCAATTTTAAGTATTGACAACTGTATTTTTTTCTCCTTCCTCTCCTGGATTAGGCAGCTTGTCCTTGCATATCTGTGAGGATCACACGGTGTAATTATTAGTGCTGGGGTATTCCCAAATGCCAGGGCATGCCACTGCTAATAAGTGATATATTTGGAATATTCTTTATTATGACACTTCTAATGTAACATAACCCAGGGGATTTTATCAAGAGATAAACAAGTTGGATCAGTCCTGAGGCTGCTTTATATCATGAGTCAAGAATGGGGGAAATAGTAATAGCAACAAAGATTTATATAATAGAGAGCAGGATCTTGAGAGGGAATCCTTCAAACAGCTCTAAAAAGACCTTAAAAGCCCTATGAACTCCTGTCCCAGACCTATAGATTATTCCCAAGAAGAATGATTATTTTCAAACCCCTCTGTATACTAAATGTGTCCACTGCTAATTTATCTTCTCCAAGCTCTAATTTGCCAACAAAAAATACTGGCAAGTGTCCCTAAGGAGATTCTTCTCTGCTGGTGGAGCACTCAGCTTGGTGAACATCCTATGCTGAGAGCTCCTGGGCAGGAGGCACTCAGAGCAAGCCAGGCCAGCTGGAAATGGATGTGCACAGAGCACACTGTGCCTGCCAGCTCACCTCAGCCCCTCCAGGAATGCTGCTGGGCTCCAAAACTGGAAACAAAGCTTCAAAGAAGCAAAGCAAGAAGTCCATCTCTTTTTGGGGATGCAGCTTTATCCTCCTCCGCTGTTAGTCCATAATTCCTATGCAGAGAGTGTGGGACAGTGAATAATGTCTGATGGTGGAGGGCAGCAAATGTTCTCCCAGACAGGACAGCAGCTGATGGAATTTTCACCTCCCTCACACTCCATCTTCATCAACAGCTACTGAGTGGAAATGGCTCCTCTCCCACCCCATTTAGAGAGCTCCTCAGTGTCCTGGCTCTTCAACCAGCAGATTGTTTTATATTCCTGCTTCATTTTATTGTCCTTTCCTCCTGCTGTGGTGATCAGACAAGACAGAATAGGTTTGTATATCAATAGAAGTGCAAACTGCTGTGCATAGTATGTAAATATTGATATTAGGAATGGGGAGACTGAATTAATACTTCCACACACTGTCAGTTCCTGGGTACTTGGTCATGTCCAGGCAGTTTTATAAACAAACACCTAAAGAAGAAACAAGTCATTCAGACAAAGATCTTATTCCTTACTGTTATTTATGCTTGAGCAAAATTAGAATCAGAAAAAAAAGTAGACAAGACACCAACACCTGCTGGTACCCAGCACTGGAAATTGAATTTTAGTTGGAAATTCTCTTCTTTGTGAAGAGCTTCACATTTTTATGGTCCAGTCAAGCCAAAGTTGGTTTACCATTGACACTGGGTTATATTTTAAGTTCCAGACAATATGAGACATAATAATGTGAGAACATTCATTGGAGCATTTGTAAAAAATTACCTTTTCAGCTCAGCATACTGCAGCCCATCTTGCTATCATTCTCCATTCACTGTGCTGATTTGGTGATTCCACAGGGAGGAGCTTCATGAGTGGAAATGCTCCTCAAAGAGCAGACCTGGAAGAGAAGCCAGATCACAGAGATGATTGCCTTGCTTGAATATTTTCTTGTAAGAACAATCAACCAACATCCCCCCAAAAGAGCACATAGGGGGTTTGTGTGAGCCGGGTTTCTATTGAATAGAGGTGCAATGCTAATGGTTGGAATGAACAGATTGAGTGGCTGTGAATGAGATGGGAGATGATTCCAGCACTCCCTGGGCTTGGGTTGAAGTGCTTCAGAACACATGGGTGCTGTGTCCTGAGATGGTCACCACTGTTTCACTCCCCTCTTCTTTATTGTCCTTTGATGCTCATGGAAAAGAGGCATTATTTAATGATGCAGAAGCACTTGCAGCAGACCAAACTCTCCTGAGGTTTGGCTGGTAATCTCCTGCTTGCCTCACTGCTCAGGGCTTCCTCCTCTTTGCACCTGAGTCACTCACAGGTAGCAAATATCACCTTCCAGCAGGACAGAGTCTTGTGTTGATAAGATTTTCCTGGGAGGAAAAGGTCTGAGTTATGTAGTCCACTTAACTGAATCATGGCTACTATTAAACACTGCACTTGGAAAAAAGGTTTCAGCCCAAAATAAAGGGGAAAAAGAATAATGGTAAAGTTTGAGCATGCAGTCACATGAGTACATCTGTCTGTGCTTTGCAGAGGCAAGGTTGAGGTATTACCTAAAAGCATTTATTTCAAAGCAGTGTAGTGAAGCCTGAAGGAGCACTATTTTAAAACAAATCAGTCAGCATTTTATTGGTGTCGGCCCAGCTTTGTACTAAACACTCAGATTAATGTTAAATCACAGCTCAGGAATTATTCATGAGATCTCATACAATGTAATTGCTGATTTTGGCATCAATAGTCTGTATCCCTTTATTTCCTAGATTAGCTTCCCTTCCTGAACTACTGTATGTCATGCCAGAGACAATGATTTTATATGACATATTTAGGAAAGAGGAACCCACCTATTTTACATAAAAGAACATCTGAGAAATGTACCCTCATTGCTGAGGTGCCAGTCTGTGCTGACACGTTCCTGTGAGAGGCAGAGCCTGCTGAGAGAGCAGAGAGCACAGTGCTAAATGTCTCCTTTCAAACTGTTGACTGAATGGTTAGTTTTATTCCAAACCTTTATAAAAACTAATGAAATTACCCTTCACCTATCTTTAAGGATTAGCATTAATGCTCAGAACAAACTGCATGACTACTAATCTCTTAATGTCCCTAAAGATATGTACAAAATGAAATTTATAAATAATAAATGAAACTCAACTTTTGCTAGAAATACTCAGCCATCCTGCTCTTTCCCTCTCTCTCTGAGAGCTTGTGAACAAGGTCAGGTGGATACAGGGAGTTGGAGAAAGGTGACTTTGAGCATGGAAGTCAATGAGCTCCGTGCTTTGGACCTCCACCATTTTTTCTCCTCTAAAAATACTTCCTTTTCTATCTACAGCAGCGTGTATAGATTTAAATAACTTCAGCCTCTCCCCTGTTTCATTCCTTCATGCTCCAAATACCTGTATCACATGGGTGAGCAATGAAAGCAGGAGTCCCTGAAGAACTGAGCATTTCATGCTCAGGTTGTTACATCCTGCACCTTCCAGAAAAGGAGCACTACCACTCATGCCATCCCCTACATCTACATTTTCATCTGAACAAAAAACAATATTCAAAATTCTCAGAGCTGGTGAGAAGAAATTGTTGAAATTTATGAGAATTCATCGCAGGTACTACAAGAAAAAGAGTTTCCCAAGTGAGATACCCAGCTGTTGTTCTCTTAATGGGAAGGCAAAGCCCATATTTTTTTGAATTATGTTACTGGAGAAATTAGTCAATCTGATTTTATAGTGTCTTCAGCCCACCCACTGTACATTTACCCTTACTTATAGACACATTTGCCTACTTGAGGATTTTACTATCTAAAGACCTGCTTTTTAGGCCATAGCAAAGGAAAGATTTTGAATTTAATAGTTAAAGATTTCACAGGAAAGCTGTCTCTGACCTCCATCCCTGGGGTGTTTGTTTTCCCAACAAGTACACCTGAAATGTTTTTATCACACTTGTGTGATTTTAGAGAATTTAGTGGTTTTATCACACTTGTGTGATTTTAGAGTATTCCAGGCACAGAAAATATATTAGTAACTATTTCTGAATGATTGTGGCAGCATCACTTTGAGCTGATTGTAGTGATACATTTTTGACTGAAATTTGCTCACATTTTCAAGCCCCCATCATTGCAGGCCAAACCCAGTTTGCCCAAGGGCTCCTCCCCTGTCATTATTTGATTTACATTTTCCTCATTTCTGAGAGTCTTCACTCAAGGAAATGTTTCAGGCCGAAGATTTTGTCCTCTTCAAGGAATAACTCATGGAAAACTGAGACTCAAGGCTCAGTAGATCTTTGGCTACCCAGATTGTCTGAGACTTGTGTACTTTTTTATCACTGAGCCCTCACAGCAAAATTTGGGACTCTAAACAAGGCACTTAGGCTTCACATCCAAAGCAGATGCAGAATTACGTGCTTTGTGGAAGAATACACAAAACCAGTAAGCTCCAGAGTTGACAAAAAAGGAGTGAATTTATCCTAAATCCTTCCCTGTGCCAAGGGGGAAAGACACTTTGCCTTGACTGTCAAAGAAGGTGATCCCATCACCCCTTTATTTTGGGGAGGCTGATCTAAGTGGGCAAAATTAGGGTGGCATCATCACCTTGTTCCCTCTAAATTCAACAGTCTCCACTACATTTGTACAGGCCTGCTTTGATATTTAGATCTACTAGATCAATTCTCTCAGATGACAAACGTGGAGAAGCACCAAACCTATGGATCCCAGTTGAGCCCAGGCATTTTTAGCTGAGGAGTGGCAAAAATCAGTATTCTGTGCATGTAGTGAAGAAGAATTTTTTGAACACTGGCAACTGAGATCACACAGACACCCACAAGAATTGGCATTACTTGAAAGTTAGGCAAGAGTGTTATGATGATGATACAAGATTGTTTCACTCCTTAAGATTGGGTTCCTTTGATTCTGTAAACAACCATGCATGAGAAAACAGGAGTGCTGGTTCAGACTTAGGTTTCTAACCCAGCCTCTTCCAAATTCTCAACTGCTTTCAGCTCTATTTGGACACTTAAGGCCTCAGAAGCCTAAACCGGTCTTAAGCAGGGTTTGTAGGAACTGATTTTTGCAAGAAAATCATACTTATCCACAATAGAAAACCTTACTTTGTGGTAATTTTGTATGCTCCTATATATCAAAAAAGTCATTAAATGTGTTTTTTAAAAAATACTTCCCAAGTGATCATTACTGCTTGCAAGTCAAATAGGGATTTTGTTAAAATAAAGCAGATCTATTTCTGAAAGTTGTAAGACTCCCATAGGCATTGAGTAGAGCTTTAAAGGCTCAGAACCCAGAAAAGCAACAGCACTTATTTTTATGCTCATAATTCTGCAGTGGCCATATGTACAGTCTTCTAACTTTACAAAAATTGCATAAATTAATGATACAAAATAAAAATAGTACCATCCAAATTACCTAAAGGCTGAGCTACCATGTGCCTAATTTCAGCCCAATTTTCATGGCTGTGTTATCTGGGCCTGCATATTTATGACAGAATTATTGACAACCCTTTTTTCATAAGGAGTTCCTCCTGCTTTAAGATCAATATGAATATAGCCGGGCAGATTTAGCATGCAGGAAAACAAAAATCAATGAAGATTTTGATACGCAGAATAATGTAGAAATGACAACATATTTCTGACTCCGTACAAAAACATGCATTCATCTGTAAATGATTACACTTCTATCTGTGGCAGAATGGCAGTGTGGGGCATATGAATCTCACCTTCAAAAGATATTCTTTCGTTCTACAGAAAAACGCCGGCAAGCACAGGAAACTTCAATCAATGTCTTATATTCGAAAACTATGACACTGTCAAACTGGTGTCATTAAAGCTAACTAACCATATTAAACGAATATTAAAATATAGGTTTCTTTGCATAACATAATGAGTAAAACTGCTTTTAAGTTTTTCCCTATGCTTTGAGGTGTAGGTGGCATTTTCATTCCAAAACTTTGAAGTCAGAACAAAATGTACAGGTAGAGGGTACTAGATCAAATAATAATCAACTTCAAAAAGCATTTTGGCTGTTAGATGTCCCAAGGCTAATTTCCTCTAGACATTTTAAATGTAAATGTCTAAACTCATTTAAAAATTGTAAATTGGTCTAGGTTCAATCAAAAACCATCCTGACACAGAACAGGGAGACTGGGCTAATTGTCATTTGTTTGTCAAATGAATTCCATTTGGAAAGCAATGAAACCTCCAAGCTAATTCTTTTAAGGTGAGCTGGTAGTTGTATTATCAGTTAAATGCAGTAAAATGGATAATCACATGATGATAATGAAAACTGAACCTGTGTTAGCACTCAGGCTTAGTCTGCCACAGGGCATATAGTGATGGAACTTAAGTACTGTAATGTTCCACTGGGCACAATGGCACCAAGTCTGCTCTTTAGCCTTACAGACACTTTCTTTGCATTTTAAAAAACTTTATCAAAGCACCGTGGCAATGTAGAAAATGTCAAAGTGAAATGCACTGTAGGCAAATTGAGATTTCATTAAGTTTAAATTTATTGCTTTTGACTGATGTATTACCATGCTTGTTAAGAACCAGTAATTTGGAATATCTGCCTGCCTGGTAAAATAGCTTTGTCTCCTTGCGTAATACTTTATATGGACTTTGAAAGAACACAGTAATTCAAAAAGAGTGTGGGTTATTTTATTTTTCTAAAGAACAATTTCAAATATTTTCAGGTCCCTGACCTAGTGGATCAATAGACTTCTGCATGTGTCCCAAGTGTGTTGTTGATGTACTTGGTAGAAAATTACAGCAATAATATGTTATTTTTTTGCCTTGGTATAACACTGACAACAGAACCTTAGGAAGCACTTAACAATTCTGCTTGTTCTGTCACTCTCTGTTATATTGGAATTAAATGAAAATATCTGTGAGAGATAAGGAATTGAAAAATTGATGAAAGACTGTGTGCAGATGCATATTTTTTTATATAAATATATATACACACACACATAAATTGTATGTCCAGATGAGTTTGTGCCCAGATTTATTAACAGACAAAGCAGAGATACAGCTGTATCTGTATCAGGGCAGGCACAGGTATTCTCGGTGTTGCATAGTATGGATGTTATTTAGTTTGCTTCAGCTACATTTGAGATGTTGACATAAAATCTCTTAATGTACTCTGGTGCTTTTCTCACCTTCAGAAAAGGATTGAATCAATATAGCAGAACTAGCAGAATTTCTGCCTGATGAGGAAGGTTAGGCCTTCAGGAGCAAATTACTGCCCTTGGAGAGAGACCTGGATTGAATTTAGTATATTCTAGGTATATTTATTTATACTGGGTGCCAGGGTTTTATGGCAGAAGTGACAAAGTTTGTGAAACCCAGGAATGCATTATCATGTTATCTGGTATCTTAGATGGACAGTCAATATGAACAGACTGCAGACACACCTGTCCCAGTATCCAGTTCACCAAGTAATGAAATGGAAACAATAAAACTCTTTGAACAAACAACAGACATTTGAGTCTTTGGGTTTAAACAAGAGGATTGTAGAATTCAAATGGGTTTCCTCTAGGGCTGCCAAGGCAGCCATATCTGTATTGGTGCCAATGCTGAGAGCCACACAACAAAGCTTGGCTTGTGTCTGCCCATGTGCTTTTATCCCACAGAGTATGGATATATGTACTTCTTGGGGTAGGGGCTGAGGGAAAGAAAAGAGTTTTAAATTATACTTATTTTATCTACAATTTCAATGAAACTTCCAGTTGAAACTTGAGGAGAAAGCGATGTGTGGGTTTCTACGAATTTAAACTGAGTTTTGTTTTTACCATTTAAACATTACATTCTGAGGATTAGGGCAGGTTGTGTGAATTAATTGAATTAAGCCACAATCATTTCTCCCTGGAAAAAACATATTTCTCTCCTCATGTGGAAACAACCTGCATCCCTCCACAGCAGTGTTCATTTTCTCTCAAACACTCCCTGCCTGTGACTGCAGGCTCAGATTTACCAAGGCAGGACACAGCTGCACCTGCAGAACCTTTGCACGAATCCACCTAAGAGTGATTTTCACCAGGAGTACTGACCCCTCTTTCCAGTGGAACCCCCAAAATATTCTTTTTTGTACTCCTTCACTTGCCAAGGGAATCCTCTGTCACCAGTCCAGGCTGAGCAAGGGACATCAGAGCCAGAAGAGATCCACGTGCACCACAAAGTCCTGAGAGAAGAGGAACCCACCAAAGGTGGATCCAAATCTCCAACCCTACTTACAAATAAATGTTTCTAGCTTTGTTTGTGCATGTTGTACAAAAGCTGCACCAACTCTCAACAGGAAGGGTGCAAAGCTGGAGCTGAGGTAAAGCTTTTTATTTGATAAAACATCTGGGATTTTGCTTTAAGACACATACTGGCTGGTCCCTTTGAAGTCCAGAGGAGCTATGCAAGTCTACACTTGAGGGCAGAATTTGGCCCAATGTGATAACACAGGAGCCTGCAATTGGAAAAGGGAGTGTGTTTATTACATTTTAAAGATTTTGTGGGTTAACTCAAATTAGCCAGGAAGAACTAATGCCTCTGAATAATTCTCCCTCTCAACACACACTTCTGACTGCTGTAAGAATTACAACTAAACTCCACCTTTCTTCTAAGGCACTGGACAAAATTTGCATTTTGGAGTGAGCCACTAGCTGGAGCTAAAGACCTGTAGAGCAAATTCAGAGGGAAAAAAAAAAAAAAAGAAAAGAAAAGGGGGAAATCCACAAGCCTGTGGAGAAATCCAGACTTTTTAAGGCAGGCCTGGAACAGATTTTTGAGTGAGTTGTGGGTACTGACTGTCATCTGTTAGAAGGACAGAATGATCACCCTAAAAAAATGAGAACATCCATATTCCTGAGTTGATGGCTAGCTGAACTAAACTGTGCAATGTCTGGTATTTAACAGAAGAATGAATCAAAACAAACATATTGAGCTTTTAAAAGCACCCAAGGGAGTAGTGAAGCAATGAAAGCTAAGAAAATCTGACTAAAGAAGTAATTAAAGGCCGAAATTGTTAGTTAACTTGTTTGGAATTGAGAAGGAACCACCTAGAAATAGAGAAAGAGCCTTACAAACTCTCTGACCTATTTACTTTTAATTATTGATATTGCAAAGGTTCTTTAATATGCAATTGTTTAAACATCATCCCGAAAGATGCTTTCATGGGAGCAGAAGAAAAGGTGTCATTTTGTAGATAAAGATCAATTTATCTTTGGCAATCAGATACAATAGATCAGGTGGGAACTGAGCACTGCCTGGTTTGGAAGGGTCAGAGTGAGACAGAGAAACACAAAGAATATTCTGCACATTCCCCCAGCTCAGTGGCACATACACAGGGTTTGATCTTCCCATGCACATCGTGCCACTGAGATGACTTCAGTGAAAACACGAATCGCTCTGAGTCATACAGCTGCAAGAAAATGTAATTCAATCTCTCAAAACTTTTCTAAACATCACCAAATAAATGCCTAATGTGCTAAATGGGATTAAAAGGGCCAGCTTTCCCTGCAGGCCTCCATAGAGGAAAACCAGGAGTAAAATGCTGCTGGGGAGACAATAAACATTTTATAAGTTTGTATTTGTGCCTGCTGTCCCCTGAGCTGCAGCAGATAGGGGCTGGCAGGGCGGGTGTCACACCTGGGGAAAGGATGGATATGCATAAGTTCAGTGTTCCCACAAGGGTTACACATGTCACGCTAATATCATGCTGCCCTTGCCATGATTCAACAAAACACTGAAATATGAATGCAGATTTAAACACTTGGTGAAGAGCTCTGCTGGAGCTGCCTGATAACCAATTCCTCGTCTCCAGCCAGGTGTTGAATATGTGGCTCAGTTTCTGTATGGAGGCATTTGTTTTCCACAGCAAATTTAGCAAATTTAGCAAATTTCCACAGCTTCCAGAGGGTCACATATGCACCCTGGAAATGGCTGTGGTAATTTCACCATTGGGATGATTTTCCTAGCTGAGGTAAGTCATGTTCTTTGGGCAACTGGCATTTTTTGGATTCCTGGAGCCAGTTTGCATGGGCAGCACCCACACCAGCAGCAAGGCAGCTCCCAGTTTTCAGCAGGAGCTGGGAAGGCACTCTGCTCTCTGGGCAGTGGTGGGGTGTTGTTTTGAAGCAGTCTATAACCATCCATCTGCTTATTACATTGAATGGGACAGATTCCTTAATAATTTTAATATGCAATTTAATATTTTTTAATATGCAGCCCCTCTTTATTCATAGGACTAAGTGTTTTACACATGGTTAGTTACTATACCTTGAACTGGACCTTTCGTTTCACTCTCTAAATTTAAACAGAGCTGCTTTCACATGTGAACATGAGACTTTCTTTCCTGACTCAGGATTGGAATTTTTTTTTAAAAGCAATTTCCACTCAACTACTTTCCCAAACCAATAGCCTGCAGACATAGTAAACAGCTACATTTTCTCAACAATACCACAATTCTGACCATTTCTCCTTTTCTTTGAATTGTACAAAAAACCTTTGAGTTAACACCACCTTCAGAACTCCTTTACAACACTATGCCAAGTGTATTTATATGCTGCTCCATAGGATTCACAGAGAAATCACATTGTTTCAGTGCTCCAGGCAGCATTGCAAATAAAGCTTTCATATTGATACATGCAATGATTTAGAAAAGTTTCCTTCTGGGTCAATTTGTGGTGTCTTTAAGTTCTGAAAATCAAGGCAGTGAAAGACATAAAAAACATGAGGAGTTCTGTGTGTACTTAAATATATTCTACTTCAGTGTTTGAAAAATCCTGCCAGGAAAAAGTGCAGTGTTCCTGAAGAAGTGACTGCTTTTATTCTACTGCACACACACTTTGAAAAGTCCTGCATCAGCCTGAACACAGGAATACCTTTTTTATATGCCTAGAGAGTGATAGGACAAGGGGGAATGATTTTAAACCTAAAGAGGAGAGATTTAGATTAGATGTCAGTAAGAAATTCTCTGCTCAGAGGGTGGCAAGGCACTGGCACAGGTTGCCCAGAGATGTTGTAGATGCCTGGAACATTTTCCTGGAAGTGTTCAAGACCACTTTGGATGGGGCCCTGAGCAACCTGGGCTAGTGGGTGGCATCCCATGGATAGCCCATGGATAGCCCATGGCAGGGGGTTGGAACCAGATGGGGTTTAAGGTTCCTTCCAAGCCAAACCATTCTATGGTTCTGTGAATTTAGAATGCAGCAGGACAGACTCAGCTTTACTCAGGGCCCAAACCTTCTCTAGTGATGAGATTTAAAGAGCTGAGAAATTTCCAGAGGAGGTAAACTGAGGGGAAGGAGCCTTGGCTGCAAATCCAAGGAAAACTCAGAGTGACTTCATTTCCCTGTGGCACCCTGCATGAATTCAGAGTCTGTGGGCAGCTGTGGCACACCTGATCCTATCTCTTGTGTATGTATATGATCACATGTCATTCCCTAGAAAGGATAATAACAGGGGGAAGATGTGTCCTTGTGAATCCTGTCAAATCCACAAATTCACAAATCCAGTCCCGTGACTTTTTGGAACACGGATGGGGAGATGACGACAGAAAACCAGAGTTGTGCCGCACAGAAAACAACACATGGAGCAAGCAGAGCAGGTCAGGAGCAAAGGCTGAGCACGATGTTTGTTTTGGAGAGGAGGAGCAGCAGAGGATTGAGAGGCAGCAGGCGCAGCGTGTAAGGAACACCGAGGGCTGGCAGCGCCTCCCGGGCGGATCCGTAAGAAATCGCGCCCGTGGCACAAAGACATTGGAGTCATTGACACAGCCCCGGCAGCAGTGAGAAATGGCTCCTGCTGGAGTCAGACATTTGGGAGCAGATAAAGCCCCTAAAGAATGCTTCTTTTCTCCCTGAGAGATTAATGTAGATGTGAACGCATTAGCGCTGTTTAAGGGAGAGTATTCTCTTTGACAGATAACTGGGATTGGGAATATTAGATTACCAAATAATGGACCTTTTAAATTCTGTCATCATTACTTATCAGGTACATTAGTTTAAAACCTGCAGTTTTGAACTTAGCATTATTGAGCTTTTGAAAGATTAAATTACTGAGCTTTTGTTTGTGAATGGCTCTGTGAAAATTCCTGAAAAGGATAGTCCTCGTCCTTCATTGTGTCAATGTGAATGCCAAATAACATACTTTATTGATATTTACAGACATACAAATGATAGTACTAATGCACCTTAATGTCTGTCTCCCCGAGTGAAAAGCCAGAGCTCTGTTAGATAATATGGTGCACTGTATCTCTTTTGTAAACCTGTTTGGAAGAGTTCGCGTTTACCCCCCCTCCCCTTCTCGAAAACCTCATTTGCACAGGTAGCCTCACATAGGCAGGTTTGCAGTACAGGCTTCCCTCCAAGGGTCACTTTCTGTTACTCATTAGGCAGACCAAAAAATACAAAAGTTACAGACATAGCTTGCATGTATGGGCTGGCAGGAGAGCCGTGGACAGTACGTAAAAAATGAGATATTCCTAAACACACCCACAATTGTGTTAGATAGGGAGGATAAAGCCCCATATTCATTAGGATGAGACTCAGTCAAGGGTTTAGGAGCAAAATTCAAACTGTTAAACCTCCCAGCTGCCTGCTAAAGGGGTTCAGGAACGGGGTTTTGAGCAAGATCTGCTCCAACAGCCATGGCAGGGACTGCCCCGGTGACACAGGAACCATCTGTGTCCTGGACACGGCAATCTGTGACCTTCCCCTTCTCCAGACTGAACTGGGAGATTGAGTCTTCAAGGCAGGATTTTCAAAGCTAAACAAGGAAATTAATCTCACAAATCCCTTAGACGTAGCATGCAAATTGGGTGTTTTCTTTATACCAACGCTTTTGAAAACGCACACTGAGTTTCTTAAAGTTGTTTGGTGAGAGCAAGACTTCTTGTTTTTCAAACTTTTCCAACTTTTTAAGAAGTCAATAGAGTAGCGAGCCAAAAAAATATGAAGAGTGATAAGCTACTGCCATGAAATGCAAAAGGAATGCTTGTGAGAATATATGTTTGTTTAATGAGGTAGGTTCAAATTATGCTCATAAAACAAAATCAGAGAAAAGAAAAGATATCCAGCAAATATTCCTGACACTCTATTAGACCCCAAATGTAGGTACCGCCTCTGCCTAAACAACTCAAAACACTTGGAAACAGTTTAAAATACATTTTGTTTTGCTTGTTCAGTCTTTATGTGGTTTTGGTTTGTTTGTTTTTTTTTTTTTTTTAATTTACCACATTTTTTCATGCCTCTGAGATAAAACCTGTTATATTTGGGAGCCAGACTTCAAATACATGATGTTCTGTAAATGTTAAAAGAAAGAAAATTATTTCAAAAACAAAGTCTCTTCTTCTGAATGATGCTTTTTTTTTCCCTTTTTCTCCCAGAAATGAAATATACTCTCAATTCAGATGAAAAAACCCTGGACATCTATTCGATTCATCAATTCAGGCAACAGTGAGGAGCAAACTCTAGCTACAATATTAATGAGTTGTTTATCAGGTCAAACTTAAAACTTTTATGTTTTTGTATCTTCTTCCAAACTCTTGTGTGTTCTTAGATGTCTTTGCCACAGAGAGAAGCTTCATTGTTATACTTGGATACTTGTAAGACTTGCAAAATGTCACATATTATTCTAAAAAAAAGCAACCAAGTTACTCATCAAAAATCAGTTTCATTCTCTCCTCAAAATGGTATTTCTCTTGTTTGCACTCACTGAGAAAGACCAAGATAATATACTTGTACTTATTTTTAATTTGGAGCAATTTTGTTGAATCTCACCTGAGTTACTCCAGGTATAATTTGTGGCACATAACAATGACATTTTCTACAGATTTAAACTGTCTCATCTATTTGTCTCATCAGTCTGTACTGGTACATTTTGAAATCTACCTTCCACCTTCCAGTGGAAAATGTTCCTGCTTGTGACAGGGGGTAGGAACTGAATGATCTTTAAGGTCTCTTGCAACCAAGAGCAGTCTATGATTCAATGGAAAGATAATAAGGATGTGCAAACATAGGAAAGTATAATTCCAAAATGGTATAATGATTTCTCAGCCCAAAATTAACAAAGCTATTGATAAGAAGAACACCAGAATATGAGGTTGGAGACATGAGAGCATCCTCTTTGTGTGTGACATGAGGGGTTTTGTGCAAAATGAAACAAGTCAATATGCCTCATTCCAGCCAAGGCTAACATCTGCTTTTGTATTTGGGGAGTAACGTGACTCAGAGACCCACAAATGTTTTTTCTTGCCTGTACAAGCTCTTTTCATTATGCTAAAAGCTCATTACCATTTTAATTTTTAGATCACGATTCTCATTAATTGCTACTTAAAAAAAAAAAAAAAAAAAAGAAGGCTTAAGGTTTGAGCTGTGTGTAGTGCTGGAGAGCTTGCATGAGCATCAAAACTGTTTTTCCCCACAGTGCTTGGAAAAGTATTCAATGGCTCAGCAGATACTGGACTATCCAGAACCCCAAGGTAAGGGTGGTGAAAATGTTTCCTCCTTGAGCTATTGTTCATGAGGGTTTTTGCACCTTCTTGAAAGGCATGGTTAAGAAGGGATGCTAAGATCCAAAGGAAGATTTTAGGATTTTGGGGGATATGGTTTAGGGGTGGCTATCATGGTGCTCGGCTAACAGCTGGACTAGATGATCTTCAAAGTTTCTTGCAGCCCTGACAATCCAGTGATTCTGTGATCAGCTACCTGAAACCAGTTTTCTCTGGGGTCCTCCTTAGAGAGACAAGGTCTCTGTCCCATGGGTGGGGAACGTCTTCAACTCACAAGAAAGCAGAACTGCTTGAAATGAAACCTTTTACTGTTCAAGAGAGTAGGAATATATTCAAACTGCTTGACATGATCTTGCTCAAATTTACAGAAGCCTGTTTAAAGAGCACATCCTACTTCTAGGAGCAATTTTAAAGCATTTCAAGCAATTTTTAATTCCCAGAGCAATTTTTAAGCATTTCAAGCCACATTCTGTTGACACGTACAATGCCACAAACACCCACTGCCATTCACACTGGCTAAATGAATGAACATCTCCTACCCTGTGGAATTTGACTGCACTCCAGTGAAAATGACGGGAAAGGAAGGAGATCCAGCTTTTCACTGCTGTCTCTCCTTCAGAATCCTCTCTTCTGCTCCTAGAGATCTTTACATACTGAATGGATGAAATGAAGGTTTAACCCAAGATCAGCTGCACGTTGGCCTTGCAATGCCCAGCAGGAAAAGCCTTTGGGCACCTCACAGGAACAGTCCTGGCACTAAAGTTATGTGCATTAGGCACCAGCACTGTTCTTTATCCCTGTTACTAAAGAGTCTTTCAGATAATGACCGACAAATGTGCTTTAGTTTAGGGCACAGAACAGAAAGATTACATGCTAACGGCAACAGCCAGGAAAGAAACATGATAGGCAGGGACAGGGAAGAGTAAACAAGAGAGACAGAATTTGAAAATGGCAAAGATGCAAGCAAATATTTATGCAGGTTAGCTAATGTCAACCCAACCCCACAGTGCCTGGGGGGTGTGGCCCTCAAGAAGGACCCTGAGCTCCCTCCTGTCTGTAAACAGGATTATCCAGCCTGAAAATGCCCCAGCACCTTGGGGAAGAGGAGATATTTCTCAGAAATACACTTTGGAGTGGAATTCTCAAAGAGACACTTGAGACACTTTGTTAAGCACAAAAACTTAGAGGCATGGCTGCTAGGGTGCAGGGCCAGACAAAACCCCCGTGGGGAATTTTGAGGGAGCAGAAATGCTGACACATGTTCCTTGAGGTGTTTGTATTTTGTTAGATGCACAACTAAAATCCAGCTAAACAGAAATACTCCACTTGAAAAAATAAAGTTTTAAATAAGCTCAGGCCCCAAATGCCTGTGTTTAAAGCTCAGGTACATTTGAAGTCAAAACCAGAGTAAACATTATTGGAAGACAAGATGCAAATTAGAGAGTGTAATCTCTGTGCAGTGATCAGCACACTCACTTTATCAGGTTTCCATCTGTCATCTGAGCTGCAAGTTTACAGGCAATGTACTGTCTGTCCTGAAATCTACATCTCTGATAAGGCATTTGGGTTTCTATACTGGAGTCTTCTCCACAGAGATAACCAGTCTTTTATTTGGGGAAAAAGGTAAGGGAATTTATTCACAAACATATTGGAAAACTGACAGCTTGTCTGTCTGTTTTCACTTTTAAAAGAATGTTGCAATTTCAAAGTTTTCTCCTAGAATGGGAATAAAATTTCCAAGCTCAGAAAAAAATGTTTTAGAATAAATGGGCTTTTTTTCAGGTGATGGTTAAGAGTGCTGTCAATGGAACTAAATGGAATTTAAAAGACCATCAGATAAATAAATTTTTCTGAATAGTCTTCCTATAAGTTACTTTTCTAGTAGATCACAAAACTTCCTGTTAAGGAGTCAAATATATTATTAAAAAAAAAAATTAAAAGCACAGGTGCTAGGGTGCAATGCTGGACAGAAGTCTCTGTGGTGAATGTTGAGGAAGCTGAAATGATGTACATTTCTGAGTACTGAGCACTATTCATTCAAAGGCCTTTTCTCATTTTATGTAAGATCTAATTTCAACCTAAAAATTGTTCTAAGCTTGCAATAAAGCACCAAGAGTAGCAACTCTGAAACCAGTCTGAGATAACCCAAAGACTGGGGAAAGGCAGAAGTGTTTTTAAACAAACTTATTTAGTCCCTAAAGTCAACTGTGCATGGAATCTGTGCTTTATGACTGTCAGGTAAGAGTGATCACAGACAACTTGGGCCTTATTATAACATAAAAAAGCTGAATTTATAAATCTGTAAAATTTATAGACTTTTTAATTTATGCATATAGGCTTTTACAAGAGGAAATAAACACTTCAGAAGCACAGACCCTCTGTGAGCAGCCCCCTGATAACAAATCTAAACCACCTCTAAACAAATCTATTGCTGCTCTTTGCCTGCATATTAAACAGGATTAAAATAAAAAAGTGGAAAACCAGAGGGCCAGAAACTTGCATAAAACTGATTAAAACTCATAAGCTCTTTGTGCAACAGGTGTTAAATCTAGATGCAATGTGCATTATGTTACCACCTGGGCTCATCTTTTTCTGGCCAAAACAATATCCTCTGCAGGTGTGCAGGAGGAGCAGGAATGTAACAGTGCTTTAGAGAAAGGGGAGCTTTGTCTGAGGATTTCACATCCAGTGGGCAGTCAGGGAACCTTGAGCTGCACAGCAGAGGAGGAGCAGGTCTGTATGCAGAAATCTCTGTGTGCAGAACCACACGCAGATGTGGGCACCAAGAAATATCTTTCTGCCAGAAACATTTCTCTGAGTACTTCTGCTGACCCAGCTGGAAATGGCAGCACATGCCAGTAGCAATATTTCCTGGCATTAATAAAAGAAGGATCAATTAGACAAACATAGTCTTTCATATTTATCATAATCACCATATTTATGAGCTGATTCTGACATTTCTTTTTCTTTCCACTTTTCTCCTTTCTGCTGCAGAAGTAGCTGAAGAATGCTGATGAGATATGAATGACAGTAATTCAACCCTTAGCTGCACCCAGTGCATAAAGTTCAACCCAAATGAGAGGTTTTTAGATAGAGAAGTAATAAATTTCACTGGTGATCCTGGTTTCTCAGCTCCTGTGAAGCACCAGGTCCACCAGGAAAGTGCTCATTGCTTCATTAATACCTGGTGTTTCTTCCTCATCAGTTCAAAATTCATTAAAACTGTGAGTGAGACTCTAGAAGACGTTTTTTAGACCTTCTGTATTATTTCCTGTATAGGAAATGTTTACTTTCATTCCTCTCATTCAGCTGAGAGAGGTTCTCAGCAACATTTCTCCACAGTGACCTGCATCACTTCTCCACAGCTATTTGGAAGGTAGAGCATCCAAGCCAGGGGAAGAGATACACTTTGAGCATTTGCAAGACTTTGTTATTCAAAACACAGTTTGAAAATGGCTGTAGGAATTTAATTAGAAACTTCCATTAGGAGATTAGATGACTAGAACAAAGAAAACCAGTGAAAAGGCTTCTTATTAAAACCAGTAGCACTGCAGAATATTGATAATATAACAAAGGAATGAGTGGATATGCATAGCAAATTATTAAAGGTTACAGATAAATGTCCAAAATTTGCTTAGTTTCTGGTTGTCCTGGTACATACAGAAGCCACTGAGAGGAGATGACACAGGGTTCCTGCCCCTGCAGAATACAGGGGCTGAGGTAGCAGAGGTGTCAGAGCACAGAGCTCAGCAGTGCTGTGCAATTCCTTGTTTGCATCTTTCCAGCTCCAGTGCATAAGTGAAGCAAGAACAAACACACACGAGTCCACAGGCTGCAGCAGGACTTCTAGCCACAGAGATTAGTAAATGTAAACTCCTCTGATAAAGAATCATGCCTGGAGGAAGGTCTCCATGTCTGGAAAAGGACTGGAGCAAGAAGAGACTCACAGTTCTGGAGAGAATCCCTAAATACCATCACTGGGCTCAGGTGAGCTTCGGCCCTAGAAACTGCTGCCCAGAAAAGTGTCTGAGCAGATTACCTGGGCAGAGAATAAGAAAATAATCAATGAAAGATTTGAAATTTGAAGATAATTTGATTGGGTTCACCTTTCTGGAATGCAGATGAGTTGTTGCCCTTTGTGGTCAGTAGTTAGAATGTTCTTATTCAAAACAGTCCTACTGCTTCCATCCAAGAGTGGATGGAAATATTGTATTTTCTAACTATCCAACCCCAAGTTCTTATGGTTCTGTCCTCTACAACCATCTCATCTGTGCCTAGTTTTATAATTTTTATAACTAGGAGCTCAGCCTTATTCAAATCAATCTTCCTGATGCAGTCTGGGCCACTTTTCAATCTGCACTGCAAATTTTCAGGACTCAGCCAAGAGCAGTCAGTGGGTTTGCAGTATGTGGGAACAAACAGCTGAGGCTCAAAGCACCTTCCTTTTCACATCAGAAGTGCTGGATTTCCCCAGATAACAGGGGTGAGCCTTGGTTATGTCTGCACAACCTTGCAATCCTGAGCTTGCCCAGGGCTCTTCAGCCAGCTGAGCACTGTGCTGATGGAGGTGCTTTGCTGTCAATATGTGAGTAAGGTCATGCAGATATCTGATCAGATATCTTTGCATGATACTTCAGAAAACATTGAATGATGAATTGTAATTTAAAAAAAATGCCTTTTTTACCAATGATATACGAGTCGATTTATATGGATTCAGATAAATATGCCCTCTTTTATTGCTTGAGAAAGAATCCTTAAATAATCAAAACAAAATCAATACATGAGTAGCACTCAGCCTTGCCTCAACCAAAGATCCTCCCATGTTTTCCACATTCCAGTGGGATCCAGTGAGCCAACACCAACTGCCTTGGGCCTCCTTGCACTGCTGTGAAAGATCCTTGTTAATGGGAATAATGCGCCTTCCTACCACCCTGCCCAGGTGGAAGTCAAGGTAGCAGTTGCCAATATTTGGGCAATTTTTGCCTATAAAAAAGGGGAGTAAACCAATTAATTAGCACACAAAGATTTGCACAGACAAGTTTCCTCTTCATTAATACAATACAGCATTTTAGTGGTTGCCAGTTACTAAAAGGTTAACAAATTTGAACATTTCCAAGAAAAAGTAAGGGTATTACAAGATGAACAGATAGCTAGATGGGTGACTGTAAAATACTAGAAAATTGCTGATTGCTTTGCTAAAGGGCAGAGGCAAATTACAATCATTGTCTTTTGTTCTTGTGAACCCAAGGCATTCTTTTTTTTTCAGTCAAGTTATTTTAAAATGAACCATACAAGAAACTATGCTGTTCTAGGAAAAAGTGAATATAGCCCAGGATATTTAAATGGGTCATAAAGCCAACCTGGAGCAATACAGAAACACCCCGATATGTTTGCACATTTCAGAGGCTTCATGCAGTTTGGAAAAGGCAAGAAAACATTCAAATGTCATTGTAATAGCTCTACAGTATCTTAAGGTCAACGTTATGGAAACACAAGCTTCCTCCCCTTTGAACACAGAGAAGAAATTGTACAGCTACTGCAATACAAAATCTCATCTAGTTCAGGAGTCCAAAAATTAAAAAATCATTTCTTCTACTTGCTGATGAAACTAGATGGGCTTACCTGCTTAGAAAAGCAAGAATTAAGGAGGAGAAGATTATCAAATTTTTCTATAATAATTATTACTAATGATTGTAATATTTATTACTACCCTACTGAAACAAACTAACCCCCTCAAATCCAAACATCACAAGTCCTCCACTTTTTCAAAAGCCTTTGATGATTCCTAAAAAAAAATCTTGGTTATACTGTGACTATTTCTTTCAGAAGCTCAGAAGAAGAAGCAAACTTTCTGTCTGAAGAAAAATTCAACCCATCCTCAGTCTCTGAGGCTGTTACACAGCAAGAGTACAGCTGCCTCAGCTGGATTCCCACAGGAGCTGGCAGCTTCTCACCCAGCAGCCATCTGGACAAGAATGCCTTTTTATTTAGGTACATCCTTGTTTTGCCATGGAGAATGGTTGAATCACTGAGGACAATGATTTCATGCAGGATTATAAGAGTTGGGAGCACCACCCCATTCTGGCCATGGCTGAGAGCTCCCTTGATCTGAGGCTCAGCAAATGAAGACTTTGGTCTCCTCAAACCCCTGCTCTGGCAGCAGCTTGGTGACAGCACTGGGGAGAGCAGGGCAGCAGCCCAGGAAGGCTCTCCTGGCACCATTCCCAGTGATGACAGTCAAGCTGAGGAGGAGCCTGGCAGCCTTTTCCAGAGCCAAGGTGTCATCCTGGAGGCAACTGGGATCTTTGGAAGTCAGCAGCCTTGGGAGTCTCTTGGTCCCCTTCTGTAGTTCCTTTAAATTTCACTCAAAATAACTCTTCTATTCCCCCAACCACACAATAAGTACTTTAAACTTATGTTTATATGGAAATATTTAAATTATAAAGCATTGGCCTTTCACCTTTAGGTTCCTGACTGGATTCAAGCCCTCTTCCTATGGGAAATGAGTTTAGTGGCCTAAGCAGAGTCTCGAGCAGACAAAAGTCCTTATCTCTAAACTCCAAACATAATTCAGCACAACATGTCATGATTGGAATTCCCTGCTCAGGAAAAGACAAGGAATGAGCTTGTGTCAAAAGTAAATAACCTAAGTAATCAAATCAATACTGAATTCAAAGTGAAAATATCAAAATTATCAGGTGATCCTGTGGAGGCTACAAAATTGCTGTTTAGCACAATGTTTTCCAGCTATATTCAAAATGAGGAATATCATTTAGAGCAGATAAACTACAAAAAATTAGGTCAAAGCTGCAACGAAGCGCTAGCTGAGAACCTTAATAAATTAAAAAATTTCCTTGAATAGCACCTTATCTCCCCTGGAAGAATGCATACAGTCTGGAGCTGTGTATCTTCACTCCTCACAAGTATGAGGCAAAGAAACATGATCTACATCTCACATACATTCAAAGATGGCTGAGCATGGGGTAGAAACACCATTTAGAGGTGAGTCCTTACAGAAATCCGATGAGTTTAAAATTGGACGCTGCATGCTGTGACAAAACACCTACAGATGAACTCTCTTAACTTTAAGTTAAAAGAAATTCAAGAAAATACAGATAAGTACAGTCCCTTTCTTGGGTTGGAGGGGATAAAAAAGATGTAACATGCTATGAACCTTTTCACCCGAAGATGAAAAAAGCAAAAGAAAGTAGCTCTTAGCCATGTTGTGATCCTTGAAGCATCTCGTGGTCAGGTTCACATGGCATCAGCTATCCACTTCACCCCTGGATGTTTGCTTTATAGCCTTATAGCCTCTACCTTTACCTCACCACAAAATGGATGACAGTTTCATTACAGAATGGCATCACTTGTCGAACTTTGAATTACTGATCATAAAAATATCAGTTATTCTTTGAAGGATTGTTTGAACACTCTTTTTTTTTTTAATTTTTTATCAGCATTACTGTTTAGTGCAACGTACACAAGGGGTTGAGTGGGGGAGCGATGGTGGAAAGAAATCAAACCTGGCTGAAGAGCTAAGAGTTTGCAATACCCTACCCATACAAACAAGCTTCTATCGCAGTTATAGACAGCAGAAATAAAAGGGAGCTTTTTGGCTCACAGCTATAAAAAAAAAAATTATCATAGTGATGAAGTTCCTCAGCCATCAACAGAGCTGTGATAACGCTGTTTGATGATGATTTTCCCATGAATGTTAAACAGCCGCCACTGCGGAGGAAAAGGAGCTTATCTGCACCTAATACTGATCTCTAATTCCTGCCCTTCTTGAACCATCCATTTTCTAACAGCATTAACTGGCAAATTTACATCCCATCTTAATGCTGCTAAAGAGGACAGGAGATGAAGAGTAAATGACAGCAGTGTAATGAGGATGGCTTTTTTCTCCTTTCTCTTTAATGGCTGAAGATTTACACAATTGTCTGTAAGCTTATATAGAGAGCTTACCTGAACCTTTTGCCAGCATGGATTCAACTTACAGGAGCTTTTGTTAACTAAATACACATAAATATTTTTAAGGAGGTTTAATATTGTGACTTCAAAGAAAGCTAAAAGACAGGATGAGAAAAAATATTTTTTTAGCATTTTGATTATGGATAAAAATTGCTAATATTTCTTTCTTAAGCAGATGCAGTTGTATTTACAAAATACAAAAATCAGAGCCTAATACAAATTCTTTTTCTGCTAAGAAAAAACTTGTCTTTTTTCTGTCATGCAGGAGAAGAAATTTTTTTCCAGTTACAGAATTTTAGTGAAGAATTATCTGCAAAACTCAGAAATCAATGGTTATCCAAATACATTATGTAGAGCTGTGTTTCACATGTCACCCACAATATGGATTGCTTTCTGATCATGCTGCTGCCATTGGAATAGAAGGTGCTGCCCTGCCTGCAGAGAGGGAATGTTCCAGTATGGGAAACCACAGCAACAACACTTGGCCAGATCCAGTCAAAGTGTTTCTACAGATCCAGATGATAATTTCAGTGGAAATTAGAACCAGTTCAAGATGTGTTGTTGATATTCAAAAGGCTCTTGGTCTGACTCTGATACAAAAGACTAAATTTAATTAGCAAGAAAATTTTTAAGATAGATTTTTCCCCTTTATTCCTAATTTGTTTCATATATACTATTTCTCCAGGGTGTGTAAGGAAAACTGTAGTTGAAAGCAAAAACAGAAAATATTGTTTAGCCATACAAGGGTGGAGGCTTCAAGTCCCACTCTATGAATATAACCCAGGACAGCAAAGTTGTATGAAAGAAATGCAAGACATTGCTATTTTTCAAAGACTTTTGTTATCATTTACTCAATTTAATCTTCAGAAATTTCAGTGTTTGATACACATTGCCACAATTTCCATGTCAGGCATGTCTCAAGTATTTAATAGAAGGTAAATATGCATCTATGCATGTATGCATATATATACACACATACACACCTGCAAGTTTAATAGTGTACCAAGTGTACATGACCAAAAAACCACAAACCATAACAAACTATTCAAAATTCATTTTAATCCTTCTATCAGCAATATTGGAAACCTGTAAATGTACCTTGAGAAGAGCACCCCAGCAGTGTCCTGTGCGCTGCCATACACCTGCCATGGCTCAGTGATGGAAGTCCAGGAGCCCTGGACCATTGCTGTGCTGGAAATGGGAGCAGACAGCAGCCCCAGGTACTGGTGCTGTAGTGGCTGTGGTGACACTTATTCCTGAAAGCACATGAATCTCAGACTCCAAACTTCCTTTTCTCTTAGGATAATATTTGGCAGCTACATTTATAAAGCATTCTCATTTAAGACTCCAGGACCTAGATTTTCTAAGATGTTTAGGTTTCTAAATGGCTTTACTACCTTTGATTACTTTGGCATTTAATTTGAGAACATTGGAACATGCTGGAGGTAGAACCCAAGACATCCAACATGAAATTCACAGGACTGATTACTGAAAGGCATACTTTTATATCAGCTATAATGAACATTTTGGTGCCTGTTCCTCTACACCAATACCTTGGTTCTGAGAGGTTGGTAAAATAAATTAAGCTAATTTGTATCCTGTCTTTACTGTCCACAAAAATGTAAACAATGTGAGCTTCAAGCCAATCTAGTCAGCCCTCAACCCCAGCAAACTGAACACAACTTTCTTCTAACCAATTAAAGATACTTTCATTACCTGCTGTAAGTAGATCTCAATGAGTGAAATAAAAGTCCTACACACACAGAATAAATAAGAGGTTCACCTGAGGCCTTCTGTTTATTGATTAATTCAGATTTTTTTTCAAAATAATTGAGTTTTAAGTGGTACATTGCCATGGCCCAACAATAGTTAGGTTCCAGAATCAGTGAGGAAGGTGTCCCATAGAGGTCTTCACAGAAGAAACAGAGAAGCCTGCATTTTGTGATGTAGAGATCAAACCCATTTCAGAGGCTGGGAAGGTCTGTGTAATCCTGTTTTGGTTTTGATTTTCCTTTGAGCATCATCCAAGCCTTCACTACAGCTGGCTTTTTGGCAGACAGAAGTGTCCTGTCACAGACTTGTTTGCCTCTTCCAAGTAGGTCCCAAAGAGAAGCATTTGCATCACCTTCCAGATATGAAATAACCACGCGTTTATTAAAGGAGCTGTGTGCATGACATATTAGTGCTCTCCAGGCAGACTTTCCTGGCAGCCCAACCTTCTCATTGCATAAAACTTCCTGAAAGAAGAAGGACACAAAGGAAGAGCCCTAAACTCAGAAGAAAATGAAAAAACCTAAATACACAGCAGGATGTAGATGTAGAGGACACTGGAAAATATTCTAGGAGAAACAACAGCCATTCATGTTTCACTCTCTCTGCAAGGCTGCAATCATGAAAGTATCTCACTACAGCTGGGTGAGAATTTTTGTACAAAATTTTGTTTCCAGGAAAAATAGTGCTTTTGTCATAAGAATCAAAATATTATGATTTTCTCATAAAATCTGAATATATCTGTCGGGCAGGAGCTCCCTTTGAATAATGGGAGGGGGTTTGGTGTTTGCTTTTGTTTTAAAATGAAACTGAAACTGATTAATTGAAAACATCTGAATTATGCTTCCCATGAGTCCCTGCAGTGTATTGTGAAGAAAACCAGTTCAAACTACATCATAGAAAACACCTGTTTGGTCTAATAAACTAAAATGAAATTTTTAGATTATTCCTATTATATTATTTATATTAAACTGAAAAAATCTGCGTGACATAATGAACCAAGATACATCAAAACTTAAGCATGGTAGATATTTCTGTTTTCAGCCAGTTCCTCGACCCACATGCACAAACTTTGATCTAGAGATCAAATTGGTTTGCAGGTGGCTGGATGGCAAGAAGGTGCAAAGCCATGTCAGCATGGCAGTGTTTCCAATGACCATCCAATTTTCATTTTGCTGCCCACCATAAATAGATAGGACAGTATGAAAGGAAGGAAAATAGAAGCAACAGCACATATCCACTTGCATTGCACATTTAAAATGAGAGTAAAAGATGAAATTTTGTCACAAAATTTCAGTGTTTCAGCACATAGCATCAGAATCACTTTTGAAGTGTACACAAACTCTACCTTACTATAAACTGCAGATCTTTTTCTGTGCACATAACAAACACTTTAGCATAACAGGACACAGCAAAAATGCACATTCAGCTGTACTTTGCAAAATACTTTCTCCTGGGCTTCACATTTGGGAAAATTAGGGACAGGGAAATAATGGAGGGAAAAAATACAGGCAGGAGTTCGGGCTTTTAGAGAAAAAAGCAGACAGACCCTCACAGCAACTAAACAAAGAAACAAAAAGCGGTAAGTGCCATCCAGGTTGCTTGAATACATCATGAAGCTCCATATTCTGTTAACACAAAGCCTTACAGTGAGAGATGAGAAATATGATGTAGCATAACTGCATTTAATCAAGGTGAATCCCTCTCTGATGATTATCAAGTGAGGATAGATTTCTTGCTCCACTCTCTCTATCGTTGTACATGAAGAAAGATACTGAGATAACATCTAAAACCATAATAAGGAAAAGAGATTATGTTAACTGTTGCTTAAGAAATTTCTTTGTACCAGAGCAACAAACAAATTGAAGGCTTTAGAAATCAAAGGGCAATTTGATGTTGCAGTTCTACACAAACACAAAAGAATTAATAAAGAGCTGCCTCCCCTTGTTGCAGGTAGGTCACAGAACTCTCACTGTTTCCAGCATGTCAGCAGTGGCTCCCTACAACCAACACCTTCCACCAGCCTTGGGCTGACTGGCTTTATCTTCAAAACTGGATTATAGGCTATCCAGTTTAGCTTTATTATATATACATATATCTACCTGATAATATCTACTATATTATCTACCTGATAGAAGAAAAATGCACCATGAATCAAACATTCAGCACACCTGCATAAGCAAGGTGTGTTTTTCATTTGTGATGTGGCTGTTTGTGACCTACCACCTATCTGGAGTACCAAGCTAGAGATCCCTCCTGAGCCACAATGGTACTGGATTGTATAACAGAAATGGATTTTATCTGGCAGAAAAAAATAAGCTAAACACAGAAGGAACAGGCCCAGAACAATAAAAATCCCAATATGCTTGACCAGACTGAAATCCCTTCTCACATAAAGGCTGTCCCGGAGACTGTCTGAAGGTATAATATCTTCAGAACAATGAACAACTGCTGTAGTAAGAAACGTTTCTGACTACAATGAAGCCAGGGAGGGATTTGCAGGTGAGAGATTGCAGAGACTGTTCTGTACTGCCACAAGTCACTGCAGGACAATGCAAGATTTCCCTGCACAGAGTGTGTGGTTCAGCTCAGGTGATCGCCCTGATCTTTGCCTCTCTCTGCCTCCCACACCCTGGCTCAGAGATGAGGATGTGGACATTCAGAAAGTTCACTTTGAACTTTTCATCAGCCATTCCAAGGCTGTCCTAGAAATTGTCTGGATCCTCCTGAGGCTGCATGTACTTCTAGAATGGTTATTTGCCTTATTTTGCAAACTGATATATTAATTTCAGTTAATGTGACTGGGAAATAGAAGAAAAAAAGAAGAAAGAGGGAGTCATGCCAAAGTGACTTTAAACCCAACCACTCAATATTGGGCATCCAGACTTGGTCAAATAGATTGAAGCTGTCAGTTATTTTTTTATACACAAAATCCACTGTGTTTTGCTTGTAGTTGCAGACCTTCATTAATTTTTGTGAATGCATCGAATTGTGATGCTTATAATGCAGTATTGTGGATTCAGCCTCTGCAAAATATCACCAATGGCATTTTTAGTGGTCCAGTTTGAAAATGTGACCCTTAGAGACTTGATGAATAAAATTAGTCAACTCTGTAACTTTAAAATAGCTCTTTTCTAATTAAAGTGTGATGAAGCTTTCAGCCTATCTAGCTAGGGATGCAGAGTGCACGAGCAAACCAATTAGAGATAGTGGCAAAAACAAAATGGTGTCACAAAAAGATTTACCACATCAGTCCCTCCAGCAGCTGTACCATTTCTGCTGATAAAGGTGAAACAACAGCTACTGCTGCAGCTAAGGCTGAAGCTAATGTTAAGCTGACAAATCAACTTTTAGAGTCTTGGGAGATTCAGCAGAGCTATCAAGAGGCACAAAGGCTACTAATGCTTATGTCATACTTCTCAACTCTCACATTTTACCCAGGAGACACCAGATTTTTTTGGCTTAAATTTTTTTTGATTTTTGTATTCTCTTGGGCAAAAAATCAAAGAAGCCCATTAATTCAATGAGAATTTCACATATCACGCTGCTTGATTTTTTTTTTTTCCACAAGACCACACTGTTTGAGGTTGAGAAGTATGCTCTACTTTGACAATGACACCCTGAAGGATAGCACTGGTAGAAGGATGAACACACACAACAAAATCCCAGCTGCTGCCATTCCAGGCAGACATTCAGGCCATTGGATGCTTGAATTCAGGTGGAGAGACCACCACATATCACCGCATGCCATTGTGGGGAGCCTGTACAGTCAGGCCCAAATTCAGCCAGTATTTAAAACCCACAGCACAGGGGAGGGAAGAGCTTGGCCTGACTCCTGTGAGCAAGCACACAGCTAGTAATAATCTGTCAAACATTTGCACGCCTTGTGGTAATCTGGTTCACCACTTCTTAGAGGACGTGATTACATGCTTACTTGAACAAATCTCCCTGGCTGTCTAGTGGCAAGCATTAGTAGCAATGGGAGGAAACAAACAGATGTGATGCTAACAAAAAGAAAAAGCAATGATTTTTATGGCAGACTCTCCTTATGTTGTTCCAATCTTTCCTATATCAAAATACTGAGGAGTGAAAACAATTTTTTGCAGACAAAAGCTAAAAGCAAAGCGAGTGTTGGAGGCTGAAACAACATCTTGAAAGTAAAGCACTTGTCATGTTAGGTTCAAATCAGGTTCCAAAAAGCCCAAGAATACAGGTCCTTTGTGGTCAAAAATACAGAGGTTTGGGCACCTGAGGACAGAATTACTGGACCTTCTGCAAACTGTGTGTTACTAAAACCACCCAGTGTACTCTGTATTACATTCAATGTTATTCCAAGTGGCAGAATCTTTGTAGCACAAGATTAGGAAGCAGTACATGGTTTACATTTTCAAGATCTATGTCCAGCTTCAAACCAACACATCCTCCTTTTCTTCAGTTCCAGATAATTCTGTAAAGAAACAGCAAGTGCCTAATATATACATTATAAAGAAATTAAGGTGAGCTATAAATTGAAACACAGATGCAAATTTTCAGGATTCAGTAACCCAGTGTACATCACCTGTAAAGTTCAGATCTGAAACCTAATTCAAATTGTACACGTGTAGCTCTTCAAAGCCATAGATTTATTCCAAGCTTAGCTGAAACATTATTATTATGAAGAAATATTAATTAAAAGACTAAGTTAGCCAGAGGAATTGCGAGAAAATGTAAGACAAAGCGTAATTTTAAGATGTAGGCAAATATGGAAGAATGATGTCTAGTTAATTACATGCAGGAGAATAGAAATAATATGAGTTAGGAGCATGACACTGTTGAAGGTAATAACATCCAGTAATACATCACAGATTATATAAGTGGAAGAAGAGTAGAGTATTTTCAATGCATTCACAAAAGGCTCCAAGAAAGTAACCACCATATAGATTGCTACCCATGGATCTGATATGGAAACTGCTTTAGCATATAGCACAGGGGTGATGGCTGAAAATCTGTATAATTCCCACACTGTTTTTCAGGGAAGGCAGAACAAAAACTGTCAGAAGATTTTCTGACTTATTAGATTAACAATACTTGCAAAAAATGGTGAAAACTACTGTATTTTACACAAGATGATGTAATCATAGTGGAGGAGACCTTTGGAAACAGGGAACTGTGTTATGACCTGGTGTTGGAAGCAGGAACTAAAGGGGAGAGTTACTCAACTCATAAAAACTCAGGAAAAAATGACAAATTCTCCAAATCAAGATTTGATTTTCAGTCTGCAAAAAAGAGAGGAAAAACATCAGAATAAATATTATTACATGTCCAAAATACATTTCTAATTGACCGTAGGCCATTCTGCCTTTATAATGCTGATACCTGTGTTTCTGATTTTGTCTTACTAAAGACGTTTTCTAAAACTGTCATTTTAAGCAGCACGTGCAAAATACAATCTGTTTTTTTCCTGGGGCCAGCTTTTTTTTTTTTTCTCCTGGGCTCTGAAAGCACAGCTTTGATACAAATCTACATCTCTGTGTGCCTGCTGCATTAGTGATCATACGCAATGGCCTGTCTGCTGTGCGAGATTATGGGGATACTGCAGGCAGGGGGCAAGGGATCAGCCAGGATGTGTACAAACTTCAAATTGCTGGCTACACCTCTGACTGAAGTCTACATAAATTATGTCCACCACGTTCCCATCATTTATTTCTTTTGTCATTCCTTCAAAGAACTCGGTCATATTCTGTCTGACAGGATTTATTCTTGGTAAAACCATTGCTGATCTTCTTTTAATAACCCCTTCTCCGATAAATACCCAGCGCTTTCATCCCTAATGATTGATTCTCGTATCTTAACTTTCAGCAATATATCTGAGGAGAGCTATTGAAAAGCAAGTTTCATCTCCTGAGGCAAGTTTAAAGATGAACTCAGGTGGCTCTATGCTTAAATGTCTGTGTATCTATTTATCATCTGTTAAGGTACAAACAGCTCATCATTACAACAACAAGCACTGAAGATGAAAACGATATCCTTCACTCAGTCAATCCTAAAGCAGGAATCAAGTGTCTGGAAAGAACAGTTTAACTTTTTTGAACATGAAAAGGAAAAAGCAACCCTTTATCACAGACATTTTTTCTGTCAGAAAACCATTTCCCATCCTCACCCTCAATGTCTGCTGCAGCTAACACATATGTACTAAAAATGTGACTAGTTTGTTCTAATATAGACTCCCAAGTTTTATAGACTCAAGGTTCAAAAGGCACTGGTTTAACATATTTGATTGGTGAGACTTAATGACATAACAGTAGGCAATAATTGAGGCTGTAGTATATTCTAGTATTCATATTGAGTTTGTTACTGACAGGTTTATTTCCTTGTGTTTTAAAACCCAGAGAAACCCCCATGGTAGCTGCCTTTGCTGGTGCAGGTTTGCATGGCTGTGCCCACTCTAGAACTCGATAATGCAATTCCATGCCAGCGTTTTTTCTGCCTCACTATTGCACTGATGAAGAAACTTCAGTTAGTCTGGAAATCAGCTCTGAAATTTTGACTGACACCATGCATGAAAATCACATTACCCTGGTTGTAAAAAACCTTCTCTGGCTACCTGTAAAGTACAGGATTATGTGTAAAGTCCTAGTTATTAACTTACAAGTCCTTAAATTGACTTGGGTTTGAATACCTCAGAGACATTCTGGAACCATACATCCCCAGTCGTTTTCTTTGGTCTCAGTCAATTGGATTAGTTCTTTTTGGCTGAAGACATTGAGCTACAGGGCATTTTTAGTGTTTGCTCGCTCCTCATGGAATTCATTAACCATGGAGGTCAGACTGGCTGACTCTCTAACATGCTCTAAATCTGAACTTAGGTACACATTTTCAGATTGCTTATATTAGGGTGTATAAAAAGTATATGATTATCTCTACTAAGTTGCAATAGTTTTTCACATCTGTACATATCCTTGAGTGTCAGTATTTCAGAGCTAGAATTAGTCATGTCTCAGGGTTATTTTTCCTCTGTGCACCACAAGAAAAACCCCACTTTGTATTATTGCGACTTTTCCCAATAACTTTGTAAGGATCCACAGAGAAAAGACTTGGCAGATGGAAATTCAAAGCTTAGACAAGACGTTCCTATTTTAAAGTACATTTGACAACATGATCCAAATCAATATTTCCAGGAAGCACAGCAGATGAAAAAGAGAAAAACTGTCTTTTTAAGTTTTTGAAGTTTTTATTGCAAATATTATGAGTATTTGCTTTTAAGATATTTATCACTTTTCCTTTTTCTCATGAGTACACACCAAAGAATTTTCCTTGGTTTAGGCTGGTCTGGACCACAGTAAATGAGCACTGAATTCAGACAGATAAAATTAAACTCTAATGTAAATAATTATTAAGACTTGATGGGATCATAATTTTACTGTACCAAGAGGACTTCTTATGAACTCCTGTGTGGTGTGACGAGGCTTACATTCCACAGTGGTACTGCTGGTGGACATATTCTAAATTATGAAAGCATAACAAACTTAAAAGGTTGACTAACAAGAGTCTAAGGGGATTTGATTTGACCCTTCCCCTGTGTCCTGGGGATAAGTCAACTGGCTGCAGAGAGGATGATGCAATCAAAAGAGGGAGGAATGGATGCAGTTAATCCATGAACGTGCTCTCTATATTGGTATATCATAGAAAGAACAATTCCCTATCAGCAGTGTATGAATAACTGTGTCTTGAGCTTGCACGCCAACAGTTATGGGTAGATGTCATCACTTTAAAAAATAAAAGCTGTTTCTACAGACATGCAAGACAGATTGGTGAATTTGCCTGGTTTAAATTAGGCTGAGTGGTTCAGGATGGTGTAAGGAGAGGAAAGATATTTTAATAAAACCAGCCAAATCAAACCTTCCCTGCCCAATCGACTTTTCGCAGAACAGGTTGACAGGGTATTAAAAGCTGTTCCATTGCATTCTGCATGTGAAAAGGGTGCCTAGCATCTAGATTTAATAGAGCCCTAAATAGCTATAGATAATTTATTCTAGTTATAGCTTTAAGTTCTGTTTTTCAGAGAATAAGAGTCTTACAAAAATGGTTTCCATGCAAATCAAAACCAGCTGAAAGCTTGCCAAGGCCAAGATGTAATTTAAGATGGCATTTAAGCTGCTCTGTCTTTTCTGTCTCTAGAGATATCATCATAAAATAAAAGAATTCATCAGGTAATGTTTTCTTCATTATTCAACTGCACAATTCTGAAGTGAAAAAGTTAATTAGACATACAGTGCTGTCGACACATAGTTTATTAGGAGATTCTGATTAATTAGCTATGGCAAAAGGTTTTTATATAGTCATAATTAATTTATATTTCAAGAAAAAAGGCAAGCAGACAGTACACAGATTTTAATATTTCTTCCCTCTGACAAATTTATCAAAGTAATTCTGAAGTTCTGTTGAACCTACTGCCCTTCATTGTTACTTTATAAAGTGGGAAACAGACATCTGAGAGCACAACTAACACTGACTTCCCTGGGAGTCAGCTTAACACTTTCACACCATTTTGAAAAATGCATTTTTTTTCTGCTGAACCAGCAAATGAAACCACTGTGAACTGCTCACCAAGACAAATCTTGGAATACACTGAATCAGCAATGCAAGGTTTGGATGTAACACACAAGTTGCCTTCTGCATTTTCATATTTCCTTCTATACAATTGACCTGACTTATAGTAGGACTCGGGTAAAAATTTGATGATTCCATATTGCTTTAATTTTGCATATTGAGTATTATATACCAGAGTTAGACATATTCTCTTAATCTATTGTCATGTTAGCTCCAGACTCATGCTCACACTCAAGGCCAAACTCCCCTGGCAGACCTCACAAGTGATACACATTGATTTATGCTTTGGCCAACACTGGAATGAGTCACCAGGTGCAGCAGGCAAAGAGAAGGATGAGACAAACTCAAGCAAATTCAAGTACATAGAAGAAATGCAACTTGTTCAAATCATATGGTAGAGAAAAAGTGAACCTTGACTCAAGCACAGACAACAAAGATGAAGCCACAGATTTAACTGGTGTATCTTCACTAAATTACTGGCAGGAATTAATTTAATCCAAACAAAAGAAAAATAAATAAAATCTCACTGATCTTTGAGATGATCTTTACACTGCATCACTGTGTATTGAGGTTTATCAGCCACAGCACCTACATACTATGATATAAAGACTCCTTTTTTGTGAAACAAACATGAATCCATGTTTGGATATGAGGCTAAAGGCAGAAGCACACATGCAATCACCAGATACTGGTCAGGGTTTGTAAGTCACTTATTCTGAGAGTTAAAGTGTCCTCTGGGGACACTCATCAACAACCCCTGGACACAGCAGGGCTGTCTCCAATAGATTTGGCTCAATCCTTTGAAAATGCTCAGGTGGCACTTCAGCCATGGGTAGAATTAGAAGGACTTCCAAAACCACTGTTTCTACTTTGGTTTCCACAAAAACCTTAGTGATAAAAAGTAGTCAGAAAAGCTGAATGCAGGATTCCGAGTAACGTCCATTCAGTTTCTGCTTAAGCTTTTTTGATGCAGTCCATTACTCAGAATCATTTAGAGATATAAAAAATGTTACAATAGTGAAGATTCCTGAATAAATAATTCTCAATTAAGTGTTAGCACCTAATTATATTAACTTATAGTAATTACTGGTTCAATTATGAAATTGAAGATTAACCTGAAAATGCAGACTGGCTAATTTATTTTTATGATAGCTATACACTAATAGTACATATAGTTGGGCTTCTTTGGGCACAAGCAAGGCAGAGTTAATTTTAACACTCTTCTAGGAGGCTAGATTGTCTTGCCACACTTGAACAATATCTGACTAGAATACATACTGGGTTGTGTCTGACACAATGTTCCATTTATTATTACATAGTCTCACGAACCTTGCACAGAAATAGAGGAAGTAATACACCTTGCTTTTTATCATCTCTGCTTATGGTTTTGTTTTCTTCAGTCAACATTTGCATGAGGCATTTCATGACATCTTATAGTAAGTACAAGAAGCAAACATATTTCTTAATACATTTGTGTTTGGATTTTGTCTTGTGAACAGCAAAGTTAGAGAATGGATCAGGGGAGAGGAGAGAAGAGGTTCCACTGTCAGTCCAAATGACATCAGTTAAGTATTTAGGGAAAGCTTTTGACTATTAAGACCAGTGAGATAGAGTAAGATAAAGATGGTCAAGATTTCTTTGGATTGTGTAAGATAGACTGGATGAACTTAAAAAGTTCCTTCCAGACCTCAGATTTTATGAAAGTGTGCAAAACAAGACTTCTGGTGTTTTGATCTCTCATGTAATCTCATGATTGCATATTTTATTTCCATATGGGTATAACTAAGAGCAGAGTTTTGCCACTGATTTTTACTTTAAAGTTATGTGACTAAAAAAAAATAACACCATGCCTTGGAATCCTAAACAGCTAATTTCTCCCAGTCCAAATTTACAGTGATGATTTACTTATTGTGCTACTTACAATAAATATCATGATTCTCAACTACAGAGATAACAAGCTGCATTTGTGAGTGGTGCATGTAGCATTTTTAAGAAGTAACAAAGCAGTAAAGATTACTTCACGTGTGCAGATTATGTATTATTTGTTAGTGTGTCACTTCCAGAACTCTTTCTTTTCCAAGGGAAAGTATAAAAAACATGTGATTAGCTATGACACTTTATATGTTAGCTTTTACCCAGATAAATGTCAGATTTAGGTAATCCTACAGGATCTATGCTTCAAATTCTTAGAAACATGACTCTGGAAGTTTAAGAAAATACATACATACATACATATTATTGAGATTAGTCCAGCAAATAGCACAGTCCTGCAGTAATAATGTGTGGGGCAGGTTGAGTTTAACCACCAAGTCCGAACATTTTCTATGTGAATCAGTGGAAACCAAAGGGGAGTGGATTATTCACTAAAGGTGACTAATAAATGTATCATTGCTCCCTAATCCATCTCTATCTTGGCATGTTTTTAACATTTCGATCTCAAGTATCTTCCTAACTTTCAAGAAGATAGAATATAGTACAGATGGCTTCCAAAAGTGACTGCTGTGTATAATTTCTTTCATTACAATGCATGGACTTTTGCACAAGTAATTGGTATTTCCTTTAGCATCCCTTTTTGTTTAATTTTTTTTTTTTTAAGTATGAAGAGAATATTTGAAAGGACTGGTGCATAGTACTTCTTTGGCACTTACCTTGTTGCTATATAACAAATGGGAAAACTTCAGGCAATTTGTGCTTTTGAGATATTTCTCTAGTCAGAATGTCAAACTGGAAAAATATAAAGAACCTAAACTTAATTTTAAAATAAGTAAATTTTTTTATAAAAACCCATTTATGTTTTGAAGAAAGTCAGATTGTTCCATGATTATACATAAACCTGTCACTACCCAACACAATGTAAACAAGTTTTATAGGAGCTCACTGTCCCTTTCCACTTCATGACTCATGTACTGCATGTTTCAGTAACTTCTAAGACACACTGTATTACTCTGCATTCTCATAAACACTAAATATTTTAAGAACTCTTTACTGTTAGGAAGCTGGCAATTTGAATGCATGAAAGCACCATAAGGGTGGCAACTGAGCTTTCCAATACAAGCCAGAATTTGACACTGGCTGTGTAGAAGTGTGAACAGCAAGGTTAACCTTGCACTCAGCTCCTGCCTTTCCCATTGCTGCTAAAATCTCTTCCTTGCTGATGGTTAACTCACCATCAAAAAAATGCAAAATTTACACACCTGTCTGCCAACCACACACAGCTGCACAGATCTCACTGCTGACCCAACCATCTGCAAAATGCAGCAGTCACTTCATGAAGAAACTCAAAGCATTAAAGCATTCTTAAGAAACAATATTTTATTTGCCAAGTGGTGCCTGCACCTCAAAAGAGGCATCCATTTTTTGGGACTCTGGATTAAAAGCATTGGATTCATTTTGGTCAGGCCAGGCTGATTTAGTATTTCTGAGTTTCATCAAGGGCCTGATACAAACCAGCCTGGATTTGATTCCTACACCAAAAGACAGGCTAGAGGAGTCAGTCTTACTGGTGTCTACCCATAATAAAACAGTGGCAGTAAGGAAGGTGCAAACCTTCAAAAAAACCCCAAACCACTCAGAAATCCACATCAGATAGACTTCTGCTCTTTATACGCAGTTCAATATATAGAAAATATGTGCTGGGGCTTTCTGATACTTTGAAATAATGAAGGTCAATATATGAAGAATTTAGAGTAGGAACACTAAATTTAAAACTTAAAATAGTTAATACTGATTTAAGTGAGCCCTTATCAAAACATGTATTTTCCTGGGGAATAAAAAAGGAAGAAGCAGAGCAATACTATGCAGTTTTGAAGAAAAAAAAAAAGGTTGAAGAAAATATCTTGGTTCTTACAACATAAATGATGGGCTGTTAAAAGATAAGAGATGCTGTAGATGATGTCTCCATCACTTAAACTACATCTTTCTCTTGGAATCCAGCTCTGTGTAAACTGCAAGTAGGCAAGACAATGCTTAATGAGAAAAGAATATGATTCCATTTATTGTAAGCATCACATTCAATTTTTAACAACATTCCAACCCTAAAGCTTTTGGAAAATTACTGTTGAAAAATGATGAGACACAATAAACCTATGGTTAAATGTGCTAAATTATGATGATCTGTTTTATGTAGAATTAAGAAGAAACATTTTCCAAAATGTGTGTTGATTTACAACCATTAATTCCTTTCTTTATGTAAACAAATAATTCTTCCTGACATGTTTATTTCTAATCGAAGACCATTTAAGATATTAAAAAAGAATTAAACAGCACTCACTTAACAATGTGTGCTCAGGACCCTTTCATCCCTCCAAATATACACACCAATTGCCTTACCTTTGCAGTGACTCTTCTATCCCAAAGAATCCCAACGTGCTTTGCAAATATAATTAACAATATGGCATCAACCTCCACTGTTGATATGCAACTGCTATTTCTGAAGCTGTCAGCACTTGGCAATACTGTGTAAATGTTTAAAACTAAAGTGAAGAATTGGTTATCAGTCTAGGGGGCAAATATAATCATTGAACTTGGAATTTGATCAGGATTAAGCCCTGGGGTTTACAACCCTGCTCTTTTTATTGCATTCCCAAGGTATCTTGATGGTTAGCATCCTTTAGCTGCACAATGAATAATGATGTTTGACTGGGTGACTGCATCAGAAGGAGGATAATACACAATGAAAAAAGCTGGTTTATGTTTTCCTTTATTGTTTTCTTTTTAATATAAGAGTTCAAACATTTTTTTTTCCAAAATACCTATTATAATTAAAAGGAAAGCAGTTTTGGGGTAGGGATAGGTAGGGTAGTTGCAACTGTAGCATCTGGAAGCTGCTCACTGCACCTTCTTTCTGGACATGCCCCCTTTGAAGGGATTAGCAGCAGGCAGCTCCAGGCAGTCCCTGGGTATCAGCTGGCATGTCCCTGACACACTGCCGACAGTGAAATAAGTTGATTATTGCAGCCACAGAGACCTGACATTTTGGAAGAATCTCAAACTGGTCACTCAGGCTGTCCATACAGCCAACAAGGACTATCACAGGATATACTGAAACACAGCACAAGGCATTGCAGCTGGAATGCCCAACGATTGTGTGCTTCACAAATTGTGCTTTATGAAACAATAAATGGCGTTTATTTCCCCTGGTTATAAAAGAGGATCCGAGAATTCCTCGGTTGTTCCAAAAATGTAAAACAGGATCAGCAGTAAAAGATGTTGAAGCAGCAGCGTTTCCCTGAGAAGCAGCCAACTTAGAAGTGGAATATGGATTAGTGTCATCAGGAGCAGCAGCAAGAGCTGCACAGGCAGTCTGATGGGGCACTTCCTTCGCACATCATTCTGAGGCTCTACAGCTGAGCCACTCAGAAAATCACAGCTGAAAAAATTTTGTCCAGAACTATCAAGCAGATTTGCACCTTCTCTACACTCTGAATTTTACAGGTTACTGAATAAAGATGAATGAATATCTCATGTAGCAGGTGGAATTTCGATCTCCTGAAAAGAAAAAAATAGCTCCACTACCATAAACAGCAATGGCATGAACTAGAGTTTGATGTGCCATACTGGGTCTTTGCAGAAGTCTGTAATCTCTTGTCAGATGAAAAAAATAAAAGCTCTTTTTAAACAATTCAGTCAATCTCTTGTTTATTTATTTATTTTTTTATTTGTAAGAAATGTAAGTAGGAAGTCTCTAAGATGATATAACAAGGAAACACTCAATGAATTTTATTCTTTAACATGCCATTCTGAGATTATTTAAATATTCTTATTGAATATAAACAGAAAATATCCTAGAAATCAGCCTTCCACACGGATTCAGTAGTAGCATTAATTTCAGTCTCTAACTGTCTGCAGTCAAAAAGCCTTCAGAGAGTTGGTGAATCTCTTCTCTTAGTGAAACTGGCCAGCAAGATCAAAAGCCATAAAGGCATTGATTACTGAATGATTGATGTCTGACTGGAAGACCAACCAATATTTATACTGGGAGTTTTTGAAGTGGCAAAATATATCAAAGCTCCAGAGGCTCAATAATGTGTTTTTTTTAATTTTAAACCATTTGGAGTTACCATAGGGCAAATTTAGATCACCTGACAAGGCTCCATTTTAAAACAGCATTCTACAAGTCTGGGTTTACTTTCTAAGATGTCTCAAGGCAGGCACCTGAAATTGCAAGTACCAGAATACTTTAGAAAACATAAGCTTGTATTTCCAAAGCACTGAAAGTTATTATTCTTACTGACATCCAGACATGAAAAAGCCTTATTTATTCACCACACATACTCAGAACCACATGACTTTCTTTGCCCTTGTCTGGATTGAGTTGGCTTTTCACAGTGCCCTTATTTTGGTCACTTAAGTTTGCTCCTATATAACTTTTTGTGTTCTTATTCACATTCTAAAGAAGTTGAAGAATTCAAAGAAATAAGTTTTCCAGTATGAAGATCTATAGAATTTACTCCTACAAAATTAGCTTTAAAAGATCTTCACGCTACCTAAAGGCTTGATAATCTTTTGTTATGCAAAGGCTCCTTGTCCTGACATTGAAAACTTTAATCTGTTCCTCTGTTTAAGGTGAAATAGCTCTGGCCATGAAAGGCCCTGCTCTGTAAGATGGAAAGGTAATGATAGAGTATGAAATTCCTCCTTGGTCCATCCCATGGTGTAACATAATCCCAAGGCTTTTACTACCTGGCACATCCTGGGAGCAGGTGAAAAATATAATAATTCCTAATTTCAATACTGAAGAACAACTCTACCCAGAGAGTACTTTTACCCCTACGTGCTATTCCTTTGTGCCATCAGGAAACAAGACAAGCTTCTGATCCTCACCTGACACATGGGAACAAACATTGAGGGAGCAGGACCAAGTGACCTATCAAACCTGTGGGTGATATCAGCCTCACAAGCAGGAGCTCATCACTTCCAAATCAGGCCAGTAAGCTCCAACTGTGATCACAGGCCCCTTGAAAATAGTCAAATGGACCATAGAGTCATAATAACTATGCATTTAAATTAGCCAGTTTTTTATAATTGCAAGTTTAATCTGAATTCTGTGTGTGCAATAAAATTTAGAACTACCTCAAATATGTTTCTCATAGCAGATTGCAATTTTTAGTTTCTTGACATTGTGTAGATGTCAGGAAAGGGTCACTGTGATCCCTATGTCTTAATATGCCCTAAAGATAAGTGAATCAAGATGAAAAAATACAAGAACCATAGGCAACCTCATAATCCATACTCTCTGTGCTGTTCATTTCCTAAGGAGTGTTCTATATGAGGGAAATTATCTATATGTATACTATAGCAGAACAGATCTATTTTCCATCTGCTACATTTTCCCCCCTTCAAACTCTGCTCCCTCTGGAGGTACAATCAAAAGATGGCCACTTGTCCTCAAAGAGAAAAATACAGTAAATATCTAAAATTATATAATTTATTCCATGTTTTTCAGCAAAATACACAAAAAAATCAACATAATTATTAGAGATTCTTAGAAACGAGTTAGGCCTTAACAGTTAGCTACCTCATTTTATTCTAAAATTCAACAAACTCTGAGAAAATCTCTTTTTTTTTATACAATCTTTTGGATATGTCATTTGCCATTTATATTTGATGGCCTTAAGGAAAAAAAAGTTACAAAAAGGTATTAATGCAAGTAGATAATAAAGCTGCATTCTATAAATCTATAGCAGCTTACTGTAATCATTAAAGCATGCAAAACTCTTTCATCTATTCAAAAATATGCAGTGCACAGAATGCCTGCTAAGGTGCATGACAAGTCAGAGTTAAATATATATTAATAAATGAATTAGCTTCATAAATAATAGCCATAATGACATTTTAGGAGACAATAAGTCTGAGGATTGTCAGAAAATGGTTGATGTATGAGCTTCACGTCTCAGTGATTCTTCAAAATGAATAGGCTTTGCGAGATAGTTCAGACCCACGACCAGCCTATTTCCTTGAATAATTTACTTGTTGTCAATTTGTACAGCCACATTACACATGCAAATTGTGCTGCCTGTGCAAACACCACTTGGAGATGATAAAAACAAATTTACGAAGGCTATAGAGGAAGGATTTATTTCACTTTCTCGCCCAGGTCAAGCAATACATGTATCTGACGATTGTGTGTACCCAATTTTGTTGTAATTATATCAGCAAATTATTCTTTATAATCTTATTATTTTTAGCAGTCTCCTTGTGCTTGGGATAATTAGCTTTCTTCACTCAGTGTAAAAACAATTCAACTTGCCAGCTAGGCAGGGCACAGCTCCATTATCTGTTTTGGGTTTAAATTTATTCCCTATATTCTTGGACACTTTGTGTAAATTAAAAATTTCATAGTCCCTAATACTGTACACGCTGTTCATTCAGTGATGAATTAAGGTCCCTAAACCTCTACGTTTGCTATTAGATATCTCACCCACTTTATATGTTAATCTGTGCTAATGAATTCCACAACCCCTAGCCACAGCGAGATGACTAAAATTATTACCACTTACAGAGATATGCCTTTTTCATTTAAAGTTCAATTCAAATTGCTCCCATAAACAGTCTGCCACACAAAGATACCTCCTTTAAAGAAGAGTTACTTACCTGTAAGTAGAGTTCTCTGAAGGTAGCACTATCTGTGGATACACATTCCCAGCCACGTGACCCCTGGTTTGTGGCAGGGGGGAGTGGATCCATCCCTTGATAGTTGAGACTTTTTCCTCAAGGCACTTCATTACCTCTGCAGCTCCTGTGCCTCAAGGGTTGTTTATATCACAGCCTGTCAACACAACCACCCCGCACTTTGGGAAGGGCCTGGACCAGGCCGAAGAGCAGAGAGGCTCCTCAGAGTGGCGGCCACTGTGTTGAGGGAACATCTACACAGCAGCTCTGCACTGAGCAAACCTCAGGTGTGTGTCCTCTTCCTTCTCAGGATTGCTACCTATGAGACTTCACAGCAAGAACAGCAAATCCGGTGAAACAAAAACACAGAAGGCAACGAAAAAACTGGCACAGAATCACACGTGTCGCACGAGAGTCACCCAAGTGTCAGCTTGCCCATGGTGCAGCTTCTGGCACTTCACAGGAAGCCTGGCTACACAACCAAAATTCTACTGCTCAAAAGGAAAACAATTTAAATATTACATTTTTCTCCATAAGGGAGAACAGCAATACCCTCTGTTGAGCGATTGTGTTTCAAACCAGTAGAGGGCATTGGCATACACAGAGACTAAAGAGGTTTGTTACAGGAGCTTGGAAAATCAGCTGTTATTTATAAAAATGAAACAATAGTACACTTCAAATACAGTTCAAAGTAACAAAACTGGCCCTTCAAAGTTAAATCAACACAAAAATAAAACGATTGAGATGCTTATAAGACTTTACAATTATATAGACCTTTATTGCAGTACAAATACAAAACTAATTAATTTTATCTAATATCCTTGAAAAGTAGTTAAAATAGTGTTGTTTGTTCCACAAACTAAACCAAGGAGAGGTTAAGTAGCATGCCCCAGCTCCATATCTGAGTGCCACATGAGCTGTAAGGCTCCCTATTGTACTTCTAAACAACATCCATTAATACACAAAGCAAAATTCTTTGAGAGGTTAAGAAAACTGCTTTCTGACTCTTTCTGTGTAAAAGAAGTCAGGTGCCACTCCATTTGGTGATATGGTAGAAGGGTGTTTCTCTTCTATTCCAGAGAAAAGCATCCAAGATCACAACCCAGCGTAAAGATTTTGTATTCAATACAACAAAATCAGGATTAATATATGTGGATCAAATAAATTTGTCCAATACTAGGTGAAAACCTCACATTGTAGTGAATTACATGACTTCAGGTTCCATAAAACATATCCTGCACTCAAAATAACGAATGCAGCCACAGAGGGGTCAGGTCAGAAAACACAACAGTCCCCATGGCCCAAGGGAACCCCAAAGGAATGAAAAAATGCTGTGGCACAACAGAAGTGAACTTCACACCCTCACTGCCTGCCCGGATGGGACCCAGTCGAGTCAGGGTAAGGTTGCTATGGGTACATCTCCAACTGCTCGCTGATGCTTTTGCCTTCTGCAAAAAAATTATTCCAGAGAACCCAGATCATCAGCACCTTGAAGTGCTTACACTTTTTTGTAAGACCTACACTGCAAGATTAATTTGAGCAATTCTTATTTGCTCCTTGGCTTGACCCTCTGAAATCCAGTGCAGACTCTGTTGATGCCCTGGAGTCCAAATGGGCTCAAAACCTATTTTATGCTCACAATAGACAAGGGTGATGAGAACTCTTCCACCTCTGAGGCACTGAAGTTGAAAATACCTTGTTAGTTCCTCACAGGACTCTTGTGGCAAGAATGGGAACTGAGTACAGATCTTCCAAGCTTCAATCTGGAATTTTGAACAGGTCTTACTTCCTCCCTGAATGCCCACCTGTGTGTTAGTGCTTTAGAAATGCCTTTTTTAAAGAGTAGACAAAGCAACTTGTTCATGGGCTGCTGATGCTTAAAACCACAGACATTTCTTTCTGATTCTGTGGTCAGAATTTTCATCAAAATGCAAACCTCAGAGGAGCAAGGACATTGTAAATGGTGACATGAAAATATTCTCATTAAAGCTCAGGGCTTGATGCTACATTAATCAGTTATGTACTTGTCTATAATAAGAAAATTTAGAAATATCTGGGCAGACTTGCTTAGATCTTATATAGCAGAGTATGTGGGAAAAAAGCTGTCTGTAAACCTTTTAACTGACTTTAAATGTTCATTTGACTATAAATATTTCAAAGGATTGATAAAAAGTATATTTTAAGTTAGCATCAAATTAAAAGTTTAGGAAAGAAAACTCAGAGGCTATTTTATTGTCTTTACATCTCTCTTTAAAATCATACTAATTTTCCTTTCCAACACTACTTTATTGTATTAAAATATAACCATGCTAGAAAAATTTCTCATTATGTTAGCAAAAATGAATACAAGGTAGATAGTATACTAACACAATGACTGTAATCTGCTAATATAAGAAGGCCCTCCTATTATGTTTAAAGAAGAGTCCAGTTCTTGATCATTTTGACATAGTTTGAAAACAGTGGTTCAAAAGGATAGAATGTGGAATATTTCACTGCTTAAGAAAAACTTTATGTCTTCATTTACTGCTAAAAAAACAGATAATAATGCAAATTTTTTGTTGGAGTAGATTTCATTTCTGCACTAGGAAATTGAGTATATTTTGTGGAAATAAGTATGTACAGCAGTATTTGTGATTAGCTAAACATGTTTTCAAACCTATATCCAAGGAACCAGTTCAGGCCTTCAGTGTGTTCTACAGCTGGCCTGAAAATGTGAATTGCACTGTGAGAACTTGCCATGGGGACCTGGCACACACACAGCCAGCAGCTTTTCTGGGATCTGACAGCTCTCACCACTTCTGTGACTGGTACTCATTAAGAGAGTTTCCAAAAGAACCCAAAATACATCTGACAAAGTACACTATCAGAACTGGAACTCATGGTAGTGCCTGTAAATATCGCACAGCAGGTAAAGGAAGAGATAAAGATGGATAAAGAAAAAATTGCCAAGAACCTGACAAATCACAGAGATCCTGGAAGATTCAAATTAAACTTGTTGTTACATTTAATTGCAGTAGTCCTTCCTTCTAAAGTTCAAGTCATTTTTAATAACAGCATCAGAAATATCTAAGCTGTAATTACTGTGGTGTGCCAGTTTGATGTTCCACAGGAATCTCAAAGGCATGACTCGTTTCATTCATGAGAGTCATTGCTTGGCAAGTCTCCAGGACAGGAATTCAAGTGAGAAAGGAAATTAGATCAGTTGACCAAAAGGAAATAAATCAGATTATTTGAATATTTGCTCAATGGGGAACAGAAAATTGCCATCAGAAAAAGTCGACACTGAATCAAGCGTTGGCCACAATAGCAGCCCTCACAAATTTGATGTAGGGACATCAGGGCTGGTCACAAGGTTGTGCTGCCTTCTATTTTCTTCTGCAGATAAAAAGACTTTACACATTATTCCAACACAAAAACCCAGCAGTAAGTTGCAAATTCTGATAAGTAGCCAGCAAACACTTTTGTAGTTTCATCAAGCACTTTGTGAATACAAACACTTCTGGACTGATGAAAGTCCAGCTGGAGCTCTTGCCACCATTTTTCCTATGGAAGAAACTGTGAGAAATAAGATTTTTTTTTTTTGTGGGAGGACTGGAGATTGCCCTGAAAATGTGGCTTTTAAAATGACAAGAACATTTAATTTGTAATTATAAAATGCAGTTAATGTGGATATTTGAGCACTTCATTTGTGTGCACCACCAGTGCCATTCTTGCTACAAATTACTAAAAAAGGAGCATGATGTTTGGATACAAATTGTGTAATGAAATGAAACTTGACTTCTGAAAATCTATCCCTACTAAACATATAAATTTACAGGTCATAAAGATGTCACACCCCTTTTAATTTTTTGAGTGTGTTCAAATCGGGTCACATTAAGAAAATATCATGCAGCCTAACGGTCTAACAACTCACTAGAACAAATGGCAATGAATATCCAGTATCAATACAGTTATTAATTACCAATTATCTGTGTACCAAATACAACCAATTATTCATTGTAAATAAAATAACTCTCTTAAAAATTGATTTCCCAGATGAGAGGAAAATCTAGTTAGCAAGCTGAGTGTGAAATTTACATGTAGTTCATGAAAAAGTGATTACTTACGGAATTAATTGATTTTAGAAATGAATCTGAGGATGCAAAATTATGGCATAAAAGGAAAACAATCTGAAGATCTGATTTATGTCCATGAGAAAGGCATTTAGTTTTTCCTTCCATGCACAGCCAATCCCAGAAGCTGGGATCAACCAAGAAATCCCTACTCATAGCCATATTCCCAATTATCCACCTTCATAACCCTTGTCCTTTTCTCGCTCCCCTCTTGTTTGTCCACAACTGGGTCGTTGTGGTTTTGTGGTTTGGGGTCAGCAATTCCTTTCTCAAAAGTCTCATTATCATATTGAGGCAGAGTTTTCAACCTGTCATACTGTCACTCAAAAGTACATCTTCTCACAGATTATTTGGAAGATGGGAAACCTCCTGTCTTTCAGATACATTTCAGTGCTGGGGATGTCAGCCTTGTCCCTTCATCTTTTCCTTGTGCCTCCCTTCCGGTTGCTCCTTCTATGCAAGATGTTCTTGCTGAGTCACATTCAGGCTGCTCCTAAGTACCTGTGTTGTCTGCCTCTCCGAGGAAAGCTGAAAGGACAAAGTGTAACAGAAATCTTAGAGATAAACAATTCCTTTGCACAGAATTCGCACTTTTGTGCTTTTCTCTTTACCACATTAATCCAAGGCACTACCAGGGACTTTGGAAGGATTTTTCAATTCTTGTACAGTATGACCCTCTTCATTCAGCGTAAACATTTTGGTGTGGCTTAACTACAAGGTTTACTGTTGGAAGAGACACCATATTCCTTTATTGCTTTATTCAAGGATTGCTGTACAACTTGATGGTTGTCCTTCTGCAAGAAGCTCAAGTCTGATGAGGAGGAGCTGAGGGAGTTGGGGGTGTTTAGTCTGGAGAAAAAGGAGGTTAAAGGGGGACATTATTGCTCTCTGAGACACCCTGACAGGAGGCTGGAGCCACACTGGCAGCGGGCTCTGCTCCCAGGGAATAAGAGATTTGATGAAATGGCCTTCTGTTGCATCAATCGAGATTTAACTTGGACATTAGGAGCAATTTTTTCACTGAAAGGGTGACAACATTGGAATGGGCTGCCCAGTGAGGCGATGGAGCCACCAGCCCTGGAGGTGACGCCAGCAAAGGCTGCATGTAGCACCCGGTGTCATGGTCTGGTGGACACAGTGGCGTTGGGTAGTAAGTTGGACTCGCTGATCTGGGAGGCCTTTTCCAACCTAAACGGTTCTGAGATTCCAAACAAGTCGCCAGCACCAGCTGTGCCCAAGCCCCACCGCGCCCCCCTCACAGCGCTCCCCTCACAGAGCCGCCCGCCATGGCCGCCCCGCCCCGCCCCGCCCCGGGACAGCCGAGCCGCCCCGCCCCGCTGCCATGGCGACCGGCGCGCCCGCTGATTGGCTGCGCCGCCCCGCCCAATCCTCGCGCGGGGTGTTCCGGCGGTGCCAAGATGGCGGCCAGGTAAACACGGCCGCGGGCGGCGGCGCTGAGGGGGCTCCGCGGGCACCGGGGCACGGTGAGAGCCCGCTGCCTTCTCCTAGGCTGGCCTTGAGCTGCGTTTCTCTTCGGCTCCCCTCACTTCCCCGGCCTGTCGCCTCACCGCACCGGCTCTTCCGTGCCGGGGCCCGGGAAGGGGAGGTGGCTGTGCTGGCCCGAGAAGTTGCCCCTGTGGAGGCACGGGAGGCGTTTGCTGCAGTTTCGATACTAAACTGAAAGGAGCTGTAAGCAAACGCATAGGGGCACAACTTTAATGGACAAGAAGTGGGGGAAAAAAGTGGTCTCAGCCTCTGTAATCAAGTTGTCTTCTTCTTTCTGAAATAGTAAGTATTTGGGCCTTTATAATGTGCTTGTCTAAAACATGGAATGATATTTATGTAGAAAAAGCAAAAATATTTCTGATTACGTGTTTTGCTGTGTCTGTTTCTCTCTTCTGCAGGTTGTTTTTGTGTTGGAATGGGTAACGTGGTGTCTTTGCAGTGACTTGAAATAGTTTGGACTTTATATAAGCTGGAAGATGTGGAGTGGGCTGTTACCTCCAGGACTGAATGAAAGCGATGTTGATCTGAGTTCTGATGATGAGGACGAATCACCTGATTCCTGTTCAAAGCAAGAGGCAAAAGAAGATACTGAAAGAGTTCAGGGGACTGGAGAGGAAAGTAATGCCAGCAGTGAACCTCTTGTACCAGTAACAGATGAAGAAGGTGAATTTCAAACGTGCCCTCCTGGAGTTTCTGTAAATATTTGGAATGTATGTATCATTGCAGGTCTCCAAATGAGCATAATGCAGTCTACTCAAATGGTTGATTTTTAAATTAAAGTAATTATAGTAATTATAGTCAATATACAAATCTGAAATTGAATTATGAGTATTATGATATGAGCCTATTATGAGAAACTCAATCTGAGTGTACATACCTTAGATTGTTTAAAGCGAGGTGAACAGGAATTTAGGAAGGAAATTATTAGGTGGTAGTTTGCTGGTGATTGAGAGCACAGCAAGGAGTTGTCATAACTATACAGGTGCATAAAACTTGTGTTTTCAGTGGCTAATGGGCTCTGAGCTGCTTGGTAGGTGCTTTCTGCATTGGTAAGGATTTACAGCTCAGTGTTTCATACCTGGGAAGGGGAGGTGTGCCCTGCTGCTTGCTGTAGGATTTACTGGATGCATTCAGACTCAAGGGTTCCTTAAAACCTCCTGATTTTGCAGTTGCATGTAAAGACTGGGAAAATCAAAAAACCCTTAATAAAACAATGTGTTTTAGGCTTTGGATTCAAAATAAGAACTGGCAAAAAATAATTGCCTTCTTTCACCCCTCAGTCTTGTGGGTAGCCTTCTGTGCTGTCATTAATTTGTGGATTACAAACTACCAACTAGGCAATAAAAATACATGGTATAGCTCAGGAGTGCACAACAAGCAAAAGTGTGTTCTGTGTCACATCCCATGAGAGGACTGTCTGATCTGAACAGTCCTGGGATGCAGGGAGGGCACAAAGTCAGAGAAAGGTCAGGAAAGATTAGCACCATTTCCAGTTTAACACCGCCAGAGTCCTGTGGTCTCAATTTATAGATTGGGATGTAATAGATAACACAAGGCACTGTGGGTAATGATGCATTTCTATATGTCATTTCTTAAAAATGGGGGGAAAATTACAAGTACTGACTTGGTTTTTCATAATCTTGTAGAAATTTGTGGAGCTTCAGAAGAAACACCGGGAAATGAAAATGCAAGTGAAAGAGGAAAACAGATGCCGGAAAAGAAAGCGCCGCCGAAAAGGTGGTTTTTTAATAATTAACAGAGTTTATTTTTTTCCAGTTAAATTAGTATCAATACATGCTGTTTTGTGGGTGTTTTGAGGTTTTCTTTCTTGTGTTTTTTTTTTTTTTTTAATGAAGCATTGTATTCTAGCTGTTATCTAGAATTTTATTTTTCTGCTTGTATGCGTTATTTGCAAGGTTGTAGCCAGGTTGTAGATAGATTGCTACATAGAATGCAAGTAATATATTTGTCCTCTTCTTAAAAGGGAGACAGAACTTACTGAATTAGTACTGATTTATAATGGTTAAGTGTATTTCAGTAGTTCTACAAGACTTTTGCTCATTCTGGTTAAAGCTTCACAGATATTGCAGGAGTTTCTTACAGCTGAGTGGTTTAAATCCACATGATCATTGGGTAAAAAACCCCAATGTGTTGATCTTTCAAAGGAAATGTGACCAATTAGAGCTCTGTTAACTTCATTGGATGCTGTGGGGTATCACTGTGTAATGTTGGATTTTTTTCTTTTTTTTTCCCCTTAGCAAAACAGAGAAAGACCGATGAAGTGGCTAAGAGGTATAACCAGGTCAATGGGATTACCTGAGGTCTGTTAGTAGGAGGCAAAACTTAGAATAAGCCTGACCACATTCATAGCCAAAGCCTAGCTTTGAGCATTGTGTAAATTATCTTTCAAATTTGCTCAATGTCTCTGTTGTGCTGGATTTGTACTGGTGATTGATTGATGGAATGTTATTGCTTGATTTTAAAAATCAACACAAATGTATCATTTAATGTAACTTTTAATAGACTTAATGTTCTTCCCACTTCCTTCATACAAGCCCCTGTTCAGCCTGCTCCTTCCCTTCTTTTTCCTCCTTGGCAGTGTTAGATTTATGGTTAGACTCAATCTTAAAGAACTTTTTCAACCTAAATTGTTCTATGATTCTATCAGCTTGCTTTCAAGATTGTGAAATTACACTTAGACAAAAGGGGAGCAGTAATTAATTTCACTTTTTTAAAAAAAATAAATGGGTGAAAAGACCATGTCTTCCAAATGGAAGAGTTTATTTTAGCTTTGAAAAGGATATTATGAGTTGTGGAAAGGGAAGTGGTTATAGTAATGACTTGTTTGTTTGTTTGTTTTTAGTAGTCAGCAGTTGGAAAATGAAGACAAATGGAAAGAACTTACACAATACTTTGGAATCAATGATAGATTTGAATCACCTGTGGACAGCAGGGCTCCACAAAAGGTGACTGTTAATACAAAGGCAGTATCAGCTTGTGTTTGGCAGTAAAGGAGCTTGTCCTTAACTCAGATAGGACTGAAACTGAGGCTGTTTGAGGGTAAAGGACACAGTCGCTCTGAGGAAGGATGATTTTGTGAGCTTTTTAAATAAATGTCCTTGAATGGTTGCTGTGCTTTCTTTAAAGACAGTATCCAAGCTTGTTTCCTGTCTGGTTTTATTTTCCCTGTTTTCCTGTTGTGAGAGACAGAACACTTCATATGCATTGCTTGACTTTTGTTTTGCTTCATTGTTTTTTAACTTCAAAATGTGTCACATAAATTCTTCAGTTGGCACCAGTGGCTACAAGAATTAAAGGTGCAATCCTAGCATACATTTTGACTGGATTCATAACACATTCTGTTCATAAATATTACTGTGTAACTAGTCATATCTGAAATAATTGGCACACACAATGGATAAGTTAAGAATCTCACTACATTGGGAGTTTCTGGTAGTGCTGTTGGCTCTATAATATTTCTTATGAAGTTCTCTGTAAGTTCTATTACGTGAAATGTTCAGTTAGCTTCCTTTATGATAATTTTTGTATTTTTCATTTTCTTAAAGTACATTTCTGCATGCAGGTCATGAAGATTTGTTTGCTTCTTACTTTCAGTGGCTATTTAGTTGTCATTGAAGTGGTCAGGATAGATCTGGAATGAGGCCCAAAGTGTTGAAGTGCAGATGTTTCATTGTAATTTCAGGGATATTATCACTAGTGGAAGATATGTCTTGCTATTTTCTGAAAAGGCATCTTGACAGAATTTGCCATCACTGCAACTTCCAATTGTGCATTTTTTTTTCATCTACCACCTGAAATAACTCAAGTGCCGTGTTTGCAGATCACTGTTTCTCAAGAATTCCATTAGCTTTTTCCTTTTTATCTCTTGAAAAGTCTATGTTATGGAACTGTCAAATGTGTTTCCTTTAGTTCACTAATATTTAAAATCAGTGAGGCTGTAAATTATCTTTTGTTATGAGAGTGAGGCTTTTTGTGACATTCTGAAGTCAGTGCCATCCTTTTGTACTCCATCAGAAATTTACAACTATAATTTCCAGGAGATAGTTACTTTTTATTGTTACATTTTTCATAAGTGTTGCCATTAAACAAGTTAAGTTTACCTCTGAAAATAAGAAAACAACCCTTAAATCCTGAAGCTTTTTCATTGTTTTCCATAGGGCTGCTAGAATTTTTAATTTATTAGCACAGTGGAGTGGCTTTGTGCCAGAACTCTGGTTTTGGGGTAAAGATAAGATCTTAGAACTGTAACGATACAGTGGTAATTGCTATTCTTCATGTTACCTGACACATATATTTCACATTTTGTTTAGAAAGCTCCAGGGATGGAAGAGATAAGCCAGATCTTCAGATGAAATTTTATTGTGACAGGCATAAACTAGCCCGTGTAATTTTTTTAACCTATAGTATTATGCTGCACATAAGGTGGAACTAATGCAATGATTTGTGCTCAGGCAGCCTCTCAGTGAATTCTTAATTATACTGTCCATTACAATACACAGACAGAGTGATTTGTGGTACCCAGAAATTACAGGTTTATGCAGTGTCTTAAAGAATTTTATGAAAGAAATATTTTTAGAAAGGATGTGCTCCCTTTAAATATGTTCTTTTTGTTCTAAAGGCATTTACCTTTTTTTTTCCCTAGTCTGGCCTTGAACTGAGCATAGAGAAGTGTGTGGCTGAAGGTGACATTGCCAAGGCTGAGGAGCTGAGTGACAGATTGGCCATTCGTGAGGTAAGTGGGCTGTTAACAGAAACTCTGAGGGGTCATGCAGTTTTGCACATCTGGACTGAAAGTCCAGAGTAGAACAGCATTGAAGGTTGTTTGTACAACCTCTTTCCTGTTTCCTGAGCAGAGTCAGTCAGTGATTTCAGGACTTTGCTGCTGATCTGGCAATGCTTGGACAGCTGTAGCTGTGTTTAGGAATTGAAAATACATCCATGAACTGTCTCAAGTACTTGTTTTAGAGCCTTGCTGCTCACTCCACAACTCAGAGGAGTTGGTATCTGGTTATCTGTGTTGAGCTTTTGTTTTTTCTCTGTGTTGCAAGCCAGGAGGACAGGAGTAGGATGTTCCCTTCCTCTCAGTTCCCTGTGCCTCATAATTTTTTGTTGCATTACCTCTCCCATAATCATGGGAAGCCTGAAGACAGGTAGAGATTTAGCAAGCCTAGAGCAAATAAGGGCATGTGAACCCTAATACTTGTTATTCTGTGTGTTTATGTGGTCAGGAGTTGATGGCTGGAAGAATTCTGAAGAAGAATGGGAGTAGATGGTTGTCTCTCTATACTGCTGCTGTAGCCTTAGAATTGTGATGGATATTTTTTCTCTGTGTCATAATTGTTCAGTGTATAAATACATACCTAAAACCAAGTGCAAAGTAACACAATTTTTTCAAGATGTTGTCTTGATAGTTGGTGTAGTTGAACAATTCCATGAAAGCTGTGCTCTCTTTGCCACAAAAGTGGGAGAGAAAAAATCTGCATGTAGAGGTCTTAGTGAATACTTAAAACTGGTGAGGAATCTATCAGATAGCTCTGGTAACTTCATTTAAGAAATTGTTCCATTTGTGCACATAGAGTAGGTGGTAGCAGCTGAAGTAAAAATAGCTGAAGTCCACAAAGGCTGTTTTCCCCACTGCTAGTTGTGCATAGGGGGGGAAATGCAGAGGAAAAAATTAGGTTAATAAAATAGTTTTAACAGTTTTGAAGCCAGGTAAGAAAAAAAATACCATTTCAGGGAGTGGAAAAGTGATCTTTTTAAAGTCATCTGAGTAGTATGATTTAAACTACAAATCTTCTAGATTTATACTAAAAAAAATAACTATGTAATGTTTTGCTTTCATTCCTTTATCTTGAATATTCTTCCATCCTCACAGAGGTAATGGCAATTTTCTGTCCATTGTATATGCTTGCAAAATTGAAAGGTATTAGAAAAGGATTAGGAAAGCAAAGACAAATTTTAGCTCATTCTTATTCTCATACAAATATTTTAAATGTTTCTTAAATACAGTGTTTTAAACTAAGCTTTAATGTAAACTTGCAGATTTAAATCTGTTTCAGGCAATGTTTACAATATTGTGATGACTTTAAAAACAGACAGCTTTTGCAGTGGGAAATGCAGTTCTTATGGTTCTCTGAGGTTAGGTAAAAGTAACTGTTCCTCAGTGAGTGTTCTTACAAAATCATTAAACTCCTCCATTTAGTCACTCAGGGCAGTTTCTAATGACTGGACTCTTATCTGCCTTGTCACCAGTGATCAGAAAACTTCAGTCTGCAAAGATAACAGCTATTGACAGTGGTAGGAATGTGCCCTGATGTTCTCTTTAAGTCTGACCAGCTTCTGACTGTTTTATTACCTTTCATGTGTTCAACACGAAAAACACTTGCTGTTCTCCTTCACAAATGTCATTATCCCATCTCCTCTAAAGTGGTTGGAGTATTATAATCAATAAAACATACTGAGGTTCTAGTGCAAATTGTTTGACTATAAAAACAAATTAATGTAAGAAGTTTTAAGGTTTTGTAATATTTATGATAAACTGTTATCTGATTTTGGTAGCCATGGGATTATACAACATCTAGCATATCCCAGGTGCTCCAGCAGTGTATTATTATTTGTGGAACATTAGCTCCAAATTGTTGACTTTCAAATATTAGCATGTTGTAATTCTGAAAACAAAATGCTTGAAACATTATTAGTATTCACAGCCTTGACTTGGTTTTGGTTAAGTGGGTTTATCTGAACAAATAATATGTTGAAAGAAGGGAAACTCAAATGACTGGCTTGATCTCTCATGAGGAGTTTTGTCGAGGCAGAATCCATGTGAATTCACTGGGGTTCTCTGCTCTTGTAGAGATGTGCTCCATTGCTCACTGCAAGGTTCATTTTTCTTTGTGATTTTCAGAAGCTTTTCTTTTTAATGGATCTTTTAAAATACTTTTTTTTTTTTCCTAAGGAAATTCTTCTGACAGTAACTGTTTCAGTGAAGAGCTATAAAAAGAGGATTTGATTTTGGAAGAGGCTGATTGAACGGTCATTGTTTTGTACACAAGTACACTTAATAAAATATTGCTTTGATGTTGTATTCATTCAATTGCTACTTTTCTTCTCTTAGCAGTTTACAGAAATGTCGATTTTAATATACAATGCCTCTAAGAAGTGAGTTAATTTTAAATTATGTGGCTATTTGTATCCCTGTAACTTCCAAATGCAGCACAGCTCTGTGAGCAAGTCAGGCATGGAACTGCACTGTGGCTGTATTGAAGTACACCACTTCTGAAGTCTGGAGTAATAAGTGGATGAATTATTGTTCTTTTATCTCAACTTCATCTCTTTATGTATAGTTTTCATTTTTCTTGAGCAGTGTCACAGGGCTGGGGACAGAGAGTGTGTGAGAAACAGCTGTGTGGTGTTTGGGGTGCAGCCCCCCTTGCAGCCATGTGAGAAATGTTCAGTGGGTAGGTGTTCTTTTTGAAATCAGGTGTATGGGGTTTTAATCGGCACCATTTTCTTTTGCAAGAAGCAGTGACTGGAACCTGCTGATAAAGCTTTTGCTTTGAGGCACAGATCCCAGAGTTCTTACAGCCGTTTCCTGCCTTAATAAGTGAAACTAATTTTTGATGTATAACATTTATAAGCCTGTGAAACTGATAGGGCAGCTTCAGTATTTAGAAAAATGAAGCCAAAAATAAACAGATGATGAGTATAGACGGTAGAAACATGTCCTAAAAAGCAAAGGAATGTCAAAATGATGCTGTCAATATCCTGTCATTGTGACACAGTGAGAAAAGGTTTTTTAAAATCAGATTCATTTAAAATCAGTGATGACTTAGGCAATATGCATAATCTAGCAGCTGTCAGTGCATCATGGAATTTTGCATTCTAAAAACCTAAATGATACTGCCTTAAGGTTTTGGGCCTTCAGGTTTCCAGGTGGTACTTGTTGCAGGTTCTTTAAGGAAAATGTTACTGCACTGCATTAAATGATCCTTTGGGCAATATATTATTTGTTGTTTTCTTTGCTTTGACAAATACACATAAATGCTGATTTTAAAACAAAGCTTCTCAATCCAAGAGCATTCAGGGTTTTGGAATGAGAATTAGAACTTGAACACCTCCTGCATGAGGCTGTATTTACTGGTGGCTGCATGGGTGGATTCATATGTAGCTTTTGAGACTGGCTGGTGTGTTCCCCCTTTTTTGTTGCATTTCTATTATAAAAATGAGCTGTATGTATTACATTGCTGAATATTTTGTCTAATCTCTGGGCAAACCTCACTGCCAAGTGTTACCCCTTGTCTCCTGCTGTCAGTCATCAGAGTAGCAGATCTCTACCTGTGGCATCCTTGGCCATCCCCACAGCACATTCTCTTGTGGGGTGTTCAGCTTCCCTGAGAGGTCTGGTGATCCGCAAGTTCTTGAATTCGTTATTTTATACACAAGTGAAGATTTTCCTGAAAAAAATATGGGCACCACCTGCATTATGTGGTAGAGAATAATTTAGGCCTTCAGTAACTCTGCTCCTTCAGCTTCTGGCTGGAGCACCTCAGTGCTGTGATGAAATTATGGTGTCCAAGATCAACACTGCTTTGATAAATGTGTTGAGCAGCAAAATAATGCAGTGGGTCATACTCCTTAATTCACTGTAGAGCTTCAAGCTCAGTTAGACTACTGATTTCTTTAATACCTGCAGTACAGTACTGTTAGTATTAAAATAAATTAGCCATTCATTGTAGTGTGCATGGTACAATATGCACAGCTAGTGTTTATTACTGTAATCCAGTTGCTGTCTTTGTTATCACATTCCAGGGCTTCCAGCATGGGCAGAGTCCTTCATGTTTTACAGTTGTGCTGTTCAGATGTAGCCTGGCATACCTAAAGCTGTTCTTTGAACATTGCATTTAAGGATGACTTATTTAACTTGAGTGATGCCAATAGAAATGTTAATGTAGAAGTTACCAAAAAGAAAAAAAAATCTGAGCCTTTTAGAATGAAAGTTATTAAGAGAATAAAGTTCATGTGAACACTTACCTGGGCTGAAATGACAAGATTTTTTTGGTGAAGCCTTAGGGTAGGATAGCTGAAATCTAATAGTAGCAGATACTTGGGGTATGGAGCTGGGAACAGACACTTGGAATTATGTCAACTTCTTAATGCTTTGTAAAATTTTTTCTGGAATTCTGTCTTGAGATGTAATTAAATTGTTTCTACTGTGTTAGTGGGAATCCACCTAGATTTCTTTAAAGAATAAATGTTGATAAATTAGAGCACTGTGACAGTGCATAGCTGGATGTGTTTATCCCTTTGAGTAAGGATGGTATGTGCAGATACCTGCTAATTTCACTCTGCTATAAATCAGTTTCAATCTGGAGTGATACTTGTAAAAATTATTTTCATAAGTATACCAAAAAATCTTAAAAGATTCCCCACCACCACTCCTTACATATATTTTTCCCCCTAGAGAGCAACATTTTTTTCATAGTGTTTTTGTGCTCAAATCATAGCTTGGTTGTATTCTGCAAAATGAAGAATACAGATTTCTTATGGCTCTAATACTGTGAGAACTAATTGACTAAAGCCAAACGTTGCCCATATTGGTGGGGTTTTTATGTACCTGGTAGGCAGGTGCCACATTGTCTAAGAACACATTAGCCTGAGGACTGTAACTTGAACACAATTATATCATCTTGACCATATTAGACTTACCTGTCAAAAGTAACTTCTAAAATATTTTGTAATTTAGTGTGCTAAATTGCTGTAGCCCTTTTCAGTCTGTAAATACCCCAGACTTTCTGACAGCACTTCCTGAGTGCCTGGCTTAGTGTCTTCTGGCATTTTGGGGAAAGACTTAAAAAGCTGCAGTTTATGGGGACACTGGTGTTTAATCCAACTTAAATGAAAGATCTACGTTGTAATTGATGAAATTAATTGGCTATTCACTGGAATATCATCCTCATGTTACAGCAAGATCAGTCCTGCTGTTGTCTTTAAAATTTGATGCATCAGTTTTGACCATTTTCTCATGCTCAAATTAGTATCTCCTGCCTGCAAGTAACCTCTAGTCATATAAATTAGAAAGGGAAGTACACAAGGCAGTTTGTTGGTTATAACTGCTGAGAACCATTCTGGAAACTGGTTTCCATGTGAGAATCTGGTTAGGAAATGGTTGGTTGTGATGACATTACTGTCAGAGATGGACAGGAATTAGTACTTGATGCTATTCTGTTGGTAAAATACAATTTCTTAAGTTCTGTGCAACGTTCACAATTTCTCACAGTGTTTTTAGGTACCTGAAGTGGTGCAGTTTTATGTGGAGTGTATCCAAGCAAAAATTAACTGGCAACTCTTGTTGTAGAAGAACTGTCCCCCCGCTTCCCTCTCCCCAAAAAAAAGAAAAAAAAAAAAGAGGTTTTTTATCTGTGAAGGATTGCCTTTCTTACCTTGGTGAAGGTGCTTCCAAATACTCCTCTTCATTGAGGTGGTTTTCTTTTAACCTTTGGAATATGGCAGGGTTATCACCTAGAATTACATTCTTATGCTCCCTTAATTATGTATATCTTTTCCTTAACAAACCTTAAAAAAAGATTTCAGATGTTACAAGTCTAATTAAAGAGACAGACAAAGCACAGTTTATACTGTAGATTTTTTCTGCAGTTCAATTAATCAGCATGTTTTCTCTTTTAATTAAAACCATTTTAGTAAATTAAAGCCCACAGCAAAACACATATATAATTTGTTTGTAATTAGCTCTTAATTGGTGGTAGTTGAAGCTTAGCACCCTTGGTTTCTTTCTTCATGATTGCCATTTTATTAGCAGCCAGTCATTAATTAATCTTTTTTTCTAATTAGCTTATAAAACTGTTGATGGCACATTATTGTAAATGTGATTTTAAGTTCAAAGCTTGTTAATAAGCTTTCTTACTTAGAAGAACAGAGATAAAGAAATTGCTGAAAACAGTACTACAGTTCTTTTTTTAAAACTGCCTTTGTTATAAGGGGGCTCTGTAAAGCATCTAACAGCTTATGGTTAATTTTTTAATGCTGTGTTTTCTTGTGAATGGAGGAAGTTACTGGCATTTAAATGTTTAAGTCTAGCAAAGAGCTTAATATTAGAACAGTTTCCTATCCTTGCTCCATTACTGTGTCATCCAAATATAATGTGATGTTGTAATACACAGCATAAAAATACAACAAAGGTATTACAAAGTATTTTAAAGGGGAAGTTGAGCACATCATTGAAAGGGGACAATTTTCACTGCAAAATCCACTCGGTATTCTTGTTTGCTTTATATATTTTATATACGTCAGCAATGGATAACATTCCATAACATAAAAGGAGAAAATCATTGCTAGAGGCAAGCCTGAAATAACTAGATTCATATTTGATGAGAAACTGTAACACTATATTAAAAGGATGTTTGGCTTCTCTGCTATGATCACAGGATATTTCAGGACCTGTTTGAATATAGATGTTTTGTTGGAGCTTTTGTACGATTTAATATTTTGTATTTCATACCTCAGTATTTCTGGAGCAGTTCTTGATTCCGTTGTCTCATATCATTCAGCATTTACATTTTACAGTCCTATCTTAAAGGCAAGTCTTTGCCTTGTGATATTTAATGTTAAATGTCCTGATTTGCAAGGAAGTTTTCTGGAAGTTACAGTAGATTCTGTTGCAACTTAATAAAAATGTTTACTCTTCTGCCTGAACTTTACATTCTATTTCAACTTCAGCCATTTCTTTGCTTGTTTTAAAAGTGTTTTATGATGCTGTGCAAGAAACACTAGAAAGGGATAGCTGACAAGGAAAAAATTAAAAATTGGATAAAAAGTAAATGAATAATGTCATATTACTAAAAAGATGAGAGGCTAATTTGTGCCGACTTTTTGCTAATTTTGTTCAAGCCTCAAAATGAGGAGCTGTCACCCGTTCTGTGTAGCACTGATGACAGTGCCAATGATCCATGAAATAAGCTGCCGCTGGCTTTGTTCTGATAAGAATGAACAAATCTGCACAATGTACGGCTCCCAGAATCTCATTTTCATACTTGCATGCAGGCTAAAAGAAATAAGCTGTTTGCAGGCTTGATTAATCAGACATTTGAGGGTTTTTTGTCTCTTTGATCTCTTTCGTCTCCTAGGTAACTTGCTTGACATTAATGTTGAGCTTGAGTAAAGACAATCAGGAATTGTAGACCAAACTGATATAAAAATTAAAGACCTTAACACTTTAAGTACTCCAGTAATGGTTCCGCTTTACTTCAGAAAACATCTGTTTTCATTTAATTAAAGAACAAAAGAGAGTGGCATAAATATTTTTCATAGAGACCTGTTATTCCATAAAAAGTTAAAGTATGATAATTGGTATTTTTAAATAAATGCCTTGAAAGTGTTCAAAAAGAAGCAAAGCTTCAGATATTTGTTACAAGGTAACAATTTCAGATGAGTTGGAAATTTTCATTTATGCTACATTAAACATCTAGAGTAAGATATTTGACATGATTATTGGTCAACTTCAGAATGGAAAGGGCTTTGCCCTGTCAAAACTAAGTTGTTTTTTTAAGTTTGTCTCAAAATACAAATATATATAGTGTTACAAGGATGAACCATTATATCAGCTTTACTACCCAGTATGATTTACACACTTTAAACCTGTAAAATTGAAAGGAATTTAAAAAAAAAATGTCGCAGTGCGTTTGCTTGAGGTTATGCAGACGCTTTTACAAATCTTCCAAGTGGCTGTAAAGATGAATGCCTCAAGGGTCTAGCCAGGGCCCTGCTTTTCCAACCAGCTAAAGCCCTTATCTTAAATCCAAGCAAAGTACCATTAATCTTTTTGAAAGACCTTTTATGGCTTTTAATATATCCCAAATTAGAACATTTTACACCCTTGGTTCCTGAAATATGGTGATAAAAAGCCTTTAGAGCTTAATTTTCCTTACTGCGTGCTCTGACCAATTTGCAGTTCTTTGTGATAATGTTTAGACACCTTAATTAAAATGCAGCAAAATATTGGATGTTCTATATGGAAAATGCTGATACTTTGACTACACAAGAAATTGTTGTATATATTTTTATTCATGCTTTCTTACTTCTTTTAAGATTGTATTTTATTGAGTTATCTGATGACCTGAAATGTTAGTATGGTGGTTTTTTTTTTTTTTAATATAAAATCCATTGACCAAGCTTTTATGGATTTCTTATGGGGGGGAGCAGGGAGTGAAGATGTATGCCTGGGTTCGGGTGGGAGCAGAAGACATTTAATCTGACTAAAATGTTTGTGTGTGTTCATATGCAACATTTGTTTTCATATCTTGAAAATTTGACCATGTAGCCTAGAAATTATAACAATGCTGCAAAATGTTTCTGCATTTACTTCCACATACACTGCAGGGGCTCTTGTTATCCCATTTTTTCTGTACCTTTCGAAGATGGAAGAACTCATTCTGTCTTCCAGAAAACGCAGATAAAAAGATTTTTCTGCAGCACTTGTTTAGAGCTCCCTTGTGTATATTTGTATGTGTATAAGTGCTCAATAGGCCACTGGAATATATTTTAAGGAGATTCTGTTATTCATCACACCGTAAAAGTTAATTTTCAGGTGTGTTAGAAGGTAAAATACCTCTAATAGAGGCAGGGTTCTGCTGGCTGACTTCAGCCATCAGATTGCACTATTGTTTAAACTAATAATTACTTCTGTTTCAATTTAAAAGTAAACATTTTTTGAATATTTTAGGTGAGTTTTCTTAAGCATTTTTATACTTCAATTTTATTAAGGTTAATAGCTGCCCTTAAATATTAAGTGACAATGCAAATAAAAGAATGTTATGTTTTAGTCTTTGACCTGAAATTTAGCAGTTCATATGTTGGCATTGAATTACTGTTAATAAAAAATGTTAATGCTCAGGGGAAAATTATGTAGATAATATAAAAGTTTTGAAGTAGCTAGTCACAGTATTTTGTGCATGAAGATGATTCCAAAGGTACATATTTAGGACCTTATAACACATGCAAATAGTGGATGAGACACATGCTCAGTTTTTCCTTTTAAAATATTATTTTTATGAAAATATCCGTTTCCCTTTCAAACTGTTATGCTCAGCTCCTGTCTGCTTCTGTTGGCAGCATGTAGATCCTCAGACAAAGCACGAGCTGAGTTGTGCTTGCTGGCTTTACTTAAAGGCTCCTTTCTTCATTCTTGAACCCTGAGAAGACCATAAGGTAGAAGAGCTTGTAGTGATGCTGGTTTGGGTTGGTTTTTATTTTTGCTTTGTTAACAAAATGATCACCTACCTATTGTGTGTTTGTTGGGATAGTTGTGGAAAATGTGTCAGTGCATCTACACCTGCAGATAGATGTGTTCTAGAGTTCTCTCTCATCTTACCTGGATAAAGCATTTCTCAGGGTAAATATTTGTCTGCATAGATGCTGCAGATTATTCAAATAGATTACCATTAATAGTGGAACTTCAGCCAAGGTATTAAAGAGTATTCTTCCCCTTGGGTCTCCCATTCTTTGATGCTCCCGTGACATTTTGGGGGACATTTAGAACATCCAGTTTACTGGATAGAACTGTTTGCTAATTTCAAGAAGTTTGGGTGTGGATTGAAGGAAAACCTGTTTGCTCACATCAGTTTGTAGCAATTTGGGGTAAATGATTTGCATGCTTGTCTTGGAGAATAGCAGTAACTTCTGAGAATGAATTCCTTCATAACTCATGTCAAGTCAAGGCAGCAACCACAAAATTTAACTACAAGTTATGAATCTTGATTAAGGGAAATAAACTGGTCATAGTTCACTGTATCTTCTTCCATCTTTTTTACGTTACTCTTCCCTGCCTTTCCCTCCTGCACTTCACATTCACTAAAGCGAACTTAATTCTCACAGTTTATGAACGTGGTATTCACCTACATGGAAAGCTGGCATATCACACCCTTGCAGTGTAAAAGCTTGTAATGTGAAGATAGACACTAAGGACACTACATGTATTTTTGGACAGACTGATTAAAACCTGTCTAGTGGTTCTAGTGAAAAATGTGTAATGGTAGCAGCTCTTCCTGTATAAAAATGTCTTTTTGGGTGGTTTTGACACTTGTAAGACCTGATTCTGTTGTGTTGGCATAGCTGAGGTCACAGGCTGGTCCTGATAATGGAGACTGTATTTGGATATGTCTGTCTGTATAGAACAAACAAAAGGATCCAGTGAGCTGTTGCCCTTTGGTTTTGAAAATGAGGGATTTGGTGAAAAGGACTGCTTGCCCCAGCATCCTACACCTTTGTGTTTCCCTCAAGAGACATTCTTGTTTGTCCAGTCTTATAGTGCATCATCAGCCTAATATTTGAAAGATATTTTAGTGTCTATTGACTTTTGAGAAACAATATCAGACCAAGTAATTTGTGAGGCTTAAATTTCATATGAACCATTTGCATCTTATCAGTTTTCCTTTGTTCCTTTTCATGTCTTAGCTTGGTGTGAAAATTGCCAAAGCTGCCGCTTGCCGCAACTTTGTAAAAGCCAAGCAAGAAGCAGAGGCTGCCCAAGAAGCTCAAAAGAAAAAGAAGCTTGCTTGGGGGTAAGTCATTTGAGTATGGAATTAAACATTTGTGGTTTCATTGGCACTAAGTGTGTACAATACAATCTCAGTTAAATTTAGTTGAAATAGGCTTGTGCTAATCTAATTTGTTTAGTTTAACCTTGTTGGGTTTTGGTGGGCTTTTTTAGGAGCGTATCAGACTTAAGTACAGAGGCTTTATCAGAAATAAAGTGGTGGTTGTGTGGCTGTATTTGTCTTCATGTCTTTATTACAGTATTAAAAATAAGGGGTTTTTTGTTGTTGTTAAGAATAACGTGCTTAAATACCTAAAGCACATACTCTCATCATTCCTAATGTGGATTTTGTGCTCTGTTTCAGATTTGAGGCCAAGAAAAGATGGGAAACAAAAAGCAACATGGGATACATGTAGTCCATCCTGTTTTCCTCAGGAGTCGAATACCTATTGTTACTTGAAGAATTTTTGTGGGCACCTTATTAAATCTAAAAATAAAACCCCCCAAACACAACACATCAAATGCCTAATATTTATCTTAATGTTTTTTAATCTGCACTGTCTTGTTTTGTCACTCTCTTATAAATAATACAGCAAAAATACTATCTAAATATCAATACTGTGTTAAATTTTCCTCCTAGATATGAAAGCTAAAGATAACACATTTCAGGATGAATTTGGAGTCTGGCAGAGAATTCTCTGAAGCTGAAATAAAATCCTTGGTCCAAATGTGTTTTGTGCTGTACTGCAATTATAATGTGTGGGTGTGAGGAGAGGAGTATGTTTGCTTCTGGGGCTACACAGACTTAATGCAGTAAGTACTTCTTTTCTGCTTGTAAGCTGGGGAAAGACACTAAATAAAGAAGAGCAAACCCAACCTATCTTTTTTAAACTAAGGGCATTTATAGCCTTAGTAAATAAAAACACACAAAAAAAATGCCTGGAGAAAGTCCATCCTCCCTCTCCTGGAAGGATCTGGTACTATTGGTCATATCCTGGTGCCACATTCTTCATAATATTTCAGATTTCCAGTTTTCTTTCCTTCCTAAGAACACAGGTTTTAAAAGTCCCAGATAAAAATATATAAATACATATCTTGGAAAAATATCTGAACTGTTACGTTGTACAGTTAACTGCACCCAAGATACAAATGCAGATTTTACTCCAAGTCAAACGTTTTACAGATCAATTAGGATTTGAATGTTTATGTTATAAGATTATAACAAGAATTGATGATTATGTTTCTTCAAAATTGTTCTCAGTGAAAAGTAAGTACACATTCAAAACTAATAACTTTTCTCCCTGAAGCTCTTGCATATATGTTTAGTCACCACAATGCCTGAATTGAATTGGTAATGTAAATGTCAGTTATTGTTAACCAAGATTAATATGTTTCAGGCCAAAGGTATGGTATTAGTGTAATGGTGATTTACTGTGGAAGTACTTGGGGCTAAAACAACTTGCCAACAAATAGCAATTTGAAGTTTTACAGCAGCAATTCGAGGAGTTCAGGTTTGCAGTCCAAGATGGAATAGTGCATTTTTGTTCATTAGCCCTCAGGATATTTGATTCTTTTTTCTAACATCATATTTCTTTCACACAGATGAGAGTTTGCAATATGGTAATCTGCAGTTAGCTGTAATTAGTTATGATGACAGAGTTGAATACAATTGCCAGGATTGTAAATTGGGGGCTAAACAGGTTTCTGCAGTATAACATCATAAATCTCACACTATGGTTTACAAACATCATTGCTTTGCAAACTTTTGTGTGGAAGGAAGCAAGTGCTATCTCTAGTGAAGTGATTGTAAAGCTGAATTTCATGTTTGCATGTGTAAACACACAGGTTATACCATAACCCTACAGCAGGATCTCTCTCAGTTCCAAATATTCCTGTCCAGAAGTTACAGGCAATCTGTCCATGATTTTTGGGGCGTTTTTTTAAGCATCTGGAAGATGGGTGTTAGACACAGTTGACCTTTATTATGTACTGAAAAGGAGAATGATGCTGATAATTAATGCCGAACACACCAGCAGCATTCCATTAAAGTTTTTAAAGTATCATTTATTAAATAAGCTATTTTCTTTTTTGCAGTAATTGCTCTTAAAAGTAATGGTATTTGTCAAATCAAGATCTTGATCTAATTGCAAGGATGTGTTGCAATTAGATCAAGAAAAGTGTTCTTTATTTTGAAATAAAGTGTTCTTTATTTTGAAAATGTGCTTTAACAGAAACCCAAGCCCTCAAAAAACAGCTACCTGTAATATTTTAGACGAATCAATTAATTTTATGTTAGGCTATAAATAATGGAACTGTTTAGGAAGTATGCAGAATATTTGGTTTGGGTCACTTGTGTGATGAATTTTAAAATGACCACATTTCAAACCTCTTTATCCACCTAAAGGGTTTGCTTAAAATACTCATGGATTTCCATAATTGTACCATGTTCAAAAATCTCTTAAGAGGGAAAATACAAAAGCCTAATACAGCTTTATAGAGTTCATATAAATACATAAGAAATAAATGAATGCACAACTGTACCTTTAATAATCATCATCCTAAACTGATGATCTGTTTTTAGTCTTGCATTGTGCTGACACCTTTTTTTAAGTTGTTTTCATCTGTGAAATTTCCCTGTAAATTTTGGACAAGCAAGTGTAAGTGCATTCTAAGACTTAATGTTTCCTGTTTAACACTGTTAAACCAATCCAAATGCTTGTTTTGGTTAACTGAAAGCTTTTTAATCAGCTTAAATATACAAGCTCTTACACTGATCTCAATTTGGGATGTAATAATAATTCTTTTAGCAGATGAAAAGTTTGCAATATCTCCTTGTTTGATTGAAATTACGGATCTAGAGGAATGTACTTAAATTATAAATATCAGTACAAATCTGTTGTGATGCCAAATATTTATCAGAAGTTCATTTGATGCTATCTTGAACTGGGCAACAGATCAAAAGCAGCCCTGCCAAAGTGCTTCCTCCCTCTCAGTAGTCCTGAAAAACGTAAATGCATGCACTGGTTTTGCCCCAGTTTTTTTCTCCACCAATTTTATCCAACATCAGTCATGGTATTCTCTTGGGTATCCTGAGTAGCCTTAAGTCTTTTGAGTAAAAAGTGTGTAACTTCCCAAGTGTGACTGTGGAGTAAACCAAGAAACTACCTGGAAAGTAGAATGTGCGCTCCCAATTTCTGTGGGAGAAATTGTTGGAGCAAGGCTGTCTCTGGAGCATCCTGGCCTGCTCCAGCCTCTCTCTGTTGTGGGCCAGGCTTTGTCAGTCTGGCCTCTGAACTGGGCTTGTCACTCAGGTGCTGTGCCAGGGTCAGGGGTTTGCTTTGTGGTTTTCAGCAGCCCCAACCATGTCAGGTTGGATGGCTCTGCAGCATTTGCCTGAGTGTTGATGCTCCTTGAACACTTCTCACTCGACTGCCCTGTCTTCATTTCTGCTCCCATCTCATGTTCTGGCAATTCTATTGTGTTTTAAGGCCTACATGAGAAATACTTTTATCAGCTCCTGTGATAAAAAAATCCAGTTTGAAGTTTGACAACAGCATACTAATACAATTACTTGTATTTCTTAATACTGCATTCCTGAGCTCCTTAACCAAAGAGTGGCTGCAGGGACAGTTTGACAGATAAAAACATATATATAGTTGTTAGAGTTTTAATAGTTTTTTGCCTGCAACCATAATCTGTATCATTATTTTTTTTAGTTTAATTCTGTTGGACAAGTTTCAAAGATAAATGTGGTGTGTAATAAGTCTTTGCAGCCTCTAATTTGTGAAGGAGTGTCTGTCCAGTTAATACTTGCTCATTGAAGCAAGGGGTTTTGAAATAGCTGAAGTACGAACTGTAATTACTGATGTCTGTTTCCTATTCACCTATGGCTTCTGGCATTTGATCAAAAACTGTAATGTATTGCTTAATCTCAAAGCATTCCCCACTTTCAAAAATATTTACCTCATGAGAATTGCACAGCACTAAATGACCTTAGCAAAACCAGAGTAGATTTTTATTTGGCATTGATCATACGTAGCTAATCCACCAACAAGTATTTTTCCTCTTATTTTTGAGTGTTGGTAATTTAGGTACAGATGTGTCTGTAGTGTACCTTTAGTGCAAGCTTAAAGCATCTTAAAAAATATTAGATATATTAATAGTAGGGTGGGATTTTTACTTCACAAATGGGGTGGCTAAAAAGAGGAGTACAAAGGTTGAGCAATTTATGTGAGGGCAAACTCCTGGTTGGCAGCAAAGTGGCGAGTGAAGGAATCTCCTGGTTTGCTGTTTTGTCAAAGCTGAGAATAACAGAGAGAAATCAGTCTTGAACAATTTTGTGGCAGGTGCCTAATCCTCTTTGAAAGTCATTGGGAATTGGGAACCTCATTACCATCTCTCCCACCGAGAGAGTAGAAGAACTGTGATATTGAATGCAGATGTTTTGAGCATCACAAGAGTAAGTAAAAGCCCGAATTTCATTTGAGAAAAATTGTCATTTTTCGTGTTGAAAAATGCCTGCATTGCTTTGATCTGTCTCCAGCTGTGTTTATTTTACCATCAAATCTTGTCTTCCCAGTTTCTGTGGGATTGTAACAGAGCTGAGAGGTTTCTATTTCTTTACTAGTAATTGGACCTGGAATAAAACATTTTGCCCTAAAAAAAGTATAGGAGCTAAACAGACACTAAGAAATGAAAACAACCAGCTTTATAAAAGGAGTTCTACCTATCTTACATGTGATTGTGCTTGCCATGCTTGTTGTCTGATACTGAATCATCATCCTGACTTAAATAGTATGTTCCTTTCTCTTGGAGTTTCCCAGGTGTGCTGGCTGCCTGACTCACAGATGGAAGTGACTTCAGGCTGGCATGAGGTGACCACAGATTGAAATGAGCATTTGTATTTCCATGTTACGTGTCCTAATGAGTCAGTCTTTGGCAGCTTTTGCTGTAGCTGAGGAAAATAGATACAAGAAAAAAAGACAGATACAGAAATAAGGGTTTTACCCAAATGAGAACTGACTGCTTTCTGGTAGCCAGAGAAGGAATTTTGTTCATCCTTTTTTCACAGCCTCTCCGAAATCAACAATATATTCAGGTAGCCCAAACAGCAAGTTCAGATATCAAGCAAAGTGTAATGCTGCCTGTGGACTCTCTTAGCTGGATAGTGTTTATGGTATTTTAAGGATGTCTCTGTGGAGAAGTGGTTGCTGACCTTGTCAGATATTTAATCCTGAAATGCCAGTTGGTGTCTACTGGTACAGACCAGTATTAATTCCAAACTAGTAGTGCCCTGAATTTACCAGTACTGCTCAAAGAGAAAGCAAAAGAATCTGCTGCTTCTCTGATTACTCTGATGCTCTCCAATCATCTGCACCTGTGATCAAAAATCATTGCATTCTTTTGTGAATTGAAAAGATTACCAGCATAACTGAGGATCACTGAGGTTGTTTTGACATTGATTCCTCTTCTGTGGAACTTATAAAAATACATTTTCCACAATTATATTTGAAGTATGTCACCAGCTCCTCGAAGTACCCTCGGTAATAGCACAGGATTGTGAGAAAGCCCTGAGTAAAACCAGGTGTAATGTGCTGGTATAAAGTGTAAACATGCAAAGAACATCAGAAAGTTGACGTATCGCGTGATTCAGCTTTAATTACCATCAAACAATGGAGGATGGAGCTTTTAGTTTTTGCAAGTTAATGAAGAGAATGTTGAGAGCAGCCTGCTAGCAAGAGCTGTCCTCCCTGTTATCTGCTGGAGGAGTGCACAAGCTGCAAAGGGGGAGAGTCAGCCAAACAGGCATTTCCAATTTGAATACTTCCTCTTTTTGGAAATATGTTTATAAAATGTCCTCTACTCTCAGCACAGGAATGCCAAGGGCCTTTCTCACACAAATACAGACATCACACCATGCTCTTTGTTTAAAATTACTGCCTTTGCTTCTCTTGCTGTGTTGTTTGTTTGTTTGTTTAACAAACAACGCTTTAAAATATGCTTAGCTTTAGGTCACTTTAATTTTTAAAGATCAGTTCAGGGAAGGGATTTGGGTGCACTTTGTTAAACAACAGCACGTTTTTCCCAGCTCTGTGGGGCTGCTGTTTCATGCCATATTTTTAGCAGGCTTTTTAAAGATCAGTGTCTGCCTGCCCTGGGGTCAGGCCTCAAGGTTAACTATCAGGTGTGTTTGAGCAGTTGCTGCTTCCTTTCCAATCTCTCCTTCCTAAAGGAAAAGTGTCTTTTTTTAAAAGCAGTCCTTTTTCAGTGATCTAGTTTAGAATGTGCATCCACAAATAATTGCACAGAGCTTATTGGGGGAGTGGTAGAGAATGAGCTGAGGAGTGAGAGCAAAAGGGTGAGATTCTTGTAGAAGAGGAAAGAGGGAGGAAAAATGTCTTATACTGGCATTATCTCAGGTCATACTGTACTCTGAGGACCCTGTGCTCAGTTTCAGTCTCACAACATTCCCACTGGAGTCACCTTCATTGTTTTGGATAGCTGATGATAATGCTGGACACTGTTGTTGTTAAGTATAATTATGGATTTGAAGCATAGAATTATCTAATGTAATTAATTTTCTGGTTCAATCAAAAAGCCTTAGCTCTAGGACTATACTCCCAGATTCTTTCATGATGGAAGTGGCACAATTCAGCCTCAGATCCACAATCTCTGGGGATCATATTCTGCTGCCCTCAATCAAGGAGAGCCTTTACTCCAAAATTTGTCAAACTGGAACAAATAAGGGTAACAAAATTTGTATGAAAGCAAAGGACTGGAGACATGGACCTGCATTTGCTATGGGGTGTGGATATTAGCTCCTATTTCAATGCTGACTGCAGAAGGGTGTATAAATCTTTAAAATCTGAAGGCAACTGTTAGGTAGAGAAAATTAAACAGGCAGTGCTGTACTTGGTGCTCCTAAACAATCTAACACTTAAATGCTGACACAGCCTGTATAGAAAGAGCTCTCCTACATTTTAACTGCCTGCAGGTGCCTGAGCTCTTCTTCTGCATTAATTTTCAGTGGTCCCAGCACTGCATGTTGTCAGAGTTCTAGCAGGTGTTTACAGATCCTCAAAATGAGATTCCCACTGGATTTAAGGGGCTCCATCAAAAAATCTGTGCCTTAGCTCTGAAGTTTCTTGAATATTTGCTTTCTCACAGTCTTGAGGAAGCTGAAGTGGAATGGATTTTGGAGAAGGGACTCCTGTGAGGTACCCAGGCTGCAGATCCTATTTCTTTGATGCAAGGAAAAGAGTGTATTGAAGCAGGGGTAGGAGTGGGGAGTCACTGAGATCAGAAAAGGCTGGAGACCAGAGATAAAGGCAAATGTCTTGTGGAAACTCTTCCAGCTCCACTGATGTCAGTGGTGAGAGTTTGTTGAAAAACAAAGCTTGGTTTCTACAAGTTGAGGGTGCATAACTTGTATGTTCTAGGTACAGGGCAGTACTAAACACCTTCCTCAAGGCTGCCTGGATGTTTTTTTATACTTCAGCGTGTGATCTCTGTGAAATTCAACACAACTGCTGCTGCCATAAAAAAAAAAGACCTTCCCAGAAATGCTTTTTTGTAGTTCAATGAGAGCTTATCACAGCTGCCACATCCCTTTTGTTACTGTCACATAAGATAACCAGATGACTGCTACCAGAGCCTTACCAGTCACCACTGCCACCACTGCAGAGAGGCTGGTAGGAGCTGGAAAAGCTCCCAGACAGATCTTGTAGGACACATTTTTGGTGCCAACCTGGAGTGCATGCACCTTCATCAGCTGAACCCCTTAATTTAGAAGGAGGAAGTTCATGGATTATACAAACTGTTCAGGTCATCAGTGTAATCTAGTGAGAACATTTCTGTAAATGTCTCCCTTTGGTCATGCAGAATGGAAAATAAAGCTGTAGCATAACCTCGTGCCTGAGCTCCCTCTGGTGTAGACAGAACATGTTCTGCTTGCACAGATGTACATTAAATTCTCCTGGAGTTGGATTGCCCATAGTCAGTGCTGCTCATTCCTGTCACACTGGCCATGCCCACAGCTCAGTCAGGACCAGTCACTCACAAGGACCCAAGTATTGGGGTGAAAACTCCTTTTATTCTATTTTATTCTTAATTATTCAAATAATAGCACAGACAGGTTAGGAAAGTTGGCCGGGGCTGTGGAGAGTATGACTCACAGGATAGAGAGAGTTGATCTCACATAATTGTAACCAAGCACAGGCGCCCTGACATTTGACTTTTACACAGTGAAAACCTGGCTGCAGCTCCTGTGATTCACACCCTACCCTGCAATGAGCACCTATTTTCCACTGCTCATAACCATCTTACACCTTCTGCCTATGTCTTGTGTTGAGTGTTTCAATTGACTTCATTATTGTCCTTAGTAAATGTTAACTAGAGCTTTATGAGCCACCATGACAGAGAGGATGCAAATTTTCGTTGAAATATGTTTTGGGGAATAATTAATAGACATGCACAATTCTTTAGTTATTTGTTGTGAAATTCATCCATTCTGATGACATTTCAAGAGCTGTTTCATCCTTGTTGCACCAATTTGCTGGTGGGATATGCCACAGACAAAAGATGTGCTTTACCAAGACTGAGCAGATGCTTTGTTTGAAATTTCTTCCAGAGCCCAGTATTGCAGATGGAGCATAATGGCACTGCAAATGTTAATGCACCTCAATTGATCCTTCCAGCACTGCTCAGCAATGCAATTCATCCTCTGAGCACAGAATCTTACTTCTAGAAAAAATTAAGTGCTTAGATCACATAGACTCCATTAGAAATAGGATGTCCATCTAATAATAGAAAAAAAATGTGTGAATTGGTCCTGAGGATAAATGGGCACAGATCTATTGAAGCAAGCAGTCTTTTTATGTAAGTGGAGTTGCACATGTTTTCTCCAGGGATCAGTTCAGTCCACTTTGCCTTTGTAGTTTATGCTGAAATTCTTCAAGATAGGAAAAACTTGCAGAGTATTTGCATGCACTAAGTGCTTGGCATAGATCAGAGTCTTTACTTCTCACTTTTGCTAGCAGTACAGTCATTGAAAATTAAAGAAAAAAATAAAGCAAGTAATTAATCCTGTATGAATGTTCAAACATTTGGTTACTAAGAGTTATTTTCTCCCTCTAGACCTTGGACTTCCTCTGTGTATGATCCAAGAAGGCAAGCAAAAGTCCTTTCCAGGAAAATACAATTTTCAAGTGCCCTGATTGTGCTATGGTACTTGCTCTACCTGAATCTTTTTAGATAAGAGGCATCATGCTGCCTTTCGTTTATTTATCTCTGATTGAAGAGCAGGGGAACATAGAAGCAGCAGTCAAGGAACATGTTAGAGGTGTGTATACAGTTTGTGATAGTGAGATCAAGCAGACCTTGTAACAGGGAGAATTTACCTCATCTAGAAATTCAGCTGTGCTCATAATAAGATCCTCCCTCACAAAGAAAAAAAAGAACAATCTGGAAAAAAACTATCTTCCCCACCCTTTTGAAATGACAGTTTGATCTTGTTTTTATGGATTGGGACTCTGGATATTTTTCCATGGTCCTTTGCAGGCCAGACTAAGATCATCCTGTCCAAGCTGGCAAGCAAGCACCAGCTCCACTCCCAAGTCTGTGCAGCTCCATTTGTGTGCTGCTGTGTCCACTCCATTAAACCTTCTGAGAGCCCCTAAGCCTTGATTGAAAAAAAATCTGGACAGACATTGCTCTGAGAAGAGCACAGTTCAGTATCCAGCACTGGCACCACTTCACTGGGAGACCCTGGAGAAAGCTCTGAGCCAGGTTTGGGACACACAGAGCCATCCCAGAGCCCAGTGGTGAAATGTTGCTGATCTTTTAAAGGCTCAGCTGCAGTCTCTGGTTTTGCCAGTGGGTGTGTGCAAAGCGCAGCTCTGACTCGGCCTCACAGGGGGGCTGTGAATGAACTCCTGCATCACCCCCTGAGTACAGGCATTCCAGATCCACTGGGAATTTAATATTTATACAAACCAACTTTTGGGGAGGATCAGTCAGCCTGGGGTACCTGGTGCCTCAGTGGCTGGGAAATTTCCTTAGCTGTGGGAAGGGTGTCCTCCGGACTCCAGTATGGATGGAAGCTAAAATTCAACTGCACCTATAGGGAGAGCCCTGGTGAGGAAGGACCTCCTCTCTACTCTGAGCAAATTTCATGTTTTCAGGCTTATTTGTATAATCTCAAACAGCTTTCTCCATGGTTGAGCTCTTCAGGTACTCTGTAAGAGAGACACATGGTGAATTCTGCCATGATTTAGACAAAAATCTGTGCAAGAAGAAAGGATTGAGTCTGCTTTACACAGGGAGGCAAGTAAAGGTTCATGGAAATCCCAACTTTCAAATCCTTCTTAAATGACATCTAAGAAGATTTCTTCAAAAAATATGGCCTTTTATTTTTTTTAACCAAACCTTTTAATTAGCATGAATTAAATTTTGACTTTACTTGTGTGGGAAGAAGGAATGTAAAGGCAATTTTTGGATATTATCATGCAATAAGTATCTCTGAAGAGGACTGCACTCAGTTCAGAAGAGGCATGCACTTGGGAGCTCATAGGCCATACTTCCAAATTGTATTACAACCAGGGTTTTAATTTTCTTCTAATTCTAAGGCAGGAAGATCAACAGGACAGTTATTTGCAGGAGATATTGGACATAGAATCTCATTTAGAGATCTTTATCTGATCTCCTTATGCTTCTTTAACAGTGGAGCTTATGGTTGAAGAAGTCTATGAAAGGAGCTATTTTGGTGGCTGTTATCCTCCCTGAAGAGCCCAGCACTGCACAGGGAGCAGCAGGGAGGTGCATCTATTAGACAGAGGATGGGTGGGGTGCAGAAGCAGCCAAATTTTTTGCTTCAGCGCAGCCTGGCAGCAGCTGTGAAATGAGAAACAAAGGCTGAGGCTGGCCACACCTTGAGAGGACGGCAGCACCCACACAAACCATGGCAAGCTCCAGCAGTGCCTCCTCCTCCTCCCTGCCCCTGTGCAGTGCAGGAATGTGCTGTCCTGCCTCCTCCAGTGCAGGAATGTGCTGTCCTGCCTTCCCCAGTGCAGGAATGTGCTGTCCTGCCTCCTCCAGTGCAGGAATGTGCTGTCCTGCCTCCTCCAGTGCAGGAATGTGCTGTCCTGCCTCCTCCAGTGCAGGAATGTGCTGTCCTGCCTTCCCCAGTGCAGGAATGTGCTGTCCTGCCTCCTCCAGTGCAGGAATGTGCTGTCCTGCCTTCCCTGGTGGCTGCAGCTCTGCCATTGTCATTCTGCTGCAGTCGTGCATGCCATCAGAATTCATTTGCCATATCCCAGGAACTGGAATCCATCAAAGCGTAGTCACTGGCCTTTTAATTAGTGTTAGATTAGCATTTGAAGATATGGGTAAATTCCCAAGTCTAACTTTGTTTAAAGGTGCATATTCAATACAGTAGCCAGGAAATAGTGTGTTCTCATGTACTTATTACCTTAGTAATGTAATGCTGGGAGGGAAAAAGGCAGATAATGCTTCCGACAAATATTAAATGTTATTTGTATAGCTACTGTCTGTGAATTTAAACAGAAAATCATTTCTCATGCCTCGCCATGAAACACACACAAATTTCTTTTGTGGCTTTCATGTTTCATTAAAGCTTTGTATGTGGAGGAGAAGAAAATCTAAATTGCTACTTAATTAAAGGGATACCGTCAGATTAAATATATTTTGAAGAAATGAACTTTGCTTTTTACCTGGGTTGTCAGTAACACCTAGGATTATTAAAAATGAAATATTTTTTAACATCTAATATACTTCTCACCATTTATCAAGCTGGGTCTTTTCTTCTCCTTGGCTGGTGAAACTAAAACAGTCTCTTGCTTTTCCCTGTAGTCAGCTTCATTGTCTGGATCCTATTAGCTAACCCAATATTGGAGAGCTTTAGGTTGTAAATACCACGAGGTGAACCTTACATCTAAACCAAAAAAAAAAAAAAAAGAAAATGTATGGCTCTTTCTTTATTCCATTAAAATATTTCTTTAAAGCTGGACATAATGTAATATACTCTCTCTTAATCATGTTTTCATCACCACACAGCATGTGCAGAGTGGGTTAAATCCTGGAAAGTCCTGAGCAGTGTGGTGTGTGTGCCTTCCCCTCTCCCTGAAGGCCAAAGGTTCTAAAGGTGCTCAATTGCATGGAAAGGGGTCAGACATCTCTGTCACAGTGTTTGGAAACCAGAGCCCAGCCCACTCAGCGAGCTACTGACTGTTGTGGTGAAGGATTTAAATTAGGAGCAGGGCAGGATTGCAAAATATGTGGGTACATCTGACAAGTGAAAATGAGAAGTGATGTGGAGCCCCTCCAGCACCTTGGCTTTCCTACAACATCTGCCTGGTTCTGTGTAGAAGGTCAGGCAAAATCTTATCCAGGCAGATTCCAGGTACAGCTGTGGAGGAGACTGGATTCTGCATGAGTGGGTTTGCTGTTGATTTAACAGGAGCTGCAGAAAGAGGATAGAGAAGGTGTGCAGTATGGGTTAATATTATTATATTTGGAAATAACAATGCATTCAGCAATCCCAGAACTCTGCAATATCAGAAAAGGCATTATTTACAAAATGGCCCTATCTATGTACACCAGTGAAAGCTGGTTTTGGAGTTTCATATTAATGCACATTAGCATCCTCATGAACCTATCTGATAGTACTTATACATGGAGACTTAAGCTCCTTAAGCAATGTTCACACCTCCATGAAAAATAATACAGTTAAGTTCTTCCTTTAAATAAACTTTCTGAGCAAGTCTATTAACAGTTATCTGCTATCTGCCACAAGGGGAAACATGTAGACAGTTCTGTAGTGTCTTATAAATCTTGGGCTGCTGAGTATTAGGTAGTAAATTAAATGAGGAGCGAGAGCTCCTTTCACTGGATCCTCCTACTTCATTTTACCACGTGGGAATGTTTGAGTCCTGAGGAAACAATCTGCATGCCCAAGGGATATGTTCCTGCATTCTGACAAATAAGTCTCCCATGCAAAGAGCATTTTAGAATGCTTTTGTAGTAAAGATTTACCATGGCCTGGGTGTATAAAAGCCTGCCTCGGTGCTGTACAGTGTTGTATCATTTTAAGATGAGTGTGAGAGGCCACTCACAAAATCTGACTTCAGATATGTGGAGATGTCCACAGGCTTCGACAGCAAACAATAGCCTGTGCTTCGGCTCCTGCTCGAGGGCTGAGCAACTGGAGCTCAGTTCCCAGGTCAGCTCTTTCCTCTGACTGAGCAATTCCCTTCATCCTCCCCTGCTCCACAGTCCCCTCTCATCAGGGATGGTTCCTGGCCTTGCAGTGGCTGGGATGGCCAGGGATCTCCACAGTGGAAACTGTAAGAGTCACTCTGGGGACAGAGGTTCTGGGCAGGGCCGTGGAAACTGATGGGAAATTCTGTCTGCTATGAAACCTATCACATCATTAAAAAGCAAACTCTAAAGAAGGGCTGTCATTGTAAATGAAACCCCACAGACTTTTTGGTTTGTGTTTGATGCATTTGTATGAAATCTGACTGTTTTCATCCCATTTATTGCCGCATAAACTTTCCACAGTGGCAGTGGAATTTCATTTGAATAAAAAAACCACCCTCAACAACTGGAGGATTTGGATTCTAACCATAAAAGTTAAGTTAGCTGGATTTATAATATGCCATAATCAAGTAAAAATACATAAACAGGGAATCAGACATGTACAGACAGCACAGAACATGGATAATTCCTTTTAGGATTTAGCATATGGCCAGCAGCTGGCAGATCCCTGTGAAACTGAATGATAACGTAGACATCCTTTGCTGCATGTTCCTGGGTGACAATAACTGGTAGGAAGGAAAAGACTGGCCATTCATAATCTTTATTTTATTTAGTGAGACTTTTATTTCTGTTTTGAAAGGGAGAAGGAAGACATGGAGAGGCAGAAGCTTCCTGGAAAGCAGAAGCCTGTATGAATGGCACCAATGGGAAAAATAGGCTTTTATTTTCTTTCAAAGACATAAAATTAAACAGAACTTTCCAGCATATGTTAGTATTCATAACTCTTGCAGACCATGCATCAGAACAGAAGACTTGTGATGATTATGAGTCCTTTGTATTGCGGTAGGTCCTGGAGATCAGGGTACTATTGTGCTGCTTGCTCATAATTAGAGATTGTGTACTCCCTGGAGTAGGGACTATCTCAATAAACAAGACAAAGGGATGAGAAAAAGGAGTTGGTATTGTTCTCACTGCACAAACAGTGCACTGAGAAACTGGCACATTAAATAATTTGCCCAAGTTCATGCAAGATCTAGCAGAATTTGGCAGGGAAAGCTTCTTGGCTTTTTTGCCATGTGGGTATTTCATTGATTGATCTCCTCCTGCAAAAGAAGGAAAACATGGTTTTAATGTCAAAATAATTTCAGATTTAAGAAATAAATTCATTTTGTTGTCGTCTAAATCTGTTGTGGTCAAATGAATGTCAGGTTTTTATTTTTGAAAATTTTGGTTTTCTTTTCAATTTCTCCAGTTTATTTCCACCCACCTTTCTCTTTAAAAAGAGATGAGAATGAAAGCTAGGAGAGGAAAGAGTTGAGAGGCCTGGTGAGAAAAAACAACAAACCAAAGTTCTAATTAAAGCAACACGACCTCCCCATAGTTTCCAGCTTCATTTAAAAAACTCAGAAAATTGGTGAATGTGAAGAAAACCATTAATTTCATTAAGGACAGAATTAATTTTCTCTCTTATTTCCCATTCTTTTACCACATACAGGAAAGCCCCCAAGCCCAGTGTGAGAGGAAGTCAGCAGAACCTTTTGGCCATGCAGCCATGAGGCTGCCCAGGCCACTCTGCACCTTGCCATGACTGTTCCTCCTCCTCTGGGAGAGCCCTGGTGCTCCCCTGCCCAAACTAGAGGGTGGGACAAGTGCTGGAGCCAGGATGGTGCCCACAGGGCTCATACCTGGGTGTGTGAGAGCTGGTGCTCCACATCTGGGGCAGGGTGAGGGTTTGGGAGTGAGGGTCTGAGCTGGGGCTGGCAGCACTGGGAGCATTCCAAGAGGAATGGCTGTGACAGGAAACCTGGGATCCTCAGCTCTTGGTCATTACGGGGTTTTAAGCACAAAATTCTCTCTCTTCCCTACCTGTGGCACAGGACCTGAACCAGGCTTCTCACAGCAATTTCCTGCCATGCCTGCACCAGTCAAAACCTGCTCTCTGCTTGCAGAGCTCTCAGGAGCTTATTTCACTCTTCCAGTTCCTCACTTGATGTCAAGACTCCAGAATACCACAAGGAACTTATTGTTTATGCTTTTTAGACATGAACATGTGAAAGAGAGGCGCTGGATGCACAGGGGAAGGGTATCTTTATCCATCCTGTCTCTCCTTTAGTACATTGGAGGCAAATAATGCAGTTTATTTCTTCTTATCCTTGTTCCTTGGTGCTAGGATCGCTGTGGAATGACTCCTGTGCTCATACTGAGGTCAAGGGTTCCTCCCAAAGGCAGGGCTGGGGGTGCTTGGACATCATCCCAGAATCTCCTGCGACATAAACAAGCTTTAAATATGTTCTGAGAGCTCCCATCATTTGAATGATAATGATGTAACATTTTCATAACACTTAACAAGTTCAAAACCTGAAGGAAAAGGAATCAAATTAAAAAAAAAAAAACCCTTTTGCTCAAACTTAATACTTTTTAGAATGCTAAGTTGCCATAACAACTTGATGCAAAAATCTTTGGTGGCAACTTTGTATTTGGTCCTACTGTGGCTAAAATAACCTTACTCTTGTGTTAATACTTAGCCAGCATAGTAAATGCTATTGGTTACAGAAAATTAAAACTTTTAAATAGTGAAACTACTTTTACTGGAGTAAAAGAAACCTCTTAAATCTAAGTGTTTTTCTTCTTTTAAAAAAGCATAATTTGTCAGACATTAAAATAACAAAAGGTCTTTGAAAAAGGATTATGGTTTCTGATGTTTCACTACGAGAATGGATTTACTTTATATCCTACTGATGTTGTAATCTTGAATTCTGAGGTAATGTTTTAGCCCTTTCTTTTCACATAAATAAAGATTTCAATGATAGCACTTCATTTCTTCTGTAGAACTTTCCTTTATTTTTCAAACTACTCATTTTCTCTTGCTTAAACCATTTCATCAGAACAACATACAAATTGGATGCAGTGCTTATTAGGAGGAGAGGAACTGTTAGAAAGGCAAAGCATTTCAAATCAACACAGTGCTGACTGTGAGGTAGATTTTAAATGAAGAATTTCCATATTCCTTATTGCTGATATATTTCCCTCCAAAGTGTACTTTAAAAGAAGTCTTATTTTTAAAAATTTCCTTGTAAAACATGAAGGTGCATTTTTTTTTTAGCATATCGTGGGGTATTTTTAAGTCACTTGAACTTTCATTGCCATGGAGCACAAACAATTGTTTTCCATCAGTAGTAAGCACTGGATTTTAAGAATCAAAAAGCATATTTTAGCACGGTAACAAAACACTTGCTAATCAGACTGACTTCATCCCTCCTTGAAAAAACGGTGCTATATTTCTCTTTGGGCTGCATAGGTTTTAATTAACACTAAGTGTCTTTAAAGAGTTGCAAATTCCCACCCTTTCTGAAAGGAAATCCACTCTTTGCACACAATTGGGCTGCTTTTTGGTGCTGTTTAATATCTAATAGCTGGGTGAGTGGTGGAGACAGCAGAGCATCTTTAAAAGATAATTGTTTACTACCAAGGGAACAAAGAGTGCTCAGGGAGGCTCGACAAGAGATTTCCCTGCAGCAACTTCATCATTATTATTAGCCTGCTTCCCAAATAGGGACCATTCTCCTGATTCTCACCCTACAACCAGCCTTTGATAGTATAGAAAAAGTGCTGTTTATAAACCAGATTTTTTTTCTTCTGTATTTTGTATGGCGAAGTGAAGGCCAAAGCCTTTTCCGCTCCAGCAGAACCAGCAGGGAGGAAATACAGGCAGTAATTACCTTAAACAAGCAGGACATAAAGGCAGCTGCCTCTCCAGCCCAGTGCTCCAAGGGTATGAGGGAAATGTCAGCACTCCCAGCCCACAACAGCTGGCTGGAAATCTGGCATCCCTGTGCTTCCCCAGCTTTCTCGGTGGGCAGGAGTCCTGCCTGGGATACTGCAGGACATGGGTCCCCAGAAACAGTGGATGGCTTTGTCCAGGTGAGCAATACCACTGATGGTCCTTGAGAGAAAGGACAAAGCATCCTGGTAATCAGTTGTGGAGAAGGCAGAGTTTGGTTCAATCCTCTCAGAATAATCCTCTGTAGAAATTTTCAGTCACCTCGGTTTTTTTGTGTGTTTTTTTGTGCGTGTGTGTTTTTTTTTTTCTTTCTTGAATAAGGATCAAATTGACTTTAATTTTATATTTCAGCACAAAATATTCTTCTTACTTTTTTCCCTGTCTTCCTAGACACAGGAATTTGCTGACAGAAGCAAAGCCACCACGAAGGACCTGTGCACGAGACACGGGCTGGGAGGTTTGACAGGGAGCACGTGGTGCTTTGTGGGTTCAGTGCAGAAAAAAGCATGTTCCTTAAAAGTGGTGAAGAGACCAGCTGGGCCCCACTCATGGCCTTGCTGCCTCCACCATGGGCCCTTCTGGACTCTCATGTCCAGCTTGTGGCCACCATAGGTGGGATGGGGCAGCACTGGCCATGCTGGAGGGGATGGGAGCTGGATGGGTTGTCCCAATAATAGGATTTGCTTTGGAGGCTCCCACCCCAAACAGCCAGATCTTTGTTGCCCTCTTGAGATGTGTGGCAGATTTATTTCTACTAATGTTTTTAAGTACAGAGTGTATCTAGTGTACTTATTGCTCCTAATTAATGTGAGAATAAAGAATCAAAGAGGGCATTCCTCAAATGAGTTGTTTTTGAAGAGTGACAAATTAATCCCCTTGGATATGGCTGAAGCCAGGGAAGATCTTTTTGTTTCTCTAACAAACTGCAGCAATTAGATGTCCATAACTCTGCTCACAATAAATAGATTTTAATAACTATTTATTCTCTTATTGTAGGCCCAAATCCTGGGCCTTGCATCCTACAGCCACAGGTCCTTGCAGGTAACTGGAGATGTCAGAGTGTGTTTCCATTTGTCAGGACCTGTGTGCACACACGTGTGTAAGACACTGTTGTCAGGGGTTGCATGGAGCCATTTAAATGCAAATTTTGTTAGACTTTCCCTTAGGCTCTTGTGAGCATTGGACCAAATCCTAAATTTGCTCCTCTGTGTTTTCCAGGCCCCGTTTGCTCACACAGTTACCTGCTCACACACTTTCTCTGAACGTTCATTTTGCAGGGAAGGATTTGATGGCTGGGTGTTTTTGTACGGCTGTCTCTGTAAATGCACAGTGACATTTCAAGGGGATACTTGTAATCTGCTTTAATAAGGATCAGGTTTACCAGAACTCGCTCAGACTTCACGGGTGCAACTTTAAATCTCCCAGAGTCGGGGAGCTGGGACAGCCCTTGGGCGTGATAAGCCAGAGATGAGACTGACAGCTCCTTGTGCTGATGGGGGCTGGAGATAAGGGACTGGGGCGTTTCCAGCTGGAATTGTTTCTCCAGGGCCAGGAGAAGGGGAAGGCTGGGAGCACCTTTGTGCTGGAGGGCCCAGAGCAGGGGCTCATTCAATGCTATCAGCCTGCAGCAGACCCTGCAGGGCTCCTGCACCTGCTGGCCCTGCTCCTTTGTGCTGGTGCCACGTCCTGCCTGACACCCTGGGGTGACAGAACCCACTGTGCCAGAGGGTCCCCCCACCACAGGGTAATCCTCCAGGCCTGGATGTTTATTCAGGAGGCTGCAAAGGGGCAGCAGCTGCCAGTGGTGGCCACGGATGTGCAGCTGGAGGTAGCCATGGCTCACGCTGAGGGAGGGTGGAAAGTGAATTTTCCCCCTGTGCCTCGTTTCTTTTGCTGGTTGAAAGTCCTCTCTGTGGTGCTGATGAACCCTGTGCTGCCCTTAAATTGGCTAAATGGAATATCCTTACAAAGTTTTCTACCCAAGGGAAAGTGAGGCCCTTCCGCGCTCAAAGGGAGGAAGACAACATTTATGTTTCACTGCAGCCATTCATGGCAAAATAACATAAAGTAAAATCTTTCTGCAGTGCTCAACTTCAGAAAAAATGATATTTTCACAGGCCATTCCTTCTTGGGTATCAGACCTTTTTCAAATGGGAGCAGGCTGTAAATAGCTGTGAAAAATCATTGAGAAGGACAAAGCACAGTTTATGACACAGGATGTCTGTCACATGAATGCAGACACAGATATATAAGTTTGCTGATTTTTGTCTCATATAATACAATTTAATAGTTGGTTTTTTTTGGGTACCCTCAGTTAATGAGGAATTCTTAAACTGAATTCTGTTGTGAAATTCTAGAGCTAGAAGAGTCATGCTAGCTCAAGTTGAGGCTCCATTCTACTCAGTGCTGTTTGAAATATTTGGGCCAAATCTGAGCTATTCAGCCTAGGAAACCAAGGTAAATGCTGAGGCCAGGTAGGTGTGGTTGTGGTTCTTTGATGTTGCGTGGTGCACAAAAAGGAAATTGCAAGGTCAGAAGGGAGGGAAAATGGTTTTAGAGCCCAAAGAACCAGTGAGGCATGGATGGAAGGTCTAGTGGTGTTACTGGGGAAGGAGTGTCAGAGTCAGTGGGGACAGCCAGGTGGTGAAAGGCACACTGCAGAGACACACAGAAACCCTTGCTCTTGGCCCATACTTAAAGGAAACAATTTGGAAGACTTAGAGACTGCAAGACTACTTTTTCAGTAAAACACCAAAATATCCAAACATGCCATATAGTCTTGGAAACAGAGAACACTACAGTCCCTGGACCCAAGGCTGAACAGAACCAACTCTCACCTCCTCTTTGATTTCTCACTCTCACCATCCCAAGCCCACATCGATTTTCACCCAGATATTATATAGAGAGGGTTGCACAAATCATGATATTTCTTTTCTTCCTTCTACTTCTTCCCACCTGTGGCTGCTGTGGTTCACACTGGCCCTGCCTTTCCCTCAGCACAAATCCTCCATGCTGAAGAGCAGGGCTCCACTGCAGAGCAGGCACTTATCACTTTATTTTCTCCTATGAGCACCAAGTGGGAATGTCTCATCTGGTGTGCTGAACTCAGATCTAAGTGCTAAAATGTTTACTGCTTCCAGTCTGCCCAGCAGGATGCTCTGAGAGAAAGAGAGGCTTGTGAGCCTGCAGCTGAAGGAGCCATCCACCTCACAGGGCTTATGGGGAAACCGCGCTGGATCTCAAACATTAGGCTTTTAATTATTTTAGGGGACTTGTTCCACAAGTACTTCTGATGCTTTTCTATTAACATTTGACAAGATCTCAGCAATTGAAATATAGTTAGTGAGATTGCAGGGTTTAGATTGCTATCTGAGAACTTCTGACCGAATTCTGCTTTCCCTAATTAATCCATTCCGGCACCTCCTTAATGACATTCATTTCAACAAATAATTTCTCCTCTTCTCTAATGATATGCAGCATACTTGGCACTAAAGTACAGATAAATACATATATGTTTTTTTCTATTCTAGAGGAAAAATCCATATGCTCTGGATAATGAAGGTTAAGTGACAATTTTTCTTTACAACCACCCATGTCTTACAGTCTGTGAACTGAAAACTGGATTAACCTTTAATTACCCCCCATGATCTCTCAACCCTGAAACAACATTAGCACTCCTCCAAGTGTTATTTGCATACAGCATTTAATGAGAGAAACATCTGTTTGCATATTTCATATCATTAATATTATGCAGATGAGGTGAGTTTTCATGTTGCAGTGGGCAATTGTGCAGAAATCTCCATTTCTTTCATTTTTGGTTTATTTCCCTCCTCCAAACAATTTGCTCTGACATGTATTAATTGGAAAAAGAGCTGCCTGGTGCCACCAGTCTTGCATATATAATGCATAGGTGCTTTGTGGTCTGAGTATCATCCTGGCAATATCCTGATGAATTTACAAAATACTCAATATCTGCCTTGATGCTATTGGCAAACCTGTTGATATAGTCTGAGGCAAATGTACTCTTTCAATGAAATGTGCTACTGTGGCTGAAAATTAAATGGATACAGGTAAGATTGCTAACAGGGTTGGGTTTTTTTTTTTCTACTGACTGCATTTATAAAAGATTTATTCTGTCTAATAAGATGAAATATATTCCTTAGGTACCTGATCTAAGAGCCATTTGACTGATTGAAATCTAGGTTAGATTGCCATCTGTGCCTCTTCTCTTCTGAAATGTTTCATATGGCCCTGCAATGAAATCTTTACTTTGTACAAAGCCAAGGCCGTTGAAAACTGGTGGGCCACTGCTTGCAGTGAGTGCATAAACCTGGGGTCTGGGAGAAGCTCCTTGTTTTTCTTGAGGAATAAGGGGAATTTCCCATTTTGTTTAGCTTGAGTCTTGTTTTCTTGAAGGTGTTTCTAAGAGTTTAAGCCATTACTGATATTAAAAAAAAAAAAAACCATGGCCAGGGAAGGGAGGGGAAATGGGGATTGAACCATGAACAATAATTATAAGGGAAAACAGGGTATTGATTTCTAGTTTGCTGCTTAAAATTCCCTAGGTCCCAGAGGTCACAATTTGCTGAATGTTTAGCCAGCTTAAGATGTGTGTCACATCCTAGATGTATTCCAAATAAACAAAGTACATTATCTTTGAAATTAGACTTTTAGAAGAAAAGCTGAGGATTTGGTTTGACATTGTTCCCGTGCTGGTTTTGTCATTTTCTGAAGGAATTTCCACTAATTCAAAAGCAGAAATTATTTTCCACAGAGGGATCTGCAGAATGTTTTTCATAGGTCCTAAATTTGTCTAACTCTTCACAAATTGCTTAAATTGTCCTTTTGTGCTGCTGAGCCAATGCCGGTGGCAACTGAAAATTCACAAAACTTCTTTTGCTAGACTTTTATCTGGATAAATGTGAGTCTGGAGCAGCATGGAATTCACTTCATTGCCTAAAAGGACACCTGAGCTATATTTATCACCCAAACTGTTCCTCTGTTGGAGAGAATTGATTTGATTTCTGTGGGACACGGGGTTCTACAAATTGCTTGGACTAGAGTGCAGCAACAAAGCAGTTTTCACATTCGGAAGTAGCTTCTATATGGAGACAACTCGTAGTTCTAATTGTCAAGGGCTGGCAAACTTTCAGTGAGGAATAGAATAGAAATTTGAATAACCTACAGGCTTATCTGCATAGCAAAAAGTCAGTGTGTTATGGAAAAATGGGATTACTCTGTAAAATGGGTGTTTATATCAGGATGATTTCTTTCCGAAATTTGTGGTGATCCATGCCTCAGTAGCCTGGGATTAGCTGTGCCCACCTATTCCCAAAATAAAAGATATACCAAAGGTAAAACAGACTCTGTGACTAAATGAAGATTAAATATGACTGAAAAGTATAGGTTTTTTTCCCCCGCTTATGCTGCAGAATAATAATATGCCTCATTTCTAATTCATGACACAAATTTTATAGGAGAAATTTGTGGAATGTTGCCTTTTCTGATGGGAATCATTTTCATGACCAGTTACATGCTTTGTGAGAACATGTGTTCATTTAAAGCAGATTTTCATAGTTTAAGAGCTGCTTTAAATAAGTAAAGCTTGTTTATCTAGAGGTCTGACTTGCAGGTAGGATTACTGTGGTTTTGTACACAAGTCATTGCTTTGGCATCTACCGGGCCTTTTATGCAAAAAAGAAAAAGTCCTTAATGTATGCAAACTGTTGTGCATGCAAATTCTAGCCCTGTGTGTGGAATTTAGGCTTGCAAAGGAGCACAATGCTTCCCACATGGAATTGCTCCTGCTTTGCAAATCCTCTCACTCCTGAGCACCTACAGTGCATGGACCAGCTCACACAGCCAAGTCATTGCTCTGGAATTTAGATTTATTTGGGTAAACAGATTGTGCTGGTGGCAATCAAGATTTAGGCTGGCATAAAACTTTATTTCATAATTCCTTTCATTTCAGGAACTGCTATGCACAAGGAAGGAGTGCTTTCCATGATTAGACAGAGACCTGGAGAAGCAAATGAAATTTGGGGCAAGGTTGTATGAAATCTTGACAGAGTTTGGGAACAAGAGAATTGGTATTCCAAAGCTGTGCTTTGTATTTCAGCTACACAAGCAAATTTTAAGTTGCCAAAAAATTTTGGATAAAAAAAGATTTCAGCCTATCATGACAAGCTTTGTTTATGTGATATTATTCAGATTTTTCAGATATAAAGCAGATGGTCTTAATTCACAATAGTGTACATTTAATGGGTGAGGACTATCTTTGGGACCCTGGAGAGGACTTAGGAAGGCAAAGGAAGATTTTTTTTTTATTTGCAACAAAATCTTCGTGCATCCCAAGGCGCTGACACTTCCAAGGCAGGGATTCTTCCAACCACCGACTGCAATCAAGTGGCTTCTCAAGTGAAGTAAAAGTTGTTGATTGAGCTAGTTAAGAAATAATCCCCTTGATTGTTCAAGAGCTTTTGTCAACACAAGGTCAAATAAATTTTTGTTGGCGTGGCTCTATTTTCACACATTGCGACCAAGAAAAACAAAACCTGCAAGCAGTGGCTCAGCACTGGCAAAACAATTCTTGCTAAAATCAGCAGCTTCTGTGCCAGGGTTTAACTGAACACAGGGTGCTTTTAGCAGGTTTTTGCTGGCATTTGGTACACAGGTGCACTCTCATGCCAATTCATGAATGCATTTTCCTCAGAGCAGTGATATCATAGCAATATCTGTGCTTTAACATGACTGAGATTATTTTGGAATTGGTGAAATATTTCTCCAGTTAAAAAAAAACCACTTTTTTTCATTTTGCTGTGCAGCTGTTTGCCTGAAAGGCTTGTCTCCATGAAGTAGCTCTGTTTGCATGTGCGTAGAAAAAAACACTAACAAGAAAAACAAGAATAATATCTGTGTAGCTACTGAGTTTAAATGCAGCACAATTTGTATTAATAGTGGCTTTTATAGCCCCTAATATATAGTAAAATAAATTCTATCTTTATTCTTGTATCTAAGATAAACAGTGAGTATATAATATATCAGTAATAGAAAAAGTTTTGGCATTTAAGAAAGAATTGAGCTTTAATGTAAGGACGTTTTTATACCTCAGTAATAAATTAACATTTCAAAAGTACTTTAGCCTGCTGAGATGGATCATTCTATGAGTATGGGTAACACCATGGACTCCAATAATTAGTGTAAATTGCCTTTGAATAATACAGAGCTGGGAACAACTTTCAGTGCTTAATGCCCCTTGCAGTACATGATGAAGAGTCCTTAATGGAGCTTGGAAAAACAAGTAATACCTATAAATCAAAGAAGAAAAGCCGTTTTTGATGCATTTGTCTGAGAGTGTGAGTTTTAAACCAAATTGTTAACACTCCTCCCTGCTGAGGGTCATGGATTAGCTAGGGTGGGAGTTTCTTATAGGATCTTTCACACTAACCAGCAGAGGTAGGGGGTTTCAAATACAAGTGTTTTCTTAACCCTAATCCCTGCCTCCCTGACCAGTAGAGCTCTGAATTTCTCTCTAATTAGGTGGAGAATTAGTAGGTGGATAAATGTGTTAGTGGATGAGGATGAAGTGATTAACTTGCCCCAGACTATGATAGTGAGTTCAAGGCGCTACTGAATTCATTTTGTTTCTAATAACTTTCTCCTACATTCTAGCAGCACCACGGCAGAGGACTTGCATTTATATCTATAATCTTACAGCAGCATATTCTCTTGCCTCATTCCCATGCCTTTATCTGCTATATTTAAACAGCAGTGCAGTATATTTCCCAATGTGCCAGCTCACATTTATGTGCACTATTTAATTATCTCAACAGTTTTGTAACCTAATTTAGATATATTTATGTTGCAGTAAGACTGTGTGTGTGAGGAAATATGAATTTTATTGCAAGATAATGAGACTGGAATACTTCCTCCAAGTGTTTGCTAACTGTACTTTACAAACAAATATCTGCTGCCTTGCTGCTGCTGCCTGCCTGCTGCTCTTTGTTCAGTGTGTGGGGCTGTGCTGTCGCTGAGGAAACACAATTTCACAGCCCTGTAGCCAGATGTGACTGCTAAACTGGAGCAGTGACATTCTCTGTTTCTGAAGATGTGTCCCTGTTGACTAAGCAGGGAAGAATTTGTCCTGGTGGAGGTCAGGATCTGCTCCCTGACATCTCTCCCTCAACAGCCTCCAGCAGGGGACAGGCTCTGGCTTCACCTTGGAAAGTTGGTGTGAACTTCTGCCCTTTCACAGCGATGCTGCATCATCCACTTGCACCCTCCTTGTTATTCTTACTCATGGCCACCACAGAGTCTCAACCAGCCCAGCGTGCTCCTGTCCTGTGGTCTGCTCAGACCTGTGAATTCACTTGGCCTCCAAGAATGAAGTGTGCTACAAGCAAAACAAGAAAACTCAGCAGGAAAGGGACAAGATTCCCAAGATGGCTCAGTGCTGTGACTCAGACAAGCTGGGATCTGAGAAAAACTTTCCTGGAATAAAAGCCAAAGAGTTTTTCAGGTGTATTCAGAACAAAGAACGGTGCTAGAAGATGCCACAAATAGGAGTAGATCATAAATGTTTATTTTCTGAGAAGACAGTCTGACACCTACAACTCATGGCACTGGATGCTGACCTTAACCAGTAACTAAAATTAATAGTATCTTTCACAAAAGAGCTGGTCTTCTCAGCATACACATTGAAGGGAAGTAAAAGTGCCTTGGGGAAATGCCAACCACTGTTGTTGGCTGACAATTGAAAATAGAGGCTGTAGGACATCGCAAATAATCCTTCAGTTCTGCCCTGAAGGGCTGAAGTAACATGTTCAGACACACCACACTTCAAAATAAGGTGAGAGAGGGAGTGTGGATGACCAGAAGTCTAGAAAGAAAAATTGGGTAAATAAGTAATGTTGAAGAAAAGGGAGAGGTTCTGTGATAGAAGGCAGATGTGAGTGTGTGTGTGAAATGCAGAGATGTGTGTAAGGAGTACCCAAGAAGGTACTGAGGAGGTCCTAGAGGTTGACTTTCTGTGTAAGGAGACAGGCAGAACGTTATCCTCCAGGACCACAGTGCACATGAGAAGGATGTTGTAGCTGAAACGTGGAAGGTTTATTTTAGAGTTGCCAAAACAAACACTACTAATAAAAGGAAAATGAAGTCCTGACTAGCTAGGATTGAAAGACAAAAAGTAAGATAATTTCAAACTTGCAGTGGCTCAGAATTAGTGGTGTTAAAGATGGTTATTCTCTCTGCACACACAGAGGTGATGCCTTGTGTAGGCTGACCTAGAACTAGATGGAGCTAAAGAATAAAGTAGGGATTTATTAGGAGGCCTCAATGGATCCACCTTGGGCAGCACAAGAGCCCAGGCAGGGCCACACCCAAGATGAACCAAAATGGTCCCAAAAATGGACAACTGGTCACGAGGTCTATCACTTTGATAAGTTCTGCTCCGTTTGCATAATGGAGTTAATTGTCCAATTACAGCTGTAGGTTATGAAGTCCCATCCTTGTTGTTTTTCTCTCTTCAGCCCATGTTGTTTGTGTTCTTGGGCCTAAGATTTGGATCATTTGTCCTTGGTCCCCAGCTAGAAAAGAAATTATTTTATCTCCCTGCTCTGAAGAGAGCTTACTCTCCCCAGATATGAAGCTCAGAACTGCACACGAAAGCAGCACAGAATCTGAGAAATACAAAATCTAAAACCTGAGGCTCATTTTCCCCCTTTATCTCCAGCAGCCTGTGAGAGGGCAGGCTGGGCTGGGTGAGAGGCTCTGTGGGTCAGCCAGGGTGGCTCAGCTTGCATGATTGAGTCATTAGCCAGGGCATTGTGTGTGTAACCAGGAACTGAGGCAGGCAGGAAATTTCAAGGGAAGTATATTTTCTATGCAGTGCAATCAAAGTCTGTTTCACCCTTATCTCAGTTGTTTGCTCCAGTGAGCATTGAGTGCCTGGGGAGAGCATGGCTGCTGAGGAATCTGAGGCCCATGGGGTGCACAGGGGTGGTGCCAGGGTTAGCAGGAACCAGCCCTGTGCTGCCAGGCACAGCCTGTCCCTGGGGCTTGCTCCTTGCTGTGCCAAAAGATTTGGGTGCTGCAGAGACACTTAAAGGTTCACCTCTAGAGTGAGAGCCCAGTTACCTCAATCCCAGGTGTCGGCAAAATCCCTGGACTGCACAAGATCCACAAAATGTCAAAAGCAGCATAAGCTCCTGAGAACCTCAGCAAATCTTGAATGGGCTGCTCTTCTTTCATGTTTCTGTTTCTTCCTGTCCTTTTTGCCTGGCAGAAGCCTCTGCCTAAGTGTCTCACTGATAAAACTCCCAGGTACGCATTTGGGAAGTAAAATGTTGGGGGGTTTTTGATGTGTTTATGACAATGGTTTGGAAATGGTGCTGTGGGAGTTTTGAGTAGCAGATGGGAGCTGTGAGGTGCCAATGCACAGCTCCTAGGACAGGTAAAACACTTCTTTAGGCTCAGCGTGCTCAGTAGGTGAACTGTGTATCAGTTTAGGTTCAGGGTCAGCCCTCAAGAGGGTACTTCCCCTGCCCCAGCCTCCCCAGGTGGAAGGATTGTCTTTCTAGCGTTCAGCTGCATCCATACAGTACATAAAAGTCACCCTTCATTAGCCAGGATTATGTTGTCTCTTGATCTTATCAGGTTTTGCTCTGCAAACTGCAAAGGAATGTAGCCTGATGCAAGCAGCAAGCCAGGAATCTCCACTGGAAGCAGGAATTTCACTGGCTAAAATCTCTCTGAAGTGACTCTCTACAGAGCTTATCTTCATTTTTTAACAGGGGTGCAATTTCATGAAAGTGTTGGGAGCCAGAATTTTGCTGGAAAGATACAATTTTCTTCATTAAAAAATGTATGTGGAAGTCAGTGAGTGATCCTGTTTCCTAACTGGCTACCTTACCCCTTGAAATAGTTTTATATATTTAAATGGACGAGGATGTAAATTGTACTTCCAAACTATTAAAGCCAATGGCACACATTAAATTATGCTGTGAAAAGAAGATAGCTTCGGCCAGTAACTCTTAAGCCTAAATGAGTTTCTCCTAAGAGGAGAACAGCTGCTTAAAGTACATATATTTAAAATTAAATTTCTTTATTACAAGTTACTTAGCGTATTTTGGACTTATATGTTCTCTTTTTTTTCCTTTTAATTGCACAAAGCTGTGGAAAATAATCGCAAACTCAGTTAGCATTACAAATTGAAAATCAGAAATTACAGATATTTTTTTTTTCAGGTTCTCAAGCTACATAGGTGTATTAACCCTCATTAGTCATTTTGTGGCAGTGAGAGATTTGAAAACAGAATTCCATTATGGTATTTATGGTCAAAATCTGATATGATCAAATAATAGGTTTCCCAATAGAAATGTCTATGTGCTATGTAGTAAACTTGATAATTGTAAGAATACATTTAATGCAGTAGAACTGAATACCGAACCAGGAGATTAACATTTCTGTTATATAATTACAAGTTCAAGGAGTTCAGCTTCTTATCATACCACAGTAAGTATAGAAAGTAGAAGTGATCCTCTTTAATTTGTAATTATTTAACTGAAATAGAATGTCTCCCAGCCTTATTCTTACTCTTCTACGCTGAAGACATTGGTATGCAGAAACCATGCACCAAGGAATAGTACACTATCAGAGTAGGACATGTTTGAGTATTCTTTAAAACCAACTAAGAGAAGTTAATCTCATTGAACTTCTTTTTATTCAACAAAAGAGTTAGATGTTTCCAAGTCTAATGTGACTATAATGTTCATTAAATGGACTTCTTCACACCTTTAAATGGATTAACTGTACATCTTCACAGTCTAATTATTATACATGTCGCTCACAAATCACAGATCTAATTCAAAGCACTATAAAAGCTCTGTTTATGAGCATTAGGAAAGCAGATACAGTGAGAATTGAGTGTGATTTTTATCTGGGTCATATAAAAGAATAAGTGTCATCCACATTAAAGAGTGCACTTTCACTTGTTGAGTTTTCCTTCAACTCTGAACTGGTGAGAGCCTTTGAAAAGTTAAGCCACTTTGTCATCTCCACTCTCTCATTTGTCCAGAATCCAAGATGATCCCTGACCAAGATCCCTGCAGCTGTGTTGTTCATAATTTTCAGAAAATAGCTGTCAGTCGGATAAAGGGTGATGTACAATTTTACCAGTATGGGAATAACTGTGATTTAGAGTCTTATCTGAAGTTAGGTTTTCTAATAAGAAGATATTAAGAGTGTTTTTATTGATCAGATTTGAAAAGGTAGCTAGGTGCCCTGACTCCTTGGTGCAATCATGCCTGAACCCTTCAAAAACAGTTTTAATCTGTGTTGTTGCCAATTGCAAATTTCTGTCAGCTCACAGAAGTCAGTGGAGCTGTGCCAGGCTGTGGGCTTGGCTATCAGAGTGGATAGTTAGCTGTAAAACAACTTTACTGTCTGGGCAGGGAGAGCCTATCACAAGTTTTGGGAACATGGTATGACAATATGGTCCTCAGTGAAGATACTACATCTGTAGTGGGAGCAAAAGTCAGGTGTTTGCCCAAATTTTCTCACATTTTCATCTGTAGAAGGAAAAAAGAGACCTCAAAATCATAATGAAGATGTTTGCAGGGTAATCTTAGGGCCAAACAATGAGAGGCAACAACAACAAAAGTTACATGTATTACAGAAACATGATATATTTCCACTGAATCCTGACATAGCAAAAAAATCCTCATTTCTTACAGACGTGTGCTGGCAGCAGTTGCAAGTCTGTTTGTGTTTATAATGTGACACCAGAAATATTTCCCTTTTTCTCTCAATTGCAAAACCTTAGATATTTCTGCCACATTTCTCCTACAAGAGTGTGCAGATCCTTGGAGTAGATGAAAGTTCAGATAATTACAACTCTCAGCTTGAAGACCATTAGTTCCCTGGCCAGGCTCACAGAGCCTTTCAGCCAGCAAGGATCCAAGCTCTCTGACCAGCAGTGGTGTGTCTGAGGTTGTGCAAGAAGCACAGGTGGGTTTTTAGGATATTACAGTGCAAAAAGCACAGGCTTTCTATTACAGTGCAAAAAGCACAGACGTGCCCCAGAATTACAGGATGGAAAGTGATGAGCCTCTGTGTGCCTGTGGGTCTGACTTTTCTCCTGTGTTTGGACAATACAGATCTGATTTCACAGGATCATCTGGCAGCTGCTGTGAAACAAATCCCAGAAATGTAAAATGCAGCCTCAGCAGCTTGAGGTGCATCCCCTTTGTATGGCAGTCACAACCACAGACCACAGTGTTTGGGTATTCAGACTTCAATGGGCAAAGACTTTGAAATGGGGAATTTTGCACATTAGGGGAGTTGTTTATCCCTGACACAGCTACATCCAGGTGATTGAAATGTATGGTTATATTTCAATCTGAAATTTATGGCTGGACATAGGCTTTTGCATTCTTGCCTTGTCAGACCACCTGCTTCTGCTCCTTTCTATCCTGTGCAAAAGCACTTCAGTTCATAAAATAAATAACTACCTGCAGCTCTCTCTGCACAAAGGCTGCCCTGACCCCAGATATTGTCATGCTTTCTGCAGTGATTTTAAAGAAAGGTTTGGTCTGCTTTCCACATGTGCCTCAGTGTCCAGTGGCAGGTATGTTAGGGAGGATGAGAACCAGGTGTTCCCCCACAATTATTTACTTATTTGCAGACATGGGGGCTGCAACATCCGCTGGAGCAATTTGACAGTGATTTACCTGCTGCTGCCAGCTGCTCTCTGCCTGTGGGGGCTGCTCTGGCTCCTGGGGCCAGCACTTGAGTTCCTTGGTTTGATATCAGAGCATTTGCTCTGTCATTTCAGTGAGAACCAGGCAGCTCTAAGCTCCTTCCAGTCTCTAAATCTATTGCAATGACTTTGCTGATGAGGTTTCCAAGAGCTTTTCTTGCCTGTGGTCTGAAGATGCAGCTTCCAAACTTTCACATTTCTACAGACTCCTACTGTAGGGGTGCATCTCAGCCTGAGACAATTCTCTCACCAAGGTGCAGCAACATTCTTGTGTGGAGCTTTTTACTACAGTAAAAAGATGTTCCCACAGGTAAATTTTGTGAATTTCTGCAGCAACATATTGTTTCTTTGAAAGTATTAGTGTTAGAATGGCTTCAGGATAAAGTATCACAAAGCTTTGTGAGCTGGGTCTTGATGAAGGGCAGAAAGTATTTTTAGTTTCACTGCTATATATATATATATATATATATGTGTATGAGCAAATGTCTGGATACAATTCCAACCTGCTGGCTGTTCCCTTGACACCTTAACTGAGGGAAATCCAATTCTTGCTCACTGTGCTCCTGCAGATGCATGGTGTGTGGCTGGGGACTGGTGTAATTGCAGTCGATTCCATTTTGAATTCATGGGGTTTTGGCAGGGAAGCAGCAGAACAAGGAATTAATTTTTTAGTGCTGCCACGTTTTTTGACTGTACCCACTTTGGAGCAAGTACTTTTTTCTCATTTTTTAAAAAGTATTTCTTAAAGAAGGCCCTAAAAGCCAAAACCAAACTGCCATATACAGCAAAGTTTCCTATCAGGCCGAACCAGTTTAGATAAAATAACCTGTCTTTCGAAGTCTGAAGATTAATTTTCTATAATTATTTTTACTTACATAGCTAAGTAAGCAAACAGATTCTCAGGTAAAGAAGTTGTTTTGGGATTTTTTTCTGTGAGTAAGGATGGGGCTCCAGGAAGGTGGAACCTCTGCTGACAGTGGAAGTCTCTTCTGAGATCAAGACTGAGAGGAAAAGAGCAGAGAGCCTAGAGAAACCCAGGGCAGATTTAGTTAAAAATACTAAATCTAGTCTGAGGGAAAATATAGAGTGGTTTTCTGTTGGGTTTTATTTTGAGCTGAAATTTCCATGAGAAATTTGTAAGATTGAGGTTTTTATGTTTTGCTAAGAGCATGGAAAGGTTGCTCACCCTTCAGACAAGAATTTTCAATTCTAGTTTTGTGCATGTGGCAAAATCTGGAACTATATTTGACGGAATTTTGGAGAGAAAGAAGATCCCTTTTCCTGTGAATTCTCAGTGATCCAAGCTCTGGAGCTTTGTGCTACAAGGTAACTTAGACTGTCATCCACATGTTTTCCTCCTCCAAAGACCTTCCCAGGTTTTTCCAGATCTCTTTCTTCAGGAAGGGTAAATTAGGCCATCTTGTAGAATATGCTCACAAATGTTTTTTTCTGTTCACACTCCCAGATCTTTTAAGGAGTTTAATGAGTGTCAGTTTAAGATTAATTGACTAGGTAACCTGCTTATCTCTAGAATATCCATTCTGAAACAATGTATAGGAATAATCTGGGGGTTTTGCCCTATACAATTCCTTCCTTAAAAACATGAATCCCAGGATTCTGCAGGATTCTGGCCCTGCCCCTGGCCCTGTTAACCCAGCATGTGTCTTTATGATCAAAATTCAAATGCAGTTGCACCAACTGCAACTTAAATAACTCAGATCCTGCATTTGTAACTATCTCAGCAGAGATGTCAATTCAATTGATGTTACATTAGTCTACCCACAAGACTATGCTAGTACAGAGTGATGCTCCAAGTCAAGCCTGGGCTTGTTGTCTGCTACCTGACAAAGCTGAAAAAAGATGAGTACTAAATGTAAGGTAACTCCATTAACTCTTTGTTTTCCTGAAGGCATATTCAAATACTTTGAGTGCTGGGAGGCCTGCTTGCAATCTCAGTGAACATTTCATTGTGACTCACCACTGGATTTGTTAAAGCTGCTTGTGGAGCAGAGGCATCTGAAATCACTATTCATTTTGGGAAATTCTGATCTTAACTTGTTTTTAATATATTTCATCCAAAGTTTCCTGCAGTGTTGAAAGTGAGAGGAAAAAAAAAAAAAGGAAAACACTTTTCTTCTGGGAACTTTAATGCCAACTAATAAAAACAAAGTTTCTTAGAGCAGTGCAGGTGGAGACGAGGCAGAGTGTCAAGGACAACTGGGGGAAGAGAGGACTTCTTCCTCTGTGGTAGTTATAGAAGGTCTCAAAATATTTGGCATTCCTGAGCCACCTGGGGCTGGGAAGTTGTTTCATCCACTGTACTGACTGTACAGGACCCAAGGGTAGCAACTAAACCCAGAACACTTTCTTCTGTTGTCTGACAAGCCAAAGAACAACCAGTTCTCCCTTTGTAAATAACACACTGTGGAGCTCAAATACATTTTTCTTCCTTGCTGACAAAACCTGGGGTTTATGGGTCTGTCATGCAGCTGCTAAGCTCAGGGATATCTGACTGTGTGACATCAGTTCTCCCACCAGCCCGCAAGGCAAAAGAAAAGCTGGAAATTGTGTGTGAACATTTCTGGTTTACAAGACAGGCAACAGACAAGGATATCTTAATTATTGCTCCCTTGATTATTAGACAGAAATGGAGAACTGTTGTTATGGTTCTTTTCCAAGATAATCTGGTTCCTATCACACTTTAGTTTTGTTTTGAAACTCTGACTGAGGAGTGTCCAAAACCCTGTGAATCTTGCCCTCTGTGCTCTCTCTCTAGTGGCTGGTCGGATACATGTTGCTGGGTTTTGGGTTTTTTCCTTCCATTTTCTGTATCATGATGAGCTGCCTTCTAGCTGTTTTGACAACAGTGAATTTTTCAATAGGGATTTGCATGTTGATATGCTAATTGCCTTGATAAAATGTTTTATCATTTGGATTCCACCCAAAATGGCAGGAAAGTCTTCTCTCCTGCCAGAGGAACTTCCCATGGAAGAAAGAAAATTGTTTTCAGGTGAGAAGATTTGATAAAGTCCCAGGATGACTCTTTATAATTTCTTTTGGATTCTAAATTTTTGGAACAAAGGAGTACAAATTCTTACTCTCTGCTAGACCAATGTCATTATGAGCTGAATGGCAGATGAGCAAAGGAACTGGGAATCAGTTAATTTTGGTGTGCTTCTTTGAAAGGGATAATACAACTGACAGGCACAGTTACCAGGGTCTCCAGCTCTAAAGTTATTTAAAATGTTTGGGTGAACACTTTGATTTACTTGTTAATTACTTTCCTGTTTTTTATTGAGCATGAAACAGTCAGTGCAAGTCTAGTGACTCATGGATGCCTTCAAAAAGCTTCAGGCTCAGTTTCAGAGTTGTGTAGCAGCTTACCCTGGCTCTCTGCTTCTTGACTTGGGGTTTCGTGAGGTTTTTGGAGGAGACTCAGCAGATTCCAAGTTCCCTCATCAGGGTGCAGTATATTTTCTAAAGGACCTATTGATACCTGAAGGTATCCAAAAACCTTTTTCAAAGCTGCCTTCTAAGCAGTGCCAGGACCTCAAGAGGCTGCATCAGATCTGTCCAGCTGTGGCCTGACTATAATGGAGAGCTCTGGCTTGAAGTTGTATCCTAAGGAATAAGATCAAGGTTTTGTCAGTGATATTGTTACAGCTGCTGGGAGTACTTTGAGTTTCAAAAGTGAGAAACATATTCCACTTCTTTTCTTGACTGTGGGGAACATGTCAGATTTTGAAAATATGGTATTATTGGTGGGATATGGGAGCATTTAAGGGCTGAAGAGATTATGGCCCATTTAGCAGATGCTGAGTACACAATCTGTACCATGGAGATGTAAATCTAATAAAGAAAAAGAAAAAAAAAGGAAAATTTTATCTCCAGTTATCTCCAGTCTAGTATCTTCATTTCTTCACAAAGAAATGAAGCAATATGGGCAAGGTCAACAGCAAAACTGCTGTTCCTCAAGTCTGTAACTTTAACCAAAAGAGCATCTTTGACTGCTTTGGGAGCCCAGTGTGAGCTGGATAACTCACCTGGGTGTCTGCTGTCCATGTCCAGAGGAAACACAAGGTGATATGGGGTACAGGGATGCACCACACCACTCCCTCATGGTGGGAAAGGAAAACCTGCAGCCTTTGCTCAATGGCAGGTCTGGATGGCACACAGAGAATTATGGAGCACATTCCCTTGCAGCCAGGAAATTGGTCTTGCTGGGGGGCTCAGGGTTTGATTTATGGTGGCCCTTTGATTTATGGAGTCAGGGCTAATTGTTATTGGAACAGGCTCTTGGGATGGGCTGGGGCTGGGGGAACAGTGCTCGAGAGCCAGAGTCAGAGCAGAATGGTGGTGGGCACTCCCCTGGCCCACCCTGCCCCTGGCTGGGCAGAGAATTCCCCCTCTCTCCTCCAGATCCTGAGATTCCCAGAGCATTCCCCCTCTCCCCCAGATCCTGATATTCCCAGAGCATTCCCCCTCTCCTCCACATCCCGAGATTCCCAGAGCATTCCCCCTCTCCTCCACATCCTGAGATTCCCAGAGCATTCCCCCTCTCCCCCAGATCCTGCTGGATGGGGGAGAGAGCACAGTGGGCTCTGCAGACACCCCAGGCACGAATGGCACAAGAAAGGACTAAAACTAGAGTTGATGTGCCATGTGTGAGTTTGGGTCCATTAAGGTAATCCTACACTCTGAAACTGAAGCTATGGGTCAATGAAAACAAATTGCAGTTCATTCCCCAAACAGAAGCATTAAGACACAGGAAGCTGCTGAATGCTGAAGGTTCTGGCCTTGACTTCACAACCTGGCCAATTTGTGCTGCCTGTGGGGCTGTGCAGCTGTCAGGGAGAAAACAAATCTTCTCATACAGAAGCTCCTCTTTTACATCATATTCCCTTTTTTTTTGTTTGTTTGTTTTTGCCCCAGACTCCAGCCTTTGTTTCTAGAGAAAAGCCAAGAACTATTTTGCATATGCAAGAAAGCAAAGGCTTGTGCTTGAAACTGTTTCGGTCAGGAACAATTGCAAACAAATGAATTTGTGAATGCTGAAGCAAATCCAGGGCAAAACCATCTGAAATGGAGATGTTGGAAAAATGCTGGATACTCCTGAGGTAAAACCAAGGAGGCTCCCTGCAGAGCAGACCACCAAAGTTTGCCTCTCTTCTCTGGCTGAGAAGGACCCTCAGTCCAACCATGAGTGACATTCGCAGGCTGATAGGTGCAGGGCTTCCAAAGACAACCTAATTCGTAAACAATCAACATCTTAGCAAGATGTAAACAGCTGTCTGGACTTCTGGAAGATTTGAAAGGCTAAGAAAATCACTGTGTTTTCCTAAAACCTCCTTCATTAATTTGTGGCCTGGTATTCATTAGGACAACAAGCCTCGGGGGGGGGCTACTTACAGCTTAGCTCCCCCCCTTCCCATCACTTCCCAAGCCCACATTCTGCTGGAAATTCAGTTTTAGGTACGTTCCCATCCAATGGGAGGTGAGGACCTAAAAGGAAAACAAACAGAAATCAGAGCACCACAAAAAAAAAAAGCGGTTGGTTCCTCCTGCCCCAAACAATAGGTCATTTGTCACCAGTGCTCCTAGGGCCCTCATCATTAAGTGATTCCGCAGTGCTGCTCCTGCTCCATCCATGTGGGAAATCAAGGAAGGCAAGACAAGGCTTGTCTAGTCCTAAACTAGAGGGAATTTATGGAATTGCAGACCTGGTACCAGTAAGTGAGAGCAGCACCTACACCCAGTACAGGAAACACATCGTGGTGCTCAGAGTAGAGGAAGAGAATGAAATAATTGGGCAGGTAGCACTCAGCAGCTGTGACTCATCAGCACAGCCCCATCCCAGGCAGGATTCTAAGAGCTGTTGGATAGATTTTGAAGTTGTGGTAGTACAAGGTTGGTTATAAAGAGCTATGAGAGAGGCTTTACATGCTGGAAACCTCCCCCAAAAGGTTGATTTAGTAAATTACAGAGCAAGGGGAAGCTCTGTGTGCATGCTGAGAGAAAGAAAAAAAAAACAGACTGAAGAGAAATATGAGATGGTTTGTTTTTCCAGCATGTCTTAGGTAAACAGAAGTTTTTGCAATTAGATTTCTTCTTTCCAATTCATTAGGGTTAATGCAGTTTTAATTAGCACTTGATTTGCAGGCTATGAGGTATGGTTTAATGTGCCTTTTAGAGATTCCAAACCAAAGTACTGCAAGAATTGAACACAAATGAGCAAATTAAGTTTTTTTTTCATACCCATTTTTGTTTGTGGTTGATTTTCCCACCAGTTTTAATTTGTAGAAAAGTGATCCTATTATAGAGAGCTCCATTTTTTTTTTTTTGTGGAAGAAGTAATCAGTGCAAAATACTGCACAAAATCCTTGGTTCTGTGTCTGCTCTCACACACCAGCCCTGCCTTCTGCAGGTGCATTGTTTGGTCTTATTGCTAAGGCCACTTATCTTGCCCTGTTGGCATTGAAGACAGGCAGATCTGCAGTGGTGACCTTGTGCTCGTGTTGATTAATTCCTCTCCCTAACTATGCCATAATTACCAACTTTGCAACTGAATACTGGATCACAGCCCAAGAGTTCCTTCTGAATGCAAAATACGAGGAATTCAGTGTGCAGTGAGTAAGTCTGAAGTAATCTACACAGGTGGTTCTTATATTGCACCTGCCATTGTGGCATCCAGGCTCCTGCTCAGAAGTTTCAAGTTTTCCAAGCATATATAAACACAGACTGTCTCCTGCATTCCTTTTGTACTTTGGAAATTCATGGAAATAACAATATCCAGGGGGAATGTTTAGAACAAAGCCAAACCAAAAGCAGCTAAAGAGAGAGGAGACTCTGTCCTGAGTGGTTTTATCTAATTTATGTTGAACAGAAAATATTTCTTATTAAAGAAATGAAATTGTCCTAGTATAAATAATATAAAAACTAAAATGGGGAAATATGTCCCAAACATATAAAAATTTTAAAATATATAAAACCACTGCCCTGGGGGTTAAAGGCAGGTTGAATGCTGAATGTTGAAGTGTCAACATTAACTCTGCAGCCCCACAGTCTCTGTCACTACCTGGGATTTGTAGGCAGCTCAGAACCTTGAAACCTCAGCATGTGAGGCTCGCATTGTTCTTCCTTTCCCAAAATAAAAAGATTCAAAGGGAAAACAAACCAAAAAAAAGTGTCAGCCAAATAAATCTTCAGTGTTTCTGCATTAAATGTCAGCACTGAGACACTGAGCATCCTCAAGGCACCTTCGGGAGGGGAGAGCCCTGCTCTGCTGGTCAGAGCTCGGTGCTGGTAACACCAAGGCTGGGCTTCAATCCCCACGTGGGGCATCCATTTAGGAGCTGGACTCACTGATCCTTCTGGGTCCCTTCCAGCTTGGAATATTCTGTGATTTCAGCACAAATCCCAGTGATTTCCTGGTTGTGGCAGGACACACAGGCTCTGTGTCTTCGGCTCTGGTTGCTTGTCCGGGTGTTTGTCACAGGGCTTGGGGAGGTGTGAGGGTGTCCTGGGATGTGGGGACAGCCCAGCCTTGGCACTGCCAGCTCCCACAGGACTTAGCATCCCTGGGTGGGAGAAGGAGAAGGAGAAGGAGAAAGAAGAAGGGGAAGTGAAAGGGAAAGGAGGGAGGAAGGAGATGGAGAAGGAAAAGGGGAAGGAGAAGGAGGAGAAGGAGGAGGAGAAGGAGAAAGAAGAAGGGGAAGTAGAAGGGAAAGGAGGGAAGAAGCAGAAGGAGAAGCAGAGGGGATGAAGAAGGAAAATGGGAAGCAGAAGGGAAAGAGGAAAGAGAAGGAGAAAGGAGAAGAAAAAGGGGAAGGGGAAGGAAAAGGAAAAAAGGGAAGGAGAGGGGACGGTCCCGGAGCGCCTGCACTACCCACGGCCACCACTAGATGGCGTTTGTCCCCCACGTCTGCCGGCCGCCCCTCAATCGCCTTTCCCGGCCTCAGAACGAGCCCGACGGTCGCTCCCCGCTTCCAATAAAACTCTTTCTATATATATATATACACATATATATTAATTATATTTTTTACAGGGATAGGGCGCAGGTGAGCGGAGATGCTGTTGTACTGAGCGGTCGAAACAAAGCAAGGGTTTGGGAGGGCTGGATGCTGCAGTTCTCAACCTTGTGCGCTTCAGCATCGTTGGTACCATGCCAGGTTTTCACACCAAGAGAATTCGGAGTGTCCTTTCGGGGACGGCGATCCCAGCAGCATCATCTTTTGCTGGTGTAAGGCTTCTGTCACTTCAGAGTACTCCATGCCTCGATTTTTTGAAAAGCTGTGTGCTGGGGAGCAGCAGCAGGAGCACGCTCAGCCCTGCTCCAGCCAGGGACCCAAAGGGGACTGAAAAATTATAAACTACTCCAGCCAGGTCACCCCTGGGAACACATCCAGGGGTTCCAAAACACAGTTTTTATTGTCTAGCTCTCCATACTTAATGCTTCAGCTTCAAATAAGCATTTTGCTTTTTATTTTTGTTGTTGCCACTGTAGCAGATGGACAGGACTCTGCCTGGAGCGGTCAGACTCTGATCTTGCCCACTTTAATTGGGTAGTTAGTTCTATCTTTTCTTTCCCAAATTATTTGCAAGAAATTGTGATTTAATCCACTCTGCACTTAAGGAATTTAATCAATCATTAGAAATAACTGCCGATGATAGGAAAATATGCTAATTCATGTTATTTTTGCAGACAAAGCACTGATATAAACAAAACATAATTAAACATGCCCTCTTTATACACTTCATAAAAAGCCACAGTCCTTGGGTATTATAAATCTAAACTTATTTCTCTGATCTCAGGGCATGAAATGTGTTCTGTGAATTGTCTTACTTCTTGTAGGAAAACACTGATAATATTTGCCTTGCAGGCAGCATAAAACACAAAATGTAAAATAAAAATAAGTTATTAATCAGACTAACGGGCAACTTAAATGGAAAGCTGTCTTCTATGTCACATTAAAAATGATAATGAACAACATTTCACAAGGCAATATTATTAAAATAAAAAAAAAAAAAACAAACCCGTGTCACACACAGACTTCTCAGCCCATATCTGTGCTGTAGTCTCCAGGAAGCAAACGAGAAGGACAAGTTCTGCACTTGGTTACCATGGGTATGTTGCCTGAGGAGTACCTGCATTTCCACAGAGCCATACCTAAAACAGGTGTTGCTTTTTTATCTGCAGCTAACCAAGCCCCAGGCAGCAGGGATCTTGTTTTTCCAAATTTGCATCTTAGTAGAAACAAAGTTTTAGCTCAATTAAATACCTGTCACAGGAGGGAGGGAAGAGTCGGGATATGTTGTGACGCATAAGAATATGTTGTGGTTTTGAAAATGGCCTGGTAAGAGCTATTTTTTAAAAATGGTCTGTGGCAAAAACAATGCAGAAAGAAAAACCCTGCCCTGAGGGCAAGTGTGTTGCTCTTTGTTTCTCACTTGGGAACGAAGAAACAGAATTTTGAATGAAGTTCATTGTCTAAAAATATAGACTGTTCCCTGGCTCATGTTGTAGGCACCTGCAGGTTGCTTTTGCTATTTTTGCTCTTGTTTTTGCTATTTTGTGACAGACATGGGCCAAACTCTGCCACCCTTTGCTAGCATAATTTAGATTGACACTTGGCTTGCAGCAAAAATTCTCATTGTAGAAAGGTTATTAAGGCTCTTGCTTTTCTTGCCCAGTAAAAATAGATGGATTCTTTCATCTAACTAACCTCTTGGGTGACCAGCTTGGGGCTGCCCTCTGCACAGGTAGCAGGTGTGGATCTGGCAATTTATTTTGTGAAGTATTTTTAGCCCTTTAAGACTTTTGCCACCAGTCTAATGAGCAGTGACTCAGGGCTGGGCTGGGACTGCACACAGGTGTCTCCCTGGCATGGAAACATTTCCCTTCTGTATTTCTGCTGACTCTGGGCCCATCAGGTTCTGGTTTTGGGGCTGGGGTTGGAAGACTTTAAGGAGCCTGTCACAGACATCTTTTCATTGAAATCCTTTCATTAGGATTTTTCCTGCTGAGAAGTTTCAGCAACAAGATGTAAACAATGGTTATCTGCTGCTGTGGAATGCAACAGGTCCATCTGTGCTTGGCCCATCTTGGATGTTTATAATTAACGGCCAATCAAGGCTGAGCTGTTTCGGACAGAGTCGGAGAGAGCTGCCTTTTGTTATCATTATGTTCTATTCTATTCTTAGCAGCCTTCTGAGGAAACCTTTCCTTCTATTCTTTTAGTATAGTTATAATGTAATATATATATATATATCATAAAATAATAAATCAAGCCTTCTGAACATGGAGTCAACATTCTCATCTCTTGCCTCATCCAAGACCCCTGTGAACACCATCACAGGGGCCTCTCTTCATTAAAAAAAAAAAAAACCTTAGCAAATATGCTTGTAGGTACATTCAGCTTTCCCACTTCTGAAGAAGTGCTTCTACCTCCTGTGCATAAAAATATAGCAAAGTTACTTTTTCTGTCTTGTGTATTTTTGCAAGAGGTTTTGCATGAAAGGTTTTGCTTATTGCTTATTGAGGTGTAGCTCCTTGCAAGAGAGGATCCTTTACAGAAATAATAATTACCTGATTGCCAAAACAACACCTAGGCAGAGTACTTTTCTCTATCCAGAAAAAGAATCCTCTCTTTCCAGCTCACCCTGGAGATCTCAGTAAAATCCTAAAGCTGATTCTTTCTGGAGTGTCCTCCAAACCTCTCTGTGTGACAGTCCAGCTATTCAGGTGCTTTTTCAGCTGTAATTGTACTTGAGCTCAAAGGCAGTGCACATCAACAGGGCTCACTGCTGCTTCAGGCTGGGGGCTCAAACTCAGCGCTGGATCCTCCCTGCAGCAGGGACTGAACTCACTTTTCTGACATGCCTCACTCCCCCTTTAGCTCTGTGTTTGGTTTTGATTGATTTACCTTCTCATCCCATTTCTGCCCAAGCTCACTTTCTGTTCCCCAGCAGAGGGAATGGGCAGCAGTGGAATTCCAGTCCTGCTGTCCAGGACATGGACAAGTCTCTGTGCTGAAATGCAGTGCCAACAATCCCAGCTGGGTGCCAGGATCCATGCTATGATCAATACACCAGGCTGGGGAAAAGGGATGCAAGTCCCCAACAGGAACATCAAGAGCATTTCTGTGCTACAGGACAAATGGCTGTAAAACTTTCAGCAGAAAGCTTTTGCAAGGCTGAGCATGGATTCTGAAACACCTCTCAGCACCGCTGTGTTAACTCTGCAGTCTCTGCTATCTTTGCATTGCCTTATTTGAGGTTTCTTGGACAATCCCACAGGCTGATCCATGACTTTGGGATGACCAGATTGATCTCTGACTCCAGCCACCTAATAAACAATTTATTGCCTCCACCAGCACATTGCAGTGGATATGAAAATTCTATTTTAGAAGAAATTATGTGAGGAGGAGAGTGGCTCTTTGGGTGCTGGGTCTGTAAGTGAATGTTGTGACAGCTATAAATTATGGTTCTCAGGATGACTGTTGATTCACTCAGTCCTTGAAGGGAATTGTTCTGGACCCAGTTGTAAGAGACAAATATCTACATGCTATTGCAGAGAGAAGGAAAAATTATTGGGTTTTTGTCTCTGGTTGAAAAGCCAGGTGGGACTAGAATTGACAAAAATTTGTCCACTGAAGCATTCTTTTTTAACTATAGTTTAATAATCCTAATTTTTTATTTTAATAAAATGATGCATATTTTAATGAAAAAATGGCGTTTTCTAATTCTGTCCCACTTTTAAAATCTGGTTTTAGCTGGGAGATTTGAAACATGGACTTTCCCCCCCTCTCCATGTATATATATACACATATATGTGTGTGTGTACACATTTTTAACTAAAATTATTTTTATATATTTTGGAATATGAGGTGCTAAAATGGTTCAATTTGCTTTTTTTATATCCCTCTCCCACACATTTTGCAGGGAACGTTTTCCTGAGTTTTCTCTAAGAAAAACTTGTGTTTTATGGGCAAATACAGTGGAAGCTGGTTCTGATTTTGGTCTATCTAGAGCAATCCTGAAATCAGCTGAGCCCTTTGGTAAAAGAGAAGGAGTTGGCCCACAACAGGAGTTTTCAGGGATGACAAAATTCAAATTCTTCTTTCCATTTTAGTGGGTAGCCCCTTCTTATGCATATATGTATATGTGTGTATATATATATATATATATACACAGCTGTCAGGTGTGATAAAGAGGGGAAAGTGTGGTCCCATCAAGACCAAGTCAGCAGGAGCTAGACAGACAGAATATTCATGTTTTGCTTAAAATAGGTAAAATTGGCAGCAAGGTCTGCATCACAGCACAAGATTATATATAGGACTGCAAATTCAAATCATGTTCAATCATGTGTTGCTTTATCTTTCTCCTCACTTAGCAAATATTCTTTATTACAGGTTCTAAATGCTCCTTGAATTGATTGTGTCAGGTTTTGCTTTTATTTGTTGTGGAGTTGTTTTTCTTTTTTCCTTAATGATGATGTTGCAGCAACTTCTAGGGGTTTTACTGTTTTAATCCTTTGTTCCAAGCCTGGAAAAGCAAATTAAAAATAGTTACAGAGAACTGAGTAAGGAGAGCCTGACTTTAAAAGACAAAGGAAAAAGGAGCTGTAAATGAAATGTAGGCTCCACAAGTGTTGTATGTAATAAAGTGCTCAGGCCTGACTGATGCACAGCTACAGAAATGTGCTTCTTGAGGATGAAAGAACTGACAAAATGGGAAGGACTTAAGTCCTCAATTAGTTTAGTGATTAAGATGTTCAAGTAACTCCACAGAACTCTGCAGCAATGCAGCATCAATAATTTCAGAGCAGTATTTAGAATTAATGTAGTTCATGTTTTACTGCTACTCCTTCCAGGCCCTGATTAAACGGGGGCCCTCTTCTTTATGACTTATGTGTGAAAATAGCTTGTACTTCTAAGAATAATCATTTGTGTTCAATGAAAAGCACAGGCAGATCATCCAAACCCAGGAAAAGCAGGAAATCTGAACAATGTGCTTCCTATTCTTGAGGCTGTTTATGGAAAGCTGCATTTGTATG